>NC_139710.1:517500-570000 GCF_964188405.1 Protomyctophum parallelum | reverse complement strand
GAGATGCATCGAGTGCACTACAGAGAATGATACAGCTAGCCGTGAGAGAAATTTCAGACTTCTAAATGACTACACTCAAGCCGTTGGTTCGATCCTATCTGCTATTCAGGAAAGTGACCGTGATGCTAGAGAGAGTATTCGCATTTTGGAACATCTCTATAGATGCTTACATCAAATGTTAAGACAATTTTATGATGCCGAAGACCAGGAAACCAATTGCGCCTTGGTGCCACCAACGTGCAGTAATGCCCTTCGTGGTCGCCCACGGTATAACATCACATCTGGACAAATTGAGCAGTGTCTGAGGCTGGGATTGAACTGGCAAGGTACCGCCAACTTTCTTGGTATTGGACGCCGGACTCTGTTTCGCCACAGACACCGTCTTGGTGTCCGACCTCTGGAGTACACGTCACTGACCAACGACCAACTAATTACAGTTATCAGAGAAATATTACAGAACACACCGAATGCTGGTGAACGATACATGTTTGGTAGTTTGCGGTCAAGACAATTACGTGTTCAGCGCTGGCGGGTACGTCAAATCCTCCAGGAGATTGACCCTATCAGCCGATCTCTTAGACGACGGCAAGCAATCCGTCGGAGGATATACAACGTGCAAACTCCAAATCAGTTATGGTAAAGTTGCTATATATAATATATATATATATATATATATATATATATATATATATATATATATATTATATATATATATATCCCAATGCATCCACCCACAGTTAACAGTCTTTGTATTGAGTTGTGCTTGAAATGTAGGCTAATTCTGCAAACTGTTAATAAATATTCCAATCATCAATCAATAGCTCTGATCCATAGCTCTATTAATGCAATGCCTATCGCCTACAGTATGCATGTGGATTAGCCAGTGGATTCGGCACTCTCATCACCACGGTCCGGGTTCGATTCCTGGTCAGGGAAATCACTTTACATGTCTTCCCTTTTTTAACTGTACATATGATTTCCTTTTTTCATAGTAGTGTATATTTTTACGTCATTTACGGTCATTAAATGTTATGATAGACCCCGGCCTAAACAAGTCTTTGTGCTTGTTACTGACCACACTGAGTAATTAAAAATAGTGGAAATAGCAGATTGACATGTGAGCTTGTAGATCGGCCATTTCCACTAGTTTTCTTAAAAGTTGATTAATTTCGTTGTCTATTTAGGTTATCAAATTGATAACCACACAACTCTGTTCATTTTTCATCTCGACAGGCACATCGATGGCAATCACAAACTTGTGCGATAGAGAATGGTGTTCCATGGCTGCATCGATGGCTACAGTCGCACCATTGTGTATCTGGAATGTCTTGACAACAACAGAGCCTCAAGTGTGTTATCCCTTTTCCAGCAAGGAGTGCAGAACTTTGGTTTGCCATCCAGGGTTAGGTGTGATCATGGAATGGAGAATATAGAGGTTGCTAGATTTATGCTGTGCAGAAGAGGACTGAACAGAAGGAGCATCATCACTGGTCGTAGTGTCCACAATCAGAGAATTGAAAGGTTGTGGGCAGAATCTTAATAGGGTTGTGTCATACTACTACATTAATTTGTTCAGCTTCATGGAAGATGAAGGCATACTTGACTCCCTTAATGAACTTAATTTATTTTGTTTACATTTAATTTACTTACCACGGGGTCAAAGATCAGTCCAAGAATTCAGAGACCAGTGGAATAACCATGGGTTATCTACCCAAGGAAGTTGCAGTCCTATGCAGTTGTGGCACAGGGTTATTGTAGGGCACAGTGGATTTAACATGGCTGTAGAAAGCATATTTAAAATTGATGAAAACTTTGGAATAGATGATGATGGACCTCTACCTGAACTCCTAACTAACAATAATATTGTGGTTCCTGAAAATGATTTCCCTGTAAATGACACAGCCATGGAAGCGATTCAACACTTTGTTGACCCATTGATGGATGACGGAAATCATGGGATAGACTTATTTTTGGCCCTCTTAGATTTTGTGCAAAGGAGACAGTCAGCTCATTTTAGGTCGAGAAATTAAAGAGAAATTGGTTATATTCAGGAACAGGTGTATCCATTTTAATCTGCTTAGTTTGTTCAAAATGTACAGTACATGAAGGCAAAGCAGTCATCTCAATTGTAGTTGACCTAGTTATTCTTTTGTTATAGCCATCAGCTATCCACATTTTGACATGTTGAACAATTTAAATAAACAGTGACAATTCAAATACTGTGTTAATGAAATAAAAACTTTACTGGATACATATAAAAAGCAATATATATTTTAAGTCTGACATCACATTGCCATTTGAAACTGGCTGTATCAAATATTGACATCATTAACGATGCACAGCCACTCCCTTGACAGAAAGGCCGGGATGATCGGTTTATTTTTCAAACAGTTCTTATATGAATCCCTATGGAGATTTCACTGCAAATAAAAAACAATATTTCTAAATGACTACACTAAGCCGTTGGTTCGATCCCATCTGCTATTAAGTTAACATGCTACATTTTAAGCCATTGTTCTAAAGTTGATAAACTAAAACTAATAAAACTGTTAGATTAAGACATCCCTGGTTCTGGTGACTGATTGACCTTCTAATGCGTGCATGTATTTTCAATTACCTTTCATCATTATTCAGTTTTTAATTTCTTATTTTATCAAAAAAGAAAGATAAATTGAGAACAACATGGTCTCCTCACAGATTAGAAGGACAATCAGTCACCAGAACCATGGTAAAAATGGAGTTTGAAGTTACAATGGCATGTCTGTTATAAAATAACAAAACACTGAATTGAGTAAACTAGCGCAGTGGATCCATAGAGTATATATATCTATAGAGAAGACACCCGAGTTCTCCTCCCATCCACTTGCATTGAGTTGCTCAAAAGCGCATGAGGCAGATTCACTCCTCCTTCCTGGTAGGAACAGAGTGCATTCTGGGACGGATTGCAATGGTGAGTGGCCCCAAACACATGAACGCGCTGCCGTTGAACGCGCACGAGCGTCGTCCGTCGTGAACGTGAACAATGATAGTCAACGGACAGCGCGTTCATGTGTTTGGGGCCAGGCTGCAATACCTTCATTCGGCCACTATGTCCATTTCGCCTCAAGATTTCCTCTGGGTGCCTTCTCTATAAATATATATACTCTAAGAGTGGAGCCAGATCCTCTCTGTTTCAATCATTCAATGTTTCAACTGTTTCAACTTTGTTTCAACTTCTGGGCCGCCGATTGGCCGGTGCCCGGACAGGCCCGGCGCAACGGAGGGGAAAGGGGGTTTACGCCCCTAAATCAACCTCTTTGCCCCCTTAGATCAAATAGTTACAGACAAAACAATGGTACATTTCCAGGCATTGAAAGGAAGGAAGCCAACGAAATCGTGCCCCTCCGCCCTCTATAGATATGCAAATATGGCGCATTGTCTTCATGTCCAATACCTGCCCCCGATTGCCCCCTCTGTCATTTCATCCTGGCGCCGGGCCTGTGCCCGAATCGTGCAGTCTCACATTGGCTGGTTCCAACTGGGGTTCCAACCCAGGAGCCAATGGGAGGCCGCCCCTGTTTCACATCGGGCCTGGTCCCGCCCCTCTCTCTCTCAGATTACAAACAGCACGGCGGCCATCTTGCTCTGCTTGTCAGTGGAGGAACAGTGGACAGTGGATGGAGGTATTTATAATTTTTTTAATAAATCGTACAAGGTGTTTGGAAAATATTTAAAGGCAGCTGTGCTTTCTCCAGGTAACACTGAGGGATCCATTTTTATTTTGGAACGTTTTTTGGCCATTTCTGGCATAGTTATGGACATGTAGCATCTGCTAGCATGTTAGCCTCTTTTCCATCCATCCATCCAACCCCATAGAGACAGACAGTGGAATATTTCATATTTCTTTTCTTAAATCGTACAAGGTGTTTGGAAAATATTTAAAGGCAGCTGGGCTTTCTTCAGGGACCATAAAGGACTCAAAATTAATTTGGAACGTTTTTGGCCATTTTTGGCAGATATATGGACATTATAGCATCTGTTAGCATGCTAGCTGCAGGAGGAGGAGTAGCCCTCCAAGCAGAACCCAATGCTACTGAAGTTTCTGACATTTTGTTCGACCCAGTGCATGGGGTCCTGTTGCATCACTACCATGCCACCTGGTACGCGGCCATTCATAAAACATAAACAACATGGATAACGCCTGTCTGCGCTCTTTGACGACATTTTTCCGTGTGAGGCTTTCTGAATATGTGAAGTATAAGTACCCATACATACTGCTGCGAATATCTCCTGTGGCGCGGAAGCCGTTAAGTATTTTTAATCTATGTTTGCCCGATTTGGAAGCTTGGATTAATCTCTTCCTTCCTTGTTTATTGACACCTCATTGTACCGCCTATCTGGCTAGCTAGTGGCGCTATAGCTATGACAGAGCAGATCAGAGGCAGGGACGTAGCCGCACAAGCCAACCGCACACCGGGAGGCGGTACAATAAACGGTAAACAAACAAGAAGAAATAAAGCGACCAAATCGGTCAAACAAAGATTAAAAATACTTAACGGCTTCCGCGCCACAGGAGATATTCGCAGCGGGATGTATAGGTACTTAAAGTTCCCGAATTCAGAATAACTCAAGCAAAAAAAGGCTGTCACACGCCGCAGATTCAATCTTAGAGAGCATGTCTACCTCCGCGTTCCAGAATTCCCATACGAAAATATAGTCATGAACAGGGACCCAACATAAAACTCATCAAAATTTCAGAAAAGCTTTATGTAGGGTTCCGAGAGGGGCTAGAGGAGGAGTAGGATTAGTATTACTTAGCCCTGTAAACATGACTCTCGTATTCATACGAGAGTCATGACGCAACTTCACCCTGGTTTTTGCAGACGCTACATTTACAAATAATTAAAATATATAAACATTCGCATTTCAAATATAAAGTACTCACAAAGTGTCCCACGGGTGTTAGTTAGTAGCAGCGCCAGCGATTAGAATTTCTGCATCCCGCGTTGTTTAATAAAAAGCATTTTTATCCGAGGTGTTATTTTGCCATTGGCTTTCAACTACGCGCCCCTATCGGTCGGGAGGAGGGTGGCACTCGGTGTGTTCGATATAGGTACGCTGACCGCCCTGCCAATACAGACTAATAGGCGAGTGCGCTCCCGGTGTGCAACTGTGGATTTCCCAAACGAACCCCGTTTGAAAAAAGTAGCCGGAGAGCTCGGACAAAAATGCTTTTTATTAAAGAACGCGGGACGCAGCAATTCTAATCGCTCGCGCTGCTACTAACTAACACCCGTGGGACACTTTGTGAGTACTTTATATTTGAAATCTGAATGTTTATATATACGGAAATCTTGTAAATGCAGCGACTGCAAAAAACAGGGCAAAGTTACTGCATGACTGTCATGATAATTATCATGGCAGTCATGTTCCAGGGCTAATTATTACTGTATGTTCAATATCTTTTTTATAAATCGTACAAGATGTTTGGAAAATATTTAAAGGCAGCTGGGCTTTCTTCAGGGACCATAAAGGACTCGAAATTCATTTGGAACGTTTTTGGTTCATTTTGGCAGATATATGGACATTATAGCATCTGTTAGCATGCTAGCAGCAGGATGGTTTATTATTATTATTATTACTCTTATGTTCAATGTGTGTACATTAGTATGGAGCAGCAGACCGCTTGCTATTTTAGAAATGTTCTACTAGCATGTTGTGAGCTTGTGGATCTGCTCATTTAATATTTAGGAAATGCATATGGTGTTGGTTAAATTTAATATTATCCAAGGTCAATTGTTTAGATGTGAAAATCATGTAATACTGTGCTGATAGTTGGCTATTTTAGTATTTTTATTGTTGTTTCATTTTAACAGCTGTCTAGGCCTATTGACATGCACTGAACTCAGTGTCACAAAGCAACACAAAAAGCGATGGTAATAGTACTATAGCCAGCTTCTGCTGGACTGTATGGGGTGCAATTCCCTGCATTGCTCAATAACCTGCTTTGATGACACTTTTGTCCTTTTGTGTTTAAATCAAATGTCAAATTATACTGTAAAGACACCAAGTTAGCAGATCTACAAGCTCACAACCATAATACGGTTAAATCAGATTTAGCTAGACTATTAATATACAATTATTGACAGACAATGACAAACTTCCGAATACTGATTTACTTTTATTTTTTTCAGAGACAATTTTGACACAAATATTAACCACTTAGGCGTTATTTCATCTAAGGTGTCTTTGCCGAAGTGCCCTTGATAAATACGTAGGTGTATAGGCCTATATTGTATACACAGTATATTTCTTACACAGCAGTTTCTTGCATTGCAAAAGAAAAATGCAATAAATAAAGGTAAGTGTGCGTGACTTGTTTTGACATCGTTGTGATAAACATCTTGTAATAGCTGCTTGTTTCACTTCCACAGAGTTGTACCTCCACCGTGCATTAGAGATTGCCAGGGTGATAAAGATGGCCCTGACATTATGTGGACTGTAAACACTTATGTACTCCAATACTTTCTCTCAAAGAACAGGAAAGAGAGCTCCCACAGACCAACTGGATCTCAATGGTATGTAACCCCGCTGTAGACAATATACAGAGCCCTTCTTAAAGCAAGGAAAAGGAAAGTAATTCTGTGTTCTGTTTCATTCATACCTGCGATATGAGCTGAAAGATTCTCTCTTAACAAAATAAATACATAATATATCAGTGAAGCGAGAAGGTAGTTGTAGACAATGTTATTTTTCTCCTTTTTTGACATTGTGTTAGCATTGTGTTGCCCACTATACTAAGACATCAGAGACACATTCCCACATTACACACAGCCAAAGTGAGTTTAAAAATCACACCCGTATGAGGGGGGGGGGGGGGGGGTGTGCTGTCATCGGAGGAAGTCACTGATCAGCCTGCGTCGGGGCCCACTGGCATATAGTTACGCGTCTGGATACTGGCATCAACGTAAAATGTGTGTGTTTGTAGCAGGGGAGCCACCCACCCACACACACGCATTGCACCAGTCAAAAATTCCACCAGTGTGAAGTGAGGGGTGCTCTCATCGTCCCATTAGGTCCCAGCACCACCCTCACCACCTGTCCTCATCCCCAGCCACTCCTGCAAAGACATTTCCTCCGCCTGGGAACAAAAGTGCACCTTCCTGCCATCAACTGTGACCTGGCTGTGGCCAAATGCCTTGGTCTTTGGCCTTTTGCACTTGGAGCAGGAGTGGAAGGCTACACTTTTTTCCTGTACAGGAGTCCCTTGCGCTGCTGCAGCCTCCTCCTTCCTCTTCCTGCGCCACAAAGTGGTCCTGCTTATTTCTGGGAGTGTGGGTGTGGGAGGGACAATCGCTGCATGGAGCTGGGGGGCGATGGGCTGGAGTCCAGGGGCGATGAACTGGATAGGGGGAGGAAGAGGAGGAGGAGGCAGCACAAGGGTAGGCTGGCGGATGACGAGTGGAGGGAGGCTGATGGCAGCCATTGGGCGGTGCTGGGGTTGCGGCAGCTGCACTGGCCTGCTCAGAGCAGCCGGGAGAGGCTCGGAGCTAATGTCAGAGACACTGGGCAGGTCCACAGTCAGGTGAAGGACGTCCCGCTCCTGTCTCTTCTCCCTGACTTTGTACCTGCAGGCGAAATACAGACAGGAATTAATTTTTACTTTAACTTTTTTAAAACACATTTTTCTTTCAGCAGTTTAACCCATTTAGACCTGAGGCCGAATAACATTATCTGTATTTGGCCGCCGACACCCATTTGAAAATATGACATTCCAGGGACCCCCCCCACCCCAGTGGGCCCCACACAAGCAAAGATTTGAGTTAAAAAAATAATATGTATATTGAGATTTGCGCCTCATTTTCAAGATTTTTCAGATATAGCAGATCTACAAGATGGTAGCGCTTAACAATAATGTGTTAAAACTCACCACTGCCTCAGTGTCACCTCATTGAGCTCGACGAGCTGGATGTTGGTCTGGGCCATGAGGGTTGGGTTGGCAAGGACTAAGTCCCTGACCTTGCAGTAGTCCCGCTTCACCAACCCCCACCGGTTCAGCCGCCTGCCGCAAAAACTCCTGCCAGCAGGGTAGATGCGGCTCAGCTGAATGCACATGGCCTCGACAAGGCGGGTGCTGTCGGGCCACTGTGCAGGAGAACCGGGGCCGAGCATAGAGCTGTAAAATAAACAACCAAAGAAAAGCACAGGTAATGACAGTACTATAATAATATTAATGTATTCATTCATCTATTTGCTTATTGGAATTGGCTTATTTCTATGGAAAATAATAAGCACTATATGGCAACAGCTTACCGCTTCACACTGTCTGTCCCAGGAATGACAGATGTCTTGGAAGGCTTGGCCCTGAACCGTCCCGCTGTGACTCGGACCTTGTGGCGTGGGGAGTAGGAGACTGCTTTCTTGTCACCCTCTGGAAGCTTTTCCCAGAGGGCGAGAATCTCCTCCTCCTTGGCCCGCGTCACAGCATGCTGGTGTCGCAGCTTCACCAGACTGACAGCCAGGCAGACGACATGCTGGTAACCCATGGCTCCATCAGGACCCATGGCATCCTAAACAAAAATAGAAACAAAAAATGGAAATTCTAAAGTTGTTAATATGTTCCACATACGGACTCGTTCCTACTCATCAATCATGATGCTGTGTACAATACATACATCGTCGGGCTCCCCAGCTTGCCCAGGTGTGCCATCATCCTGGGGAGCAGCCTCTGCTGGCCCAGGTGTGGCATCATCCTCATCCTGGGGAGCGGCCTGGCTGTCAGGGACGGTCCTCTGCTCGGCTGGCCCAGACAGTGGCATGTCGGCAGGGTCCGATTGGGTCGGCGTAGGCGCTACGGTGGTGGAAGACGGGGCTGCCGGGCGGGCAATGGGTGGCAGCGTTTCCTCCAGGCTGTATAGGGACAGGGTGGGGTCGTCGTCCACCAATGCCGCATCCTCAAAGCCCTCGTCCTTTACCTCGTAGTCGTCATCGTCGCCGATCCCATCCGGAACATCGGGATCCCTGCCAACGTCAAGATGCAGCACTGTCTCTGTCTGGGAGTATAGGTACTCTAGCCCTATCAGTTCACCTGTATACTCTCCAGGCAGAGGGTAGTCCACTTCCAGCTTGAGTCCCAGGACATCCTGACTCAGCTGGTTGTGGAAGTGCTGCATCTGGCCACTGTAGCAAATCTCAGAAACGCCATCGATGTCCAGTGATGCTGCCATGCGGTCGTCATTCCACCGCGCCAACCCCTCTACCAGGTACGCCTGGAAGTGCAGGGCGTTTGCACTTGTACCTAAAACATGACAGGTGTGTGAGGGTAAAAAAAAGTAGTTACAGACACGCACGCACGCCTTCCCCACTCTCTTGTACTAGATACTCACCAGGGATAAAGCGGTTGAGGTGCAGGTGGAATGACTCCAACGAAGTTGTCCCGCAGGCACATCTGAAGACAGGCAGCACGACTCCTCCCTTGGTCAGCTCACCCGTCTTCCTGTAGAGCTGCACCTCCACAGGGTCCTGGATGCACTCGATGTGGCGTTTCTGAGACTGCCATATGTCCGCCATTTTTGCACGGTCCAGCAGCGGCACCCCCATGCTGTCTGTCGCGTCCTTGACCGCCTCGAGCAGCTCCTCAACGAGCCGCACGGTCTCCTGTGTCCCGCGCGTGCGGCGACGACAGTGCCGTGCCAGCTCTTTAAGAGTGAGGTTGCTGGTGACCTGCAAGTAAGTAAGTGTGTAAGTAAGTAAAGTTAAAGTTTATTTGTAGAGCACCGTAGAGCCACAAAGTGCTTCACAATAAAAAATAGAACATGTCAATAATAATAAAATGAGAGAGAGAAAAAAGAAAAACTCAACCAATTGAAAAAGAAAATCAATACAATAGAGTATGTTACAGTAACACATTAATTCACCTGGGCATCGGACGGACTGGCCCACCGCTGCTTCTCCACCAGCTCCGACCGCTTGGCCTGTCGTAGCAGGGCGACATCCTCTGCATCCCAGGCAAATATGCAGTGTGAGAGTCGCCCCATGAACAGGCCATGCAGCTGGTGGCTCTCAGTGGTGACACCCAGCGCCAGCCGGCGCATGAAGTGCCACACGTCGAGCCTCACCACCAGCTGGTTCCACTCTGGGAACATGTTGGCGGCCTTGGACCTCCCCCGGATGGAACAGCAGTCCCGGTCCACATAGAGGAGCTGGGGAGGGTCCTCTCCAGCGTTGGCGTAACGCTGCACCAGTCCCGCGCACATGGGCAGCAGGCCCTTGCCCTCACCTTCTGTGAGCACCGAGATGAGGACCTGCCCCATCTCGTTGCCCACATTGGTGACCCACTCGGCGGTGTGTGCAGCGTCGCCCGCAAGTTTCTTGGTCACCTGAATATGCACACACAATTACAGGCGGCTGAGAACATGTTTTTCTTTCTATATGGGCTCAAAATAATGCATTTTTAAAGTGAAAACACCTCCCACAAAAGAAACAAGACATTATTCATTACAATATTTATAACTGAAATGCTTTACCTTCTTAGTTGAGTCCATCTTTAACACTGATACACCCATACACTGAGGTGACCTTGGACTTCAACTCCTCAAGCCGTGACAGCACATCCTGGGCATATACTGTCAGCAGCCATTTTGGAGTGGGCACTGGCACCCTTTGGGGTGGGGGTGTCACCGTGAAGTTCCCCAGAAACTTGCGGCACATGGAGAGGTACCTCCAGTCGAGGTGGTGCTGTTTGCACTGCTGCTTGTAGAGGCAGGAGGCACTGTTCCCCAAAGTGCGCTCCTGCATCAAGCGAGCCACCCTCTTGTCGCAGGACAGCCTGTTAGAAAGACAGGGAGAGAGAGAGACAGGGAGAGAGAGAGACAGGGAGAGAGGGCCTTTTGTTCATTTTCCCAAACACACACACACACACACACACACACACACACACACACACACACACACACACACACAGGATCAATACAACTTTTGAAATGAAAACACTAACCGGTAGGTGAGGATAGCAGGGAACTGCTCACGCTGATCCGGATCCAGCTGATCCAAAATGTCCTGCGACCACGCTGACACCTTCTTCTTGCACCGACGGCATTCAAGGTACTCCGTGGCCATGAAGTACCAGCCGTCGATGTCCAAGACCTTCCGGATGGTCTTGTACAGACCGCATTTTGTCAGCCGACGTTTCTCACGCCGACAATTTAGGTCTGCACAGAGTGGCTTGAATTCCCATAGGCGGACGGGAATCCAGAGGAACAGCCGACTCTGGAAGAAGGCATCAGGTGATGAGGGTGGCTGGTTGTACGTAGGCCGGGGTCCAGGAGGATATACCCACATGCTGGTCAGAGACGGCTTGATGTCCAGGTAGGTACCCCCTGCTGTCACGGCCGACAGCCGCCTGTGCCACCCACTTCTGCTGTTCTGGGGGAAGTGAAGACTGCCAGCCAGATAGAAGAACAACCTGGAAAAAGTGAAAACATTTTTGCCGATCTACAAGTTCACAACGATTTTCACAATGAGTGTGAGCTTGTAGATTGGCTATTTGTGTCTAGTCAAAAAACCTTTACTCACAACATCAGTGGGAGGAGCTGCCAACTGCAGGGGGTCTGCTGGCTCTGGTACCAGCATGTGGGTAGGACCCTGAGGCGCTACGGGTGTCTGCACGGGGGCTGCAGGCACTGGGACCGGACCCTGAGGCCCTGCGGGTGTCTGCAGGGCACTGGTACCGACACAGCGGCTGCACGTTAACAGTTTCCGTGCCTTGAATGGATTACTCCAGGTTAATGTCGCTGCCGTATCGGACATACCCGCCTTTTGTTTTATGTGTTTAATCCGCCGTAATGTAATGAATCAAAAGAAAATCCGTCTTCGTCGCGGAGTATGAGACTGGATGCCTTCGCTGTGATGACAAAACCGGAAATCGTCACATGCTGTGGGCTGCTAGGGCTTCTGGGAAATTGAGGCCAATGGAAATGCATTGGATGCAACGCCTCATTGAAACCAATCTTGTGTGCGTCTTCCGGGTGCACCAAGATGGTGGATGCTACACACAGATCATAACAAACCACGGGAGCTTTTTTTGATGGATTTTCGCGGATTAAAAGCCCAAATAATTCAGCGTATGCTCTAAAGGTAATACAACAATCTCGGCAGTGAAGGGGGGTTGATTAAAATGCGGGTTAATCGTAAAAAACAGTCAAACTGTTAAAGGAAAAATAATCAAACAGTTGGACCTTAAATGTGTGTGTGAGACCTAAACACCACAAACAAGAGCTCTCAACATCCTTACAGCTCTCTGTTTCTAGGAGGGATGCCAGAAACAGGGCATCATCAGCTCCAGTATGGAGCTGTGAAGGTGGTGGTAGCGCTGGTCATGGGGCTGGTCGTGGGGCTGGTCGTGGGGCTGGTCGGTCAGGTGTCCCTGAATGACACACAGAGCATGAAAACATACAAGATGCACATTCAAGGAACAAACAAGATAATGGAGAAATGTAATATTATTATTATTAGGGGTAGCCTACACTTTTCAGGCCATTACATTATCACCAGTAAAACATATAACTATTGCAACATGTGTTTGTCTTAATTCACAGCTCACGAATCACAAGTACAAGTGTGAATGTTTCACCTTAAGACAGTTTGTCACATGTGAAAAGTGTGAGATACATGCATGTCATCACAGTGATGAACAGAGTGACTTACTTGGAACTGCAGGCTTGAATGCTGCAAACATTTTGGCCGCCTTGCACTGCAGTTCCACGGTGGACATTTTCCGACGTCCCAGAAGGTCCGC
The DNA here is from genome assembly GCF_964188405.1 of Protomyctophum parallelum. Taxonomy (NCBI): domain Eukaryota; kingdom Metazoa; phylum Chordata; class Actinopteri; order Myctophiformes; family Myctophidae; genus Protomyctophum; species Protomyctophum parallelum. Next base: position 557,225 of record NC_139710.1, on the reverse strand, counting down.
CAACCTTGGGACCAGAGGCCTTTGACAACATTCAGAAGAGACATAGACACATCAAGCACTGCTATTCTCCTTCTTCCTGTGTATACTGTTACTGGTAATGTACATTAAATGTAATACTTACGCTGAACCAGGAGTTCTGGGCAGTGGCAGTGAGCCGGCTGTGTTAGCAGACCGCTCTCTAGGGCGGCCTACAGTGGGAGCTCGGAGACAAATCAACATTTGAATTAGCCTTTTTATTGTTTAGCACTCAAACAAAACAAAAAAAGATTTCAATTAGTATTTATTTGTTTAGCAGTTTTAAAAGAAACCTTGCAAAGCAGCTTTACAAGTCGGTGAGCAAACTTACAGAGAGAGTGAGTGAGTGAGCGAGCAGACTTATAGAGTGTTTTAAATTACAAGTAGATTATAAGCTATTATAGCAATGTGCACAAGTTAGTGTACTAACCTATTTTTGTTATAGTGCATTAATACCCCAGGAAGCACAGCCAAGTTGTACAGATACAATTGAATCAGCTATTCACATACATACTGTACATAGATACATACATAGACACATACATACATACAGGCAGCTAGCTAGCTTATTAGTGAATCTAAAAACAATGTAAAATACATGCAAGCACTACAGTCTACAGCGGGCACTACAGTCTAACAGCAGGCAGTACAGTCTACAGCGGGCATCGGCGGCGTGGTGATTAAAACCCATAACCACCCATCAAGGTGTCTATACCTACCCTGCAGGTGTCATTGTTACCTACCGTACTGCTTCAATGTTTATCCAGTTTAAGCTAATGAATGACAGAACAGTCACAACAGGTTACATTTCAGTTGACCTCAATTGTGGATAGGTGTGGACAGTACACTGTCATGAAATACATTTCTATACCTGGGTTGGCCTTCACCAAGGCTGCTGCCACAGAGCTGCTGGCTACAGCAGCAGGAGTCTGGGAGGAGGGTACACCTGCGTGGGCTGACGTACACACAGACAGACAGACACAGGCTGAGATTTAATATATATTACACACACCACATAATTAAATGTTTGTATATTCACTCACCAGGGCCTGCAGATGCCAGTCGTGGGCGCTTAGGGTCAGGAGGCTGGAAGGTGGCACCTGCTGAGTTCCTCCTCTCCTGATCCCTACGCGCTATGTAAGACTTCAGCATCTCCAGCCGACCCCCCTTTTTCTTTGGGACCATGTCCCTTATGGACTGGATGTATCTATGGGGTAACATAACAGTGTATATATATATATTGTGGGGTCTCGCGAGCGACACCCGATGGTAAGTGCGTTGCCAGGGCAACCAGACACGCTGTCAGACAGAAGACGCCTCAGGCCGTTAGGAACGCCCTCGGCCGCCTAATAGGGAATGTATACGTCCCGAATCTCCTCCTCCGCCAGATTGAGCTGATGGACCGACCGCACCCAAATCAGCAAGCGGCCACACCCGTCATATAAAAGGAAGACTCAGTCTGCGTCTGACAGCGGCTGGTTCACACACACGCTCACGGAGGCACGCACAGCAAACCGTCGGGGGGTAAGAAGACACACACACTTCCACCGAACACACACTCATGTGTATAGCTCTGCATGTCTTAACTGTCACTCTCCTCTCGTCACAGGCTTTTAGGATCGGTCCAGGAAATGTCCAGGGGACAGAGTCCGCGGGACTGTATGAATAAAATATAGGAACAGGAGTTCCAGTTCCACGTATCGAGCTGCGGGAGGAAGGCAGCCCCGCCAGCGACGGTGACGTGGGAACTACAAATAATAAGGTCGGAAAGAAACCTATAATTCTTGATATTGCATTGAGTCCTGTCTGGCAAACAGGCGCTCATTATATACGCCGGAACGGCTTGACGGCTTGTGCTCTCTCGGAGCTGAACCCCGCTATGGGAGAAGATCCACTACAGTAAAAGATAACGACCGATGACGTCACGAAGCAAGGCATCGCCGTCACCTCTTATCGTTTGTTAAAACCCTAAGCCCTCCAGTGAGGAGCGAGCTATCAGAGACTGTACACACCTAAGTTGAAATCTAATCTTCTGTTCTCATCCTTCTCCAGGCTGGCGAGGACGCCTGTGAAAATAATATTGTATAAGTCATCTGGAACCTATGTGGGGTTTCTCCTGCCTGCTGTATGATTTACTGAACTTCAAATAAAAAGCCGTTTGAAACTGCTGCAATCCCCTGTTCCGCCTGCTCATTGAACACAGCCACTCCACAATATATATATATATATATATATATATATATATTAGGGCCGGGACTAATTTCGATTAATTTAGATTAATTAACTACAGATAAATTAATCGCGATTAACTACAGATAAATTAATCACACCTTTTTTTTCACCACGGAACGTTTCTCACTGGGCGTTAATCTTCACTTTTCCAGTGAAGATTTACAAGGTTTGAATAGCCTCACTCAGATTTATATCTGTCAACTTGGTACTGTAATTCTGCAAACTGTTAATAAATATTTCAATCAATCAATCAAAAGCACCCCTGTGCCCTGGACTTGCAGCCATTAAGGCACCCACCTTACATCATATAAACTAAAGTGTACATGATGTGAACATGCACGGTTGACATTATCAGGCTAAATACATTCTTAAACTTCTTGTTTATGCACCCAAATGACTGGATTGTGAATGTGCAGGTAGCAACTTTTGTAGCAATGGTAGAAATATTAGACCCCAATTGTCAGATAAGCATGTTCTAATCATGCATAATTTACTGTACTTAAAAACAGAAATTTTCCAAATAGACCCATTTTTTGTCCACTCTTCCTTGGTGCTCACCTATCTGTTACCTCATCAAGTACTGATTGTGCCCCCCCTTCCCCCCATATGCTATAAAACAGCCCAATGCACAATCAATATATATCAGAGAGCAGCAAGCATGTCACAGGAGCAGGCAACTGGAGGCAACGGATGAGGCGCTCGTCATGAGTGTCAGCCGGCACCCAATTATTTATTAAAGTGTACATGATGTGAACATGCACGGTTGACATTATCAGGCTAAATACATTCTTAAACTTATTGTTTATGCACCCAAATGACTGGATTGTGAATGTGCAGGTAGCAACAGTAACAATATTAGACCCCAATTGTCAGATAAGCATGTTCTAATCATGCATAATTTACTGTACTTAAAAACATACATTTTCCAAATAGAACCATTTCATGTTTTGTCCACTCTTCCTTGGTGCTCACCCGTTACTTCATCAAGTACTGATTGTGCCCCCCCTTCCCCCCACATGCTATAAAACAGCCCAATGCACAATCAATATATATCAGAGAGCAGCAAGCATGTCGCAGGAGCAGGACATACAAATAGAGGCAACAGATGAGGCGCTCATCATGAGTGTCAGCCGGCACCCAGTCATTTATAACTTGGGTCATGCCGACTATAAAAATACAATTAAAAAAGAACAAGCTTGGCGTCTAATAAGTGCAGAATGTGGCCTTGAACGTAAGTATATGTAACATTTACCAAATACTTTGATCCATATTCCATAGACCATGTGGCTGCACCTATGTTGGTTGAATGTGCTATTCCCGTCTAACCTCCCAATATTGCTATTGTTTGGTAATTGTCATTGCTGCAATGTCATCATGTAACAATAATTATACCCAGCATTACAAAGTTGTGTAAAGTACACATAATCAACTATCATGTATTTCCTACTCATGAAACCAGAACGCACAAATTACAATGATGTGAAGACTTTTATTTTCGATCCAGCAGCTGTATCACAGCAGATGATGAATCCCAAATACCACCAGTTAATTTATACTGTATGTAGTAAAAGACTGACCAAAGATAATACATTATACAATTATATAAAATATTGGACCAAATATTTGTGGCCACTATACATACAGAATACTGTCAACATACACTGCAGTGTAGCTTGAAAACAACCAACGTGTACATGACTTCATCCTGTCAAGATATGAAGCAGAGATGGTTGCTGTTGAAGGGTTCAGGTTTCCCAAAATAGAATCTCAAACTAAGAATCTCCATGGTATTGCCTTAGCCCATAATTGAACAATTTGAATAGGACAGAACACAAACTATTTCTACTTCATCTCAAAATGCTTTTGGTGTCCGCCACATACAGTTAACAGGTGCAAATCACGATGGAAGGACTACTATCGGAAGTTGAGGATGAAGGAGCTGAAGGCAAGCGGGAGTGCAGGGGGAGCCCCTAAAACAAAATGGATCTGCTATGGCATCTTGCATTTCCTAGACCCTTACACGGAGCCTAGGAAAACGTCATCCAACTTCAGCCGGACGTCTCCAACTGCAGGTCAGCATGTGCTTACTGAAAGATTGATTGAATGACATCGTCATTGCCATTGTGGAGGACATCAGTTGTCATAGCTGTACCTAACACATGTTTGAACCTAACTTTAAAGGGAGCAGCCAGCAGCAGGCGGTGGAGCACAATGATTCCAGCCCTGCTGAAAGTGGTAAGAGATACATATCAGTCAGACTGTTTACAAATACAACAGCAAACTCTAAAAATGTAGGCCTACACAGTAAATGTTTAAACCTTGCTTCATAGACACCACACTGGAGGACACAGGAGGACATGGGAGCACTGCTGGACATGGATATGGTAAGGTATTCAGGTGACTCACTCAAGACAAATTACTTTGGTAGATGTTTGTGTTTTGTAGTAATGTAGCCATGATGCAACTCAAAATCTTTGTGAGATATGTTCAACAGTTGCTCTATAATCCAGAATAGTCTCCCCCTTTACACTGCACAAAGAAAGAGGAATGATTATGCCAATGTCTAATATTTCAAATCCCCAACTGTTTCATATTGGACTTCCAATATGGCAAGGTAAACTACACAACCCAAACCTCTACTCAAGTCTAGTTGTGCTTTACAATTTACAAATCTAATAAAACTATTGAACCTAGTGTAAGACATGTTTGATTATTACCCAATAGTATACGTGACCATGCCATCACTGCCGGTGGCACACGGGGGGAGTACTGGTGTACACCATGTGAGACCACCCACTCCCATAAGTGGTGATTTTTAGATTTGGCCCAAACGTTTTGAAATGCAATATAAATCCACTCCTGCTCAATATAACACATCATTGAATCTTACTTCACAGTCCGCCCGGTGAGTCCAGCAGCGCTGGGAGCCCCGGGTCCGGGTCCCCAGCTGCAGCCTAGACAAACGCAGGAAACTCCCATAACTGGTGAGATATTCAGATTTGACACAAACTTTTTGAAATACAATATGAATTCACTCCTGCTCAATATAACACATCATTAATTCTTACTTCATAGTGCACCCGGTGAGTCCAGCAGCGCTGGGAGCACCGGGTCCCTCACCACCAGCGCTGTGGTCTCGTGGGAAAAGACCACACATTTCCACAAGTGGTGAGATATTCAGATTTGACAAAAACTTTTTGAAATACAATATGAATTCACTCCTGCTCAATATAACACATCATTCAATCTTACTTCATAGTGCACCCGGCGAGTCCAACTGCTGGTCCCTCAACTGCTGGTCTTCAGAATCCTCCTCCAGAATCCTCTTCTGCAAGTGGTAAGACATTCAGATTTTACATGAAAGTTCTGAAATACAATACAAATCCACTTCAGCTCAATATAACACGTAATGTACTTACTTTATAGTCCACCACGGGGGGAATTCCAATCTGGGGGTAGCAGCACGGGGACCCAGAGGTCCCCCACCACCAGCTGCTCGTCCTGTGGCAGGGCCCCCCACTTCTACAAGTGGTAAGAATTCAGACCTTACATGAACGTTATGTAATACCATCCTAAATCAAGCTCTGTAATACAATACAAAATCCAGTGCAGCTCAATATTGCAATATTGCTCAATGTTCAATGCTTTAACCTTACTAAATAGCATCCAGTCGAAGGAGGGCCAGGAACACTGGACAGGAGGAGGCCCCGCCGCGTGACGCCCCAGCCCCAGGCCCAGACGCGTTCGAGCAGTGGGCCATGGCAGAGCTCCAAAACAGGGATGGGGCAGCCCATTTTGGCCTGTACATAGCCAGCCAGCTCCGGAACCTGGATCCTGAAACTCAGATGAGGACGGAGATGGAACTAATGAAAGTTATGTTCAGGGCCAGATTTCCTGACCTAAATTGATTGTGCGGAGCTTCCCTTTAATTTTTTCTCATGTTCCCTTTGTGGCTCCAGCACCTCTCTTAAGTTTTTTCAGCGGATGAGCGGTGGTTATTTTTCTATTTTTTTCTGTTTATTCTGTGAATAAAAATATTTGAAGACTAGACTGTTTCAGTTTGATTTGCTTGTGTGAAGATTGACAGATGGGTAACACATCAGTTTTAAAGGTTATTTTTGTATGCCGATTGTCTGCCAACTAAAACCCAGAAGAACGCAGATTTGTCAGAAATCTAGCCTTGAACAATATAGTGGGTGTCAACTATTTCAATACTCTCACGTCATGTTTGTTGCTCAACTTAGTGCTTAACCACTTAAACCCTAGTCTAGTCTTTGCCAAAAAATTGCCACTCTACAAGTTCACAATGCGTTGCATTGTAAACTTGTAGATGGGCTATTTTTGTCTGATGTTCCCCCAGGCTATAGACTACTATGGGTTCAAGTGGTTCAAAAAAGGACTGTTATTCAAAGGCTAGGATTATGACCTGATTAGAACCTGAGCCGGGATGTTTAACACGTGTCATTGGAAAGATGGTGTAAGGAATCTAGTAAAGGTACCTGGAGTGGTCAGATATGTTGGCTCGTATGGGCTGAGGTGTGCTTGATCGTGATTGTCTACTGAAGGTCAAAGGTCTTGAATGTAGTCTTGAAGAGGTCGCAGGGCTTAAAGCCAAAAAAAATCCCAGGACTGAAAATTTCAGACCATGTCCCATGCAATATGTGACTTGTGAAACGTAGTGAAAGGGGACCCCCCCCAACCTTGCCTTGGCCTACTCTTGTCCTAGAGAGGGATAAAAGTTTGTCTACACTAGTACTGTGTAAGAGAACGTTAACATTAATAACGTGGCGCGCGCAGCGCGCAAAACAATTGTGTTACAAAAGCATTAATTATCAAGCAGCTTTATTCAAATAAGGTTTGGTGTACTCCACTCAGAAAGCTGATCTTATTGCAAAGAAATGTCATCACTGCCACTGTTTGGTGTTTTGGCAGTTAACAAATATTTTAAGGTGCAACACAGCAACACATAACCACAATATTTTAAGGTGCAACACTGACCACAACATAAATATGTTAAGGTACAACACGATAGTGCAAGTGACTCCAAATTAGCCTTTAGGCAGGTGGGCTGCATTCAAATTCACTGAAAAAACAAAGCAAAAAATAAAACACACAAAAACAACAAATTCCATTCATTTCTTTTTTTTTGCAACAAAAGCAAAAGCCTGAAGCTTGGCTACACCAGCCATCCTTTTCAGGTTTTTTCCCTCTCTGTCTGTGAGAGGGCTGGCAGGAGTGAAGGAGGAGGCTCTGACCACAGAGGTGGAGTTGGAAGAGGCTCTGCCCACAGGAGTAGAGGAGGAGGAGGCTCTGACCACAGGAGTAGAGGAGGAGGAGGCTCTGACCACAGGAGTAGAGGAGGAGGAGGCTCTGACCACAGGAGTGGAGTTGGAGGCTCTGACCACAGCAGTGGAGGAGGAGGAGGCTCTGACCACAGGAGTGGAGTTGGAGGCTCTGGCCACAGGAGTGGAGTTGGAGGCTCTGACCACAGCAGTGGAGGAGGAGGAGGAGGCTCTGACCACAGGAGTGGAGTTGGAGGCTCTGACCACAGGAGTGGAGGAGGAGGAGGCTCTGACCACAGGAGTGGAGGAGGAGGAGGCTCTGATCACAGGAGTGGAGGAGGAGGCTCTGACCACAGGAGTGGAGGAGGAGGAGGCTCTGACCACAGGAGTGGAGGAGGAGGAGGAGGCTCTGACCACAGGAGTGGATGCAGATGCAGAAGAGGAGATGGTGCTTTTCTTGGCTTGTTGTGTTACTTTACTCACTTTTACTGATGCGAGAACCCTCACTGCCTCCTTCAGCCTCTTTTCAGCTTGTGTTATTTTCATGTCCTTCTTCTCACTCAGGTGTTTCTGATATCTCTCATAGGAGGACAGACAAGATCTCCGTAGTGCAGGGCCAATGTCCATTTTGGGAGCTGTTGTCCCCTTTGCCTTCATGTTTGACTTAATGATGGCTAAACCCTCATATGTCTCAATGTTCATACAGGGCCTATCTTGCTCAACAATGTCACCCATGATGTTAAATGATCCCTCAATAAGTGGGCCAGTGAACACAGTGATGAGAGCTTTCACCAGCTTACCTATGAAAGGGAATTTGATCTCACCCTCTGACGTCTTCATGGAAAATATTGCACTCCACCAATGAACATCAATTCGTTCAGTATCCTCCACAAAGCTGTTGGCCCGAGCTCTAAGGTCTTCATCAAGCTGGTAAGCACGCACCTCTTCATCTAGATGGCCCAGCTCCTCAGATTTGATCACATTTGGCAAGGCCTTGGCCATGGTGATGAAGGCACCTTGGACTGATTCATGACACATCAATGATGGTGCCAGCACAGACAAAGAGTTGATGATTTTGTTTTTGATGGGTATGTTCTTGAGGAGAAATGTTGCTGCCCTGATGTAGCCTTTCCTAAGAGCAGTATAAACGTTCTGAATCCAGGGCTTCTTCTCCATTCGAGCCTTGGTCATGGCAGAGAAGCTATATCTCCCTACAAACAGCCCTTTTTCTGGGAACTGCAGGTCTCTTTCCCCAACATCCAACTGCAACAAGTCATTGACACTCAGTGGGATGGCTTCGGGCTTCATAAACTTGGAGAGGACTTCCCTGATGAGCACCACCATCTCTGCATGCAGCATATGTACCAGGGGCTTTTCATGTTGCAGCTTCTTCAGAAACCCCTGGAAACGTGTGGTTACTTTGTAACCTATGTTCTCTGAGTGAAGAGACTATCTCTCCACCCAACATATTTCATATGTATGGGGAATGTCCCCACCTCACTTGTGACGTGGATATCTCTTTAAGACACACCAGTTGTACTGGCACGCACGGGTATATAAGGCCCCAGGTGTGCGTGATTACACTGGTTTACTTGATCGACACCGCTTCTGAGCGACATCGAGGTGGAGAGATAGTCTCTGATACGATAGAGAACGTGTGGTTACTTTGTAACCTATGTTCTCTGAGTGAAGAGACTATCTCTCCACCCAACATATTTCATATGTATGGGGAACTCTGTAAGACACCTCGTGAGGAAGCGAAGCAGTCCCAGAACCCCAAAGACAACACCAGTGGGCTTCGACCCAGCACATACTGAATTTGGAATGATTTATCATGTATGTTCAATGTAATTGTATTTACAACCCCTGGAACGGCCGGACAGCCAGACGCCATCCGCCGCCAAATGCTCAGGCGCTAGGCGCCACCCAGAGCCCGGCCCTGCAAGACGCTAAGGCCAGAGACCACAGGGGTGAAGGGCCGCCCAAGCCAGCCCACTAGACGCAAGGCTGGCTTGACTGGTGAAGGTGACAATGACACCCACCGCTGAGTAGCATGCGAGACCAACTCCCCGAAGGGAGCGAATGCTGCATGTTCAGCCGGTATAACCGGGTGAATGTACATTAGACGGAGTAGACTATGTCGCCGCTGTGCAGGTCTGTCAGAGACGCACCTTTCCACAGCGTCCCCAGGTGGAGTGTGCCTGCCCTCCAGGCGGCACTGGTACTCCTACCTGTTTGTGTGCTGGATAACCTCTGTGATCCATGCACTCTCACTTGAAGCACTCAAAGAGCTGGTTCGTTACTCTGTGGGCCTTGTGTGGCCCTGGCATACGAATCTAATGCTCCAATAGGGCAGAGTGAGGACCGACTCGTCTCTGTATGTCTACTGTCTGTATGACGATGGTAGGACAGAGCTCAATCACCTGATTGAGACGTGCCCTTTTGAAAACATTGGGGAGAAAGGCCGGTTTGGGGCAAGACTATACCATCATCCGGCATAGGCCTGCAGAGCTCATTATGGATTGACAGAGCTCGCAACTCCCCCATTTCTCCTTGCAGATGTGACACCGACAAGACTGCTGTCTTGAGCATGTCACGCTCACTGACTAAAGGTCGTAGAGCCTCCAGAGCTAACCCCAGATGGGCCTGATTGGGTCCCTAACCTGAGCTCCTCTGGGCCTCAGGGCACCCTTCAGGAAATGCTCTTCCTTTCTTTGTAACGAGGTTACTGCAGTCTGCAGGGCCTGCGCTCCCGCTCAAGTCAGCCTGCCGAACACTCGGTCAGCTGACTGTTGAAGCCCTGTTCTCTGAACCGGAATGATCCTTATGTCACATCACGGTTTTACAAGTAAAAAGTGGATGGCCTTCGTTTTTGTGCATAGTTCCCATCGCGTTTATGCTGCGGAGCTAAGCACACACCCAGTGAGAAGGGTGCTGGATGCCACACTGATACCACATAATGGTAGAACCTGATAAATGCTGACAGCGTCGATCAAGAGGCTGTCCCACAGAACTCAGATTGGAGGGCATCTCGCCGTAAGCCCATGCGGCAGCGAGGCCCTGTGTGGAATGTGCACATGTTCCCGTTGGGGCTGGCCTGCCTGCCCACCTATATGCCTGCTGGATTGTTTCACAAGCCAATGAGTGAAGTCCAGTCTTGGAGACTATCTGCCTAAGACAGTTAGGCCCATTTACTCTGCTTCACCACCCTGCTTAGGAGGGTGGGAAGGGTGAAAATCAATAGACTGACTGGCTCACACTCCGATCAGGCCGTAGGGCAAAATGCAGGGATTGATGGCGACAACACCTAAGCATTGCCATGTAGGAAGAGGCAGCACCCCTCACTGACAGGGACATTCTTGTGGCTGACACTGCTAACAGCAAGAATGCTGTCCTGTGAGAAGCCATTGCAGCCCAAGTCTCCACGAGCTTAATTGGCTCATGCCGTAAGGCAGACAGTACCACTCCCCGGGGAGGGACTGCTGGCCTACTGTGTGAGGGATGAACGGTATGAGGACCAACTGGGTGACTATTGTGTCGCCCTTGTGTGGGACAGCGGCCCGCCATGTTGCCAGAACCCTGGCCTAGCCACACGATTACCTCTGGATGAGGAGGGAGCTCAACCGGTCTCCAACACACAGAATTACACCCAGGTGTTTAAACGGCCATGCCGTAATACAACCTTATGGTGGTTCTGCTCACCCCTGACAGTCTCGTCACATTCTGCTGTGTGAACAGCAGTGTGAATTCACTGGAACAACGTGGAACGTGTAAACTGACGCTGTCAACGATACGCCCACGTAGTGCATGACTGTAAAGGACAGATAATGCACTGGCCGCATGTTCAGAAGAGCCGGAGGCACAAAGTGCACCATGATTGCCCCCAGCCCTAAGGGGCGGAGGCACAACCTGAGGGTGGCCCGACTCACTAGAGCAAGGGACAGAGTCCCTGCTTTGCCCTCTAACACATGCCGAGGAGCGCTGCGGACTGTGAGAGTTGACCCCTGCAAGGCCTCTTGTCGAGGTGCCGGCCTAGGTGCCCAAAGTGCTGCAGGTGCCTGGCCACGTTGTTGTGGCACTGCACCTCTGAGCGAGCACACACCATTCAGTTATCCAATTTAGGATGCAGAGGCCCTCCCGCCAAGGACTGCGTCCAATCGGGGGGCTAGACATATCCCGAATGGGAGGACACGGGACTCGAAGGTTCTGTCATCTAAGACAAGCCGGTCAGTGCGTCAGACCCGGGATCTGAGACTAAACATCCCCGGTCGAGCATGGCAAGCCAGTCGCCTTGGAGGATGGCCTGTAAGACCCTCAGCCCTTCCTTGCCAGGAGTGCTTTAAGCAGCACACCACCCCCCCGAAGACATAGTGGAACCCACCCAGGGGTCCACCTGAATTGTCTTCCAGGACAACCGCTGTCCCGAGAGACAGCGGGTGGGGTCTGGGGACTTAACTGTCAGGACTGAGGGATGGGCTTAGCCCGCCGAGCACATTTTAGCCATACCCTGCCGGTTGGCCTGTAACCGGACCTGTAGGTCCCTGGAGCTGCCAAACCTGACTGGGGTTGCACAGCCTGAGGGGCGACCGAGGCAAGCTACTCATGGCCTTGCCGGAGCATTCCTGCACCTCCACAGCCTCCTTAGGATGCTGTAGCAAAGCACTGGCCTTTTGGCCAAACATGGCCGGTGGCTCAATAGGCAGCGTGGGGGAGCTTGTCCTCCTATCGCAGCTTTGCCTGGGGGTGCCACAGACGGCACCTCACCAAAGGGCATCAATAGCATTGCCTGCTGCCACTGCCTGGGGAGCCTGAAAGCCAGTCGCTGCAGCTCCTCAATAAGGTCCGGGCCCTAATGGTCACATAGTGCCACATATAAGCCGGTGCTGAAGCAGTGACAGAATAACCCTGTGTTGACTGCGCCTAGATAGCCATAGTGCATTCTCGGGATGAGAAGGAGCTTACTTTGTGGTTTCGAACCGGTAACCGGATTATACCATGCAAGTTTACACCTATAGGTGCGTGAACGGCCTTGCCGTGATACACCGTACAGAGTATTCCGCCCGACAGCCGCGGCACACTCGAGTTGCCAAAATTGGCGAAACTACATCACGGACGCGTGAGCTGACACTGTCAGCAATACGCCGTATATACAGTAGTGTGCAAATGGCTGTGATTTCAGGGCTTGCTCCTGGCAGACTCAGCACGTCCTATACACTGTATAGTGCGCTACTACACCTGAACGCGGAAAGCTGACTGCCACGGCAGCCATACGCTCATCCTGTCTATGACAGAACCCACGGTTCGGAGGATGAGCTTGCTCCGTGGCGTCCCCCGTCGCACGGGTTCTACCACGCAGTCTACACCGGAGTGCGTGAACGGCTTTCGCCGCAATACACTCAAGTGAGCTCTCTCTCACGAGGCGAGGCAAAAACACGGCACTACAGATGCGGAAGTCGCCCCAGCGACAATACGCCTGTATAGTGCGTTTTAATGCTATAGCCTGGCCGGGCTGTTGTTTTGATTGATTGATTTACTGATTTACTAACAGCTTGCAGAATTACAGTACATTTCGAGTACAACTCAATACAAATACTGTTAACAGAGAGTGGGCGATACCATAAAGCATTACACTTGTTTACAATAGGGCCCACCATCTTCAATTCATCAAAACATTTAGAGACGTACGAATATACACAACTATATTCACTGCGCACTCGCAGGTCCACTCCAGCCCACAGAATATGCAGCATGGATGCGTGAATTGACGCCATGCCAATAATACACCCGTATAGTGCGTTGTATTCCACTGCCTTTAAGGATTACCGGGCCACTGGTCCTGTCTGTGTCACTGCACTCAGATCGACAGACAGGCTACACCACAGGAGCGTAAACTGGCGCCCCGCCAGCAATACCCCTGTATAGTGTGTTATATGGCCGTCGGATTCCTTAATTCCTCCTAGCCTCAACTGGCAAGAGGAAGAAAATCATACAGGAGTCAGGATCTTCATGAGCTGCTATCGCATGACCAGGGAACCCACAGGTCACCCACTAGTCATGGACATCCTCTGTGGGCATATGTGCCCCACACAGCCCCAGAGAAACCCCTGCTGTTTCCATTTAATTCAATACATATATACACTATTATTTTAATATGTTATATTAAATAAATACACATTTAACTGTTTAAACATGCTAAAAAAAAAAAAAACGGGGAGTATAGTAATGTGCTTGAGAAGTGAGGGCACAAAATGTACCCTACGTGCAATTTACACTGCTGTCTCTCAGTCACATTATTGATATTCATGTGTTGTTGTTTTTTTTCTTTTTCCTCTTGGCAACATGTTTCATGTGGACCCCAAAAGACTAGCTGACTGCCATGGCCTCAGCTAATGGGGATCTTTCCAAATCGAAAAATAACTAAACAACAGCCAGCAGAATTTCTATAGTCTCTCTCTCTCTGGGGGAGGTTGCACCTGAATTTCCTAGCTGCACTGAGACACAGAGTGTTTGAGTTGGAGACAAACACTCTGCTCCAAACGTTTTGCATTATATAGTGTATATACGTAACGTATGCCAATTTCCACTATTTGGTCCACTAGAACAGGGATTTATGAGAGTCCCCGCTCGATTTTCCAGGCAACAATTTACCCTACGATATATTACCGTGATGTCACCCACGGGGTTCCCCCCTGGAGACCAAACTTTGTTTGTTGTGAAATTAGCTCGTCCTGTCTATGACAGGACCCACGGTTCGGAGGATAAGCTTGCTCCGTGGCTTCCCCCGTCCATACGGGTTCTACCACGCAGTCTACACCAGAGTGCGTGAACGGCTTTAGCCGCAATACACCCCAGGGAGCTCTCTCTCTCACGAGGCGAAGCAAAAAAACACAGCACTAAAGACGCGGAAGCCGCCCCAGCGACAATACGCCTGTATACTATACAGTGTATAGTGTGCTGTGTTAAATGATAAGCCTATAGCGGGGCTGATGTTTCGCTGCGCCAAACGCAGGTCCACTCCAGCCCACGGAATATGCATCACGGATGCGTTAACTGACACCAAGCCAGTGATACAAACGTATAGTGCGATTATTCCACTGCTTTACAGGATTACAGAGCCAATGGTCCTGTCTGTGTCCCTGCCCACAGGTCGACAGACAGGCTACACCACAGGACGCGTAAACTAACACTATGTCAGCAATACGTCTGTAACGGTGTTTTGGCCGCTTACCCTGTTTAGTCAGATTACTTAATACTTACAAACGAGTATTTGAATGAGACAACCCCGAGAGGAGCGAATGTCACGCCGGCTCTCTATCCGCGACCTGCGGTGGGTCTAATCCGGTCTCCATTCCAACCCGTATTAAATTAAGTATTTATTTATTTTTTACAGAAAAAATAAAACAGAAACCAAAAATTCAAAAGAATCTGCTGTATATAGCTGTTAGCTTTTCTGCTGTCGAGACGCCACGTCTGTCTGGTGACTGGTGGAGATCAAAAAAGCAGTGTAATCACGCACACCTGGGGCCTTATATACCCGTGCGTGCCAGTACAACTGGTGTGTCTTAAAGAGATATCCACGTCACAAGTGAGGTGGGGACATTCCCCATACATATGAAATATGTTGGGTGGAGAGATAGTCTCTGATACGATAGAGAACATGGAAGTACACCTGAAAGGCACATTGAAATGGATTAGCAGTTTTTTTAAAGCCTAAATTAAATAAAGTTATCAGTTATCAGTCATTATTTCCTCCTTAGCAACTTCTCATAATCATATCAAAATTTTAATTATGCAAGTAATAGTATATTGAATCATTAATTTGTAAGTGCAGCTCAATATGTGTACATTCTTTACAGGGTTGGACATCCAGTGCCACAACAAAATATTCACCCTTTATTCTCAAATGTATTGTCATCAATGCTGTTGTGATTTATTACTACATTTATAAGATTAACATGTTAAATCATGAGTTCTGAAAAACCTGTGTTTCTATATCAGTGATGCTCACACTTTTTCATGTCAAGGACCCAGACAATTATATGTAATCTGAAAATATGTTGTTCCAGGGACCCCCAAAAGCAAAGATTTGAGTTTAAAATGTTCGCTCTGACAGAATATATTCCAAAATTGTGCCACATTTCCAAGATCTTTCAAAAATAGCAGATCTACAAGATTGCAGCTTGTAGATCTGTTATTTTTCAATAGCCAAAGTATAAAAATGCTTAGATTTGGACTGCTGTTGTTGCAGAACAGTTATTCTGGCCTTTTCATCCGATGTCACTCCATGGTTTTCAAGAACCTGGTTAAAGAGCTGTCTACAAGCACAAACAAAACATGTATGCATAACATTAGGACAGAGTCTCTCTCTCTCTCTCTCAAACTTAAAAGGACTTGGATGGATTTAGTCCTTAAGGCCCTCATACAGACAATATCAGTTCCCGGGGCTGTATGGGAAGATATTGGTATTGACAAGTCTATCACACTCCTGTTAGCTTTGTTGCACCTCTAAAGGGCAGGCTACCTTCTTTCTTCTTTTGGGCCTAGAAGATTTGTGAAATTATAAAACTATCATCATAGTTCCACAAATTACAATTACCTTTTAAATAATGAGTGTAAAGTTGGCCGAACAGCCAAAGCTGCAAAAAGTCAATCAGGTCTAACTCAACACTCATCACCTGCAGGCTCCCTTTTATAGGGAGTGAGACATGCCAAACCAACCACATTATATCACAGCAAAGGCAATTCAAACACCCCATCTCCTCTGCAGCACTTGGTACCTTCCCAATCAACAGGAATGCCACTGCAGAGGGGAGCGGTTACTCACATACAGTATGCAAATAATAAGAGCACCCCAAACTTCACACAGGTGTGATTTTTCTTCATGATCAGGTAGCAAGCAGGCCATTACCCCAGTTTTAAAAGTATTGCAATATCCCCAATCATTGTCTAATAGTCTACTGCCCCGTGACAATGAGCTAAAATCCCAAAACAAGAATCAAAATATACACATATATATATATATTTTAAAGTGCATCAAGATTATTAGGTATATCTTACCTGTATTTGTGCTGGTCAGCAGGAGACAGGCTGCTGTAGTAGTGCACAATCAACACATCCATGAGCTCTTTGACTCTGTTGCAGACCTCCAGCATTTGCAGGAACCTGATTGATTGATTGATTGAATACTTTTAACAGTTTTGCAATAAATAAATACATAAATAAATAGCACTGGTACAGTATGCAATTGTTTCATACATTCCATTTCATTCAATTTGTTAAAACATGTAAAGACAAAGAAGAACAATATCTGCTGGTGATTGGCCATATTAGGCTCTTGCTGCTCTCCAGATGAAGCAAAGACTGGAACTCTGCAAAGACTTCCTTTTGCTTTGGAAACTTCTCTATGTCATAATAGACATCAGAGCAGAAGTTTTCTACATATGACTGGAATTCACTCAAAAGGGCCTTGGATGCATTAGAGACCATATGAACTGTGTCTCCACAAATGTCAAGCAATGAAGGGTTCTCCTTTCTCGCTAGTGTCTCCACTCCACCCTTCTTCCCTCTCATCACTGCACAGTTGTCCAACAGAATGCTGACCACTTGATTCCAGCTAAAGCCATAGGACTCCAGAATTGATGTCAATTCGTTGGTGAGGGTTGCTGCATCAGCAACATTGGATTTTCTTGAGCCTAAGTGATGTGTCACTACTTTCCCCAAATCCTCATCATAATAACGCACCAGAACATTGAGCAGCCTGTCCATGTTCTCGTTAGTGGCTTCATCTGCATTTAAAGAAAAAAAACGTCTCTCCATCTTGCTTGACAGCTCTCTCTTTATATGAGAGGAAATGCCATGTGTACACATATAAGACGCCTGTGTGTTTGACACAGTTAACCTAGACAGTGCATTCTTATCCTGTGCAACACTTTTGATTAGCTCAATAAGAGGCTGTGACACTGTAAAGGAAAGATCATGTTGTGCAATAAATGTGCATATGCGCACCTTCTGATTGCACACGCGATCGCTCATGGATTCGGGTGCATCGCCACTGGTCATTGTTGCACCAGGTAACACAGAGGTGTTTTGCAGAGCTCTCACAGCACTTTTGTGGCCCGGTTCATTGTTGTGTTTGAAAAGCGACTTTTTCCCGTTGGTTCCATACAACAGCTTTCTGTTGCACACGAAACAGAAACAGGCTCCCGGGTCTCTCAACTTTTTGCACCAAGACCTGAATGGCTTCCCCCCTTCTACCATTTCATCTAGCCATGCCCATCTCCATTTATTTTTGACCGTACGGTCAATGTCAGTAATGTCCGTGCCTTCCTTCACGACCGACGCATCCATGTTTACTTTCAGGAACAGAACCACAATGCAATTCAATATTGACGGTGGATAAACGCCTCCGCCTACTGTCTTGAAAGCCAATCGTGATACCGTCCCAATTGACTCCCAATTGAAAACACCGCCCCGAATCATTTTCATTTGCAACTGTATGGGTGACGTTTGTGAGCGACAATAAATAAAATACATATTTTCGAATATCTGAAACACTAGTGTTCCGCTGGTTATTTAATGCAAGAGAACATAAGCATTAATCATTAGACCAGTCACCATACCTGTTACGTGGTGTAATCCTATCCCGTATCCCGCCTTTCTTTCCGTTGCGATTGAAAACTTAAACGTCGTCCATTCCTGTGATTTAATATTTCCAGTGGTAATTATCCGTGTTAGCTTACTTTTAAGTCAGAATGAGAGGGTCTTCTAAACGAAGCACTGCATTGCACAGCATAAGTTTGCACAATTCCTGCCGAATTAAAAAGCAGATATACAAGCTCATAGCATGTCACATTTGTGATGCGATGTGAGCTTGTAGCTCTGTGGTTTACACCGCGGCACACCGAGATGCAACGAGCTATATAGCTGAGGCTAACACTTAGGTTTCGGGGT
Organism: Protomyctophum parallelum; assembly: GCF_964188405.1. Taxonomy (NCBI): domain Eukaryota; kingdom Metazoa; phylum Chordata; class Actinopteri; order Myctophiformes; family Myctophidae; genus Protomyctophum; species Protomyctophum parallelum. The sequence continues at coordinate 538,746 of NC_139710.1, read as the reverse complement.
TTCGGGTTACATGCATTTAGCTGTGCACAGCTGCCTGGGGCTTGACTAGCAATGCTGCGGTCACCGGTCTTCATGTAACCGCTACAGACACCCATGCACCCTCCTCGTTATTTTATTTTTTCGGATCTGCACTGATCTCATAAAAAGTTCCCGTGATAAAATCCCCAGGACGGAAATCCGTCCCCAGGACGGAGAACTTTAAGCCCTGAGGTCGGTGTCCTGTCTTGGACAGTCCCCAAGATCCTGGGACTGTTGTTGGCTAGCTATATGGATGGATGGTCTTGTAGATTCTTGAGTGTGTTGGTTGAAATATTTTATACAAGGGGAGGTCTGCTCCTTTTATACTATTCTGCTGAACTTGTTTAGTAATCCTGTTGATGTGAGAGGATGTGTTGTCTTCTCTATGTATGGATATCCAGCTGATGAACAGTCAGTAATGTCGAGGTTAGTCAGCAGTTGGTACTTTAAGGTAGCTAAATTCACACTGACATGACTAAGAAGATGACAGAATTAAATTGTTACAGCGTTAGAAAATAGCCAATCCCACTGCAGTCATGGAAATCCAAATGTGTTGCATTGGACTTGGTCAGTTTTTTATTGGCCAGCCCTTTGAAGCAGTCGGAAGATTAGAATGGTGCTGTATGATTGTAGTCTTGAACAGAACCTTGACTTGCAGGAGGGAAGCCAGGCGGTGAGGGCAAATGTCTGTCGCTCTCACTAAATTCCTTCTGGGGGGTGAGGAATGAGGATGCTTGCTCAGTGGGGTGTGGAACTAGGATGAATAGTGTGGAGCCTCCCAAATGCCTCAATTGAATCAATGTATTATAGATGGTGATTTTTCAATGTTGAAATGCCTTACAATGAATTGACATTGTTTCAATCCTATGGTTTCAATTACAGGGTTAGGGTTATAGGGTTAGGGTTAGGGTTAGTCGCGGGCCTAACCGAGACCACCACAGCGACCGGGTCGCGGCCCCGATCGCAGCCGTATAAGTTTCGGGCCAAACGGACATACGGTCGCGGCGGTAGCCCTGAACGAAGGCCTACAATTTGCCGACTTTGACGCACGACAACGCGCCAACGATAAAACATTACGGTCCGACGTTCGGATATGTCGGAGAGCTTGCCCAGACGAACAGTTTGGTGTCTTCGATGTACACCTCCGACAGTCGTACAAAACGTCATTCACTTTGGCTGTGTCCATCTGACAGCTCATATACCCATAGACTTTAACAGCATCCTGACTGAAAAAGTGAAACAAGACCCCGCCTCCTAGAAAGGTCGCCCAAGGACGTTCTATAGATCCACGCGTGCGTCTCTGGGAGCTCTATAACATATCCGAAAAGCAGACCCGAAGGCCTTACCGTTGTGGCGTTCTAGTGAAGAAAAGGTTTTATGTTCGCACACGCCGACGTCGATGATCGTAAGTCTGTTCGTGATGAGCCTTATACGTCTGCGATCGCGGAGACGAGACGATCGTTGTGATAGTCTCGGTTTTTTTATGCGACCTTTGGAACCTCAAATCTAACCCTAGGCTCATTTTTTTTAGGCCCCAAAGGTCACCATTGCAGTCTTTTGGCTGAGCTTTGACCTTTGCAAACGTCGTGGAAAGTCCAGACCGGCGCCATTGGATTCGGCATGCTCTAAATATGAAGAATACGTCTTGTGTACGAAAGAATAACATTAAAAAAAAAATGTAAAGGTCTGTTTTGTGTCTTCACAGTTTCTGGAGGAGAGGAGAGGAGAGGAGGGGAGAGAAGAGGAGGGGAGAGGAGAGGAGAGGAGAGGAGAGGAGAGGGGAGGGGAGGGGAGAGGAGAGGAGAGGAGAGGAGAGGAGAGGAGACCTACAAGCTTGTAGTGCGGCATTACAAGCTTGTAGGTCTGCTATTTTTTTTATTGAAAACGAAAAACCTCATGTTTCTGTATCAGTGGTTCTCAATATTTGCTCAAAATGCATCTCAAAATGCATTACAAAAAGTCAATAATAATTATGTTTATTAAAATACAATACCATACATGTATAAAATGCACGACAGAAGCGATATCAGCTTGGATCATTTCATTTTTATTCATTTTTATTGAAGAGGAGAAGTCACGTGACTCCTATAGGTTTCCACATTGCATGGCCCACATTACATTATCAAATATTTAAATATTTATTAATTCAATACGGTGCTCTTGTCATTTTGGTCGGCACAAAATAATACATGAATGAATAAATAAATAGATATTATTTACATAAAATAATACATAATAATATATACATTCACTGGAGGAAAACTGAATCACGTGACCATCCGGCAGGTTGTCATCAGATGGGGGGTGTTAACGAGACCATGCGAGATCTCACGGGACTTGAGTCAGTTCAAAGTTGGCTGGCGGGCGGCCGTTTGTAGCTTAGAGTATAAGGGTCTGTTTTGCAGTAGCAGGAACTTTTGGAAACGTGGGCTAAACGGCGTGTGAAATAAACAAGAAACAAACTGGTAAGTCGTTACGGAATATCATTTATTATCCCATTCAGATACCACCACTTACTTGTTTTACCACTGTTTACGTTTGTATATTATCTATCATGCCGTAAAGTCCGAGGTTTTATGCTGGCTAATTATGTCTAATTGGTGAGCCATGCTACTATTGTTTTATGCCGTTCAGATGCCATCATATGGCTGTTATCGTTTAAATACATGTTAACTTTTTGTAATTATCCCCGGACCCCGTGCCGTGGAAAGTTAGTCCGGAGTCTGTTGCTTGTAGGGCTACTGTGCACTGTGTGTATCCAATAGTAGCTAGCATGCTGGTTATTCATGTTATCGCCGCCATTTTGCTAACGACTCTCGCGATTAAAACGTATTTAATTTGTTTATATGTGCATATACGCGTATATATTATTAGCGTTTTTAATTGTTACATAAGCATTGATGTAACCAGCACCACGGTGAAGCAGTTCTTCATTTATAATGGTGAACAAAGCTGCGGTACCTCCTAGCCCCATATGTGCCCTCTCCCTACGCTCATTCTGTAGCGAGAGGGCACATATGGGCTACGGTACCTCCATGGGGCTAATGCTAAAGTCTAGCCATAAGGACTGACTGGGTTTAATTTGTTCCGGCCTAACGGCTACAGATTAATACGGAAACGGCATGAGTGTGTGTGTGTGACTGTGTGTGTGTGTGTGTGTGTGTGTGTGTGTGTGTGTGTGTGTGGGGGGGGGGGGGGGAAGGTTTACCGGATATAGTCACATGAGACTCAGATTGTTTCTGTAAGTCAAGTTTCATAACAATCTATGTTACTATAGTGAGCTTGTAGATCTCTCTGCAAGTCAACTTAAGTTTCATAACTATGTATGATGTTGCTATAATGAGGCTCTGAGCTTGTAGATGTGTTCTTTTAGAACTACTTTTAAACCATGGTTCTTTCCAAAAAAAAGCTTATTAATGCTGCATTTATATATATTGTAATTTGTCTGTGTGTCTGTGTGCAGTCACAGCCAGGACACTACGGGCGCTGGTGTTGGATCGGCACAGGACACTAGGGGTTGGATTGTCTCTGTGTAAGTCAAGTTTATAAATGGTGCATTTATATATTGTGTACACACACACACACACACACACACACACACACACACACACACACACACACACACACACACACACACACACAATATTTTATTCTTTGTTTCCCTATTTGTTTTCAGGGTCGTGGTACAAGAGGACTACAAGCAATACACAAGGCTGTCAAGGCCAAGTAAATTAATAGCAGCACCACCTCACTTTACCAACAGAGAGATGGCCTCTTATTGGGCCAAAAGACGTAGAGTAGTGAAAACTGTAAGGGACATAGAGCGAGAGATCCTTCATGAATATGAGGAAATCTCACACATTTCCCAACTACCGGTAGATGCACCACCAGATTCCCATTTACACTTTGAAAATAACCTTATAGATGGCAGTGTAGCTGAAAATGACCCTATAGATGTAGCTTGCTACGATGTAGTTGATACTAATTATGTACAAATGGAAGATTATCATATTGATAGCAGTGTAGCTGACTATAATGAAGTTGAATCAGATCATGAGCAAATGGAAAATGATCATACAGATGATAGTGTAGCTGGAAGTGAGGGAGATGATCTGAGTGATGGAGATGATCTGATTCATCACCACTCTGACAGTGATGAGCATCAACCTAGTCAGGATCTGCTTATAAAGAGCCTAAGATATTGGGCATCCTCTTACTCTATCAGTCTGGTTGCTTTGTCTGCTCTGCTGTCCATCTTAAAGATATTTCACCCTAGGCTCCCTAAAGACGGAAGAACTCTGCTTAGAACGCAATCCAAGGTTGCAACCACTCAAATGCAAGGTGGCGAGTACTATCATTTTGGATTGGTGCGAGGAATGCTTTCACGATTGAAATGTCTGAGATTACCAGTGAACCTCAAAACTCTTACTTTACAGTTCAACATGGATGGTCTCCCCATCTTTAAGAGTCCAAGACTTCAATTCTGGCCTATACTTGCAATGCTGAAATGTGATTACACAAAGTCTCCATTTATTGTCGGTATATTTTGTGGTTTGACCAAGCCAAAGTGTGTTGTTGAGTATCTGCAGCAATTTGTTAGCGACCTTAAAAATGTACTGGCTAATGGAATTATTCATAATGGTAAGCATTTGAATGCAGAGGTTTCCGCATTTGTGTGCGACGCTCCCGCCAGAGCCTACATTAAGAATATTAAGTCACATAATGGGTATTCCGGATGTGACAAGTGTGATCAAGAGGGTGTGTGGGGCCCAGGCCGTAGCGTAACGGTCTGGGCACCGGACTGGTAATCCAGTCGCAGTGTGCCGCGGGTTCGACTCCCGGACCCGACACGGCCTTTACTGCATGTCATCCCCCCATCTCTCTCCCGTTTCCTGTCAGCCTACTGTCTGTCCCTTCAAAAATCAATAAAAGGCGTAAGCCGCAAAAAAATATCTTTAAAAAAAAGAAAAAAAAAAAAAAAGAGGGTGTGTGGAGGAACAAAATGACGTGAGTTTGAGTTGAGTTGAGTTTTAGTGATATGATTGATGAGCAACATCACTTAAAACAGACACTCAGTCCTTTAACAGGGATTGTAAAGATGGTATCTTCATTTCCAATAGATTATATGCACCTCTGTTGTCTTGGGTTGATGAGAAAACTGTTGAATATCTGGTTAAAGGGCAATCTAGCCACTAGACTTCCTTCACACGTGGTTAACAGTATGACAAGCAAACTGTTGGTGTTGCATTCCCACACCCCTGTTGAATTCAATCGCAAGCCAAGAGGTTTGAACGAGCTTGATCGTTGGAAAGCTACTGAGTTCCGATCCTTTATGTTATACTGGGGTCCTGTAGTTCTGAAGGATTGCCTTCCCTGTGAGTTGTATGACAATTTCATGTAGTTTTCAGTGGCCATGTATTTGTTTTTGTCACCTGAAATTACTGGCCAAATGGTTGAATTTGCCCATAAGTTGACCATTTCTTTTGTGGAACACTTTGGAAAACTCTATGGTAGAGATCAGATTGTGTTCAGTGTTCACCAGCTTATACATTTAGCAGAGGAATACAAACGATTTGGACCCTTGGATAATGTTTCTGGATTCCCTTTTGAGAATTATCTTGGCCAAATAAAGCATCTGTTACGCAAGCCAAACCAACCTCTACAGCAGGTAGTCAAAAGATTATCAGAAAAGCCACAGGTTGAGTTTCCACTAGCAACAGATGAACCAGTATTACAGAACATCCATACTGATGGTCCACTTCCTCGGCATTTCAGTGCTGCTCTACAGTACAAAAAGGTCTCCAATAGTCGTTTCACCTTGTCTACAAAGCAAGGGGATAATTGTATTCAGGTGGGAGATACTATTGCAGTAGTACAGAATATAGTCCAGGAACAAAATGAGGTCTATGTAATATACAGAACCTTCAGACAGCATGAATCATATTACACTTATCCCTGTGAGTCCTCATGCATAGGCACATATAAGGTCAGAGAGTTGTGTGACAATATTGGGGTTGGTAAACTTAGCTGTATTAAACGTAAATGTGTTCTGTGTCCAGAGGCTGAGGGAGATGGCCTCATAGCCATTCCAATAGCTCATATGCAGTAGCATTCATTTATGTAAAAAATAAACTAAAACTAACTTTACCAACCCCAATATCATAATATTTATATTCTGTCATTTATTGTACAGAATGGAAAAGGAGGTGGTGCTGTGGGCCGTGGTACTATTCCCTACTACTGGAGGAACTGCTACAGTTCCTTCCAGTTGGTTCAATCCAAAGGATAGTACCTTGTTCTGGCCCCCAAAAAACATCAACTTTTCGAAGGCCCTCAAAGAAAAAATGATGCCTCAAAACGGATGGACCATGCATGAAAATGTTCGGCTCTTAATTTCTTGTGGTAAGTGGACACTGCATCATTGTCATGTCCACATGGCTTGTCAATCAGATCTATTTATTTTTCCATTCTGGTCCAGTAGGAGAACCATAATTGTGGGTCTGAGGGGGTAGAGTATTTATATAGCGGTTTTATCCAAGGACACTTTGACACAAATTCAGGGGGACCCAAAGATCAAACTGCACTTTCTGGTTCCCAACCGGCAACTCTACCCCTGAGCCACCGCCAAGTATTGGTAGTTGCCTCATTTGGCAGATGGTATTCTGGTTGCCATTTTCAAAATCCTGTTTATGTTGCATTGTTTAAGTATTAGTCACACTTCTTTAAATGGCATACTGTATTTCCTACTTGTTTTACAGACTCACTTGAAAAGGCCAAGCAACATGAAGACAAGTATATAACTACTGGATGTCCAACCACTGATTTAGAATCTGAGGAGGAAACAGATGCACGGCGTAAAAGACGAATAAGGTACATGCAGTGCCCACACTGAGATTAGGAGGCTGCAGGGTTTTTTGAGGACTAATCCGTTCCTCACTGCTTGGAACTCTGCATGCCTCGAGGGTTGGATTGGATGTCTGTCCTGTGTCCTGTGATGGACTAGTGTCATGTCTATGTTTGTACGTCAAGCTGTCTCATTTTACAGAAAATTATCGGCTCCTGACCCGAGAACAGTGCATCTCAAGGCTTGCTCATTTATTGTAATTATACTGATAAATGTTTATTTAATTTTAAGGCCAAATACTGTGTACATGGAGTCAGATGAGGAGCCAGAAACCATCAGCGCTAAGAGAAGATTTGCCAAGCCACCTGCTGTTCTTTTTCCAGGTACAGTGGCACTGTCAGTTATGACACTAATGGCTACCCATTTAAGTATTTGCATGTATAATTCTTTCTACTTTGTTAATCCAGTGCTGCTCGACTCCAATGTACCAACACCCAACCAGTACCCACCTGCACCAATACCAGTGCGGAAAACCAACCAGTCTGTACCAACCCCTAGTGAAATCAGTGGTATGTTATTACAATTTTAATTTGCAAGCATGTAGTTCCTCTGTCAATACATGCAAACATATCAGTCATGTGATATGTGTTAAAGTTTCTGTCTTGTGTTCCCTTTTAGCCTCTGAAGGAAGGTGCTTGGAGGACGTGCAGACATTTGACCAGCCTGATAATGGTAACGAGTCTAACCACTTTGCATTACTACCAGGATATGTGCTTTGTCAGAGTTATAACTTTCATGTTTTATGTTTTCATTTTAGGCTTTTGTGGAAGCTTCTTGGCAGAGCTAGAGTCAAGAGACCTCTTTAATGATGGTAAGTACTAATGGGCTACATATATGTGATGCCCTGATCGGCCACTCTTATTGTGTCTAAAGTCCGTCTAGATGGGAGGCGGTATTGGGGGATTAATACTACTACTTACAGGAGAAGACCTTATTGACTTGAAATGTTAATTCAATTTAAAATGTTGAGTTGATAATACAGTAGCTTATTCAGTGACTCACTATTTTGCAAGGAGCTGTTTGCGTTGGCATGATGTCATATGACTTCATAAGAGTTATTTTACCTTGACTAATTAGATTTATTTGTATTCATTTCAGGAGGGCACCATAATGGACAAGCAAGAAATGGTATGTCCGTTGTCTGTTATAACTTTGTTTACAGTTGCTGTGCTATTGCACCATGACATACAGTAACTGTAACTTATTAGACTGAAATATTTCAACTTCTTTACTCCCAAGTTAAATCCCCTTGAATAATTTGATTGTTCTCATTTTTTTAGTTCACCATCCCCAAGGCTATCCCCAAGATTATCAAGGTGAGTTGACTAACAATTTGTGCCACGGACGGTATTACCAGAAACAAAATACCTTTTATCGCCTGAATGACGATAAAAGGTCTGTAACTGAGTGTTCAAATGGACTTGTAAGGGTCCATTTGATTCCATTTGTACACTGAGTTAAGGGGGTAGTACTATAGTGGGGATCTATTCTTCAACTATTCACTTGGTAGTCAATTGTGTTCATCCCACATCTTCTAAAACTGGAAATTGATGGTGCTCATTCATAACAATAAAAGATTGATATTAGTTTTATTTCTCCAGGAATGCCAATGTATACCAGCCCCTACCACACTGTGCCATCAGAGCAAGCAAGGAACAGTATGTATTTCTCATCCCATTCAGGACAGGAACCCCTGTTGGTGTTTTAAGCATTGTTATACTTTAGCTTTTGAAAAATAGCAGATCTACGAGCTTGTAGATCTGCTATTTTTGAAATATTGTGAAAGTGTGGGGCAAATCTTTGAATATATTTTAGAGCAGACGCTTTTAACTCAAACCTTGCTTCTGGGGGGTCCCTGGAACAGCATATTTTCAGATGGGGATCGGTGGCCAAATACAGATCATTCTGGGGGTCCTTGACATGAAAATATTTGAGAACCACTGACATAGAAACACAGGTTTATCAGAAAACTGTTGTTAAAAAAAAAAAGATCTGCCTCAGTCTCTCTGTCTAAATGGGTTAAATGTTAATGTTTTTGCAATATTCCACAAATCATGTTCAATGATGCGTCCTTTCTTTTAGCCTTCAGTCCCAGCTATGCAAATGGAACCAGATCAGCTGGATTCAGGACGCCTGACCAGGGTGCAAATGGCACCAGATCATCTGCATTCAGGACACCTGACCAGGGTGCAAATGGCACCAGATCATCTGGATTCAGGACTCCTGACCAGGGTAAAGATACCTATATTACCATCCCCCCCCCCCCCCACACACACACACACGGAATTACACAATGACCTATGTGCAATGCCTTGTCTGATCCCATGTTGTCTGTTTCTTAAAGCTTCAACGCCAGAAACACCACAGAGAAGAGTGCATGGAGGGGAACCCAGCCAGATGTTGCAAGGCAAGTATCATTTTCTGATCAACGTCTTAACCTTTCTGATGACATCTGAATTGACAAACTTGTCCCTTCGTCTTTACTGTCTTTGTTAAGCATTTAATGGTTACTATAAGCGAGGGGTGCAGACATCAGCGAGTTGGTGTCATTTGATTGAAAATGGTCAATCTATCCTTGAAATTTAATGTCAAATTGTTTTTCTTCCAAGACCTTTCTTCCCAGAAAAACACTAAAATGCTGGCAGAGATACTTATGGAGGTGAGGCAGATGGGGAGGGACATTCAATTCATCAAAACTGAAATGGCAAAGTCCACATTGAATGTCCGAGGTGTTCCTGAATCCCAACGAGAGGAATCCTTCCCCATCAATCTGCCTCTCTCCAACGAGGAGCAGTTTGATCAGGCGGAAACTGCACTGAGGGAGGAGGGAGTGCGTCGCAAGATGGTGAGCCTTAGAACGCCTTGTGATGGGTGCAATTATTCTTTCTTGGACAACATTTGACTTTCTTTTGCTAATTTTAATTTTAATGCACTACTTTGTCCATTTGACATGGCATGTTGTACACTAACTATTTTATCTCTCTGTTAAGATTGCACACCTGGCATTAGTCGGAGGGACCAATAGTGAGAACATGATCCGGCGAATGGTTGGCGCCATCCTGACAAACAACCTGGCATGCGTTTTCAACTGGGCTGGCAAGGGAGAGAAGAGGGCCTTCAAAGACACCCTACTTCAGGACTGCATTTTTGGTGAGTCTGCACATCAAAATACTTGGAGTTGTTGTTGAGGCATTCAATTTGACTCTGTAGATTGGCTATTTTCACTATTTCTCCTATTGGACCATAGGCCTGATTGACACCGCAGGAGTGGTTGATTTGGCCAATGTTTGACCAGTTTTATAGTATAAATTGACTTTTCTAATGGTATTACTTTTTAATTTCTGAGGTATTCATTATTCTTCACTGTCATCTGGGGACACCCCATATTCATGTGGGGGTCCCGAGCCACAGGCTGATAACTACTGCTCTAATGCTCACAATTGGACTGCACAAATTTGTCTACTCGCTCTGCATCTCAGAGGTGTTCTGTGCCTGTGTACAGTTAAGAATGTCACTGGTAGGCAAGTTTCAGAACTGTCCACTGCCCTCCTCTGAGACAGAGTAGACAAACTGTGACATTTATTTAATGAACATTAGTGTGGCTCAATTGTATGTAGGTTCCTGCCTGAACCTAGTACACAATGGACATTTGTCACTTTGAATGGAACTGCAGCTTTATTTTATTTTTAATTTAGTAACGCCTGTTTTCTTTTTTTCAGCGGCTGCTCGTCAATTTGACCGCAAGTTGACAGAATTGCAGTACAAGGATGCTCTGCAGAAGTGGCTGCGTTATGCACCCGACAGGAGTGGCGGGGTACCCAGGAAAGACAAGGTTCCCACACCCGCAGGTCCTTAAAGTCTTAACCCATTTAGGCCTGATGTCAAAAATGTAAAAATCTCTTCTAAAGCAGCCAGTGGGTTTGATGGATCATTGGACTGTTTGTTTCGTTCATGTTGAACTGGGGTCCTATTGGTTCTGAAGGACTGCCTGATTTCTTTGTCCCCTGGAGTTTCAGGACAAATGGATGGACGGTTAATGTGGTGTTCATGTTGAACTGGGGAGGAAGTTTATTTAATTGTGTCCCCTGGATTTTGGTTCATGTTGAACTGGGGTCGTTCAAGGACATTACTCTTTTGAAAATTGCAGCTCTACAAGCTCACAATGTGACTCATTGAGCTGTGTATAGGACTGAAGTGGTGTATGTTTTGTAATAATCAAAATCTGCATAGAGTAACTTCTCAAATTCAGTGTAGCAAAATAAATGCTGGGAATTGGATGTGCACTTCCATGTGTTTGAATCTAATAAATAAGTAAATTAATAATGGTCTGTTTTGTTTTTGTTCATAGAGAATGTTGTAAAGCAGCTGTTCTCAAACCTTGGTTTCTTTAATTGTTTTGGAAATGGCCAATCCAGAGGCTCAAAAAATGACAATGTGGGGTCTTTGTATTAAAAGGTTGAGAACCACTGCAGTATAGCATACTTAATGGACCATTTCAGCTTTTTCTATGCATCATTTAAAAAATAATAATTTTACTCTTCTGCGGTGGTAGCTCCAAACGTGTCTGTTAGTGATATCACTGACTAGACTACTTTGGTGTGTTCCTTGTTGAACTATACCATTAATTTTGTAATTTATATTCTTTTTTTTAATGAGACATATTGGGCATACAGAAGAAGGTTGAAATGGCCCTTTAATAATAGCATTGTTTCAATGTATGATGGATGGATGGATGTATAGTTGAATCAATGTTAATGGATGGATACATGCATAGTTGAATCAATGTTGATGCAATTCTACGTTCTTTCAATGTTGATTATATCATAGTTGAATCAATGTTGATTAATTGTCACAATTGGTTGGAAGTGCAACATTTCAATGTGGATCATAGCGAGCACTTTCAACATCTTCTCAATACCTGGCATCAATGTTGATTGCAACCATCATGGCTGACTAATATCACAACGTTGATTCAATCATCTTTTGTTATCTGGGTAGAGATAGATAGATAGATACATAGATAGATACTTAGATAGATACTTAGATAGATAGATAGATAGATAGATAGATAGATAGATAGATAGATAGATAGATAGATAGATACTTTTTGAAACTGCCTTCGAATCTTAAAATATCTACAACCTCGTGTAGCGGTGTGACACGCTTTGAGCTTGTAGATCAGCTTTTTGCACATTTGACATTTTAAATCCATGATTCATTGATATTAATAGGAAAAGGTACTTTGCAATTTTTCATTTTGAATACTTGAGTATGCGTAGGCTACTTCTTCCACCACTGATGACTGGAATCCAACATCAGGGACTCAGGGAGTCTGAATTAGTACCTATGTAATAGACAGTAATTACCTAGTAATTATTACTGGCGGTTCATGAGCTGGCAGTTCATGATCTATGCCTGTTTTTCAATTGAGTGCTATAGCGCCACCCTTTGGCCAATGGTTGTGGTCTTTGTCTCTAAGCAGGGTGACATAGCCATATTGCCACATTTTGTGAAAAACAACTGCATGGTTTGACCTGGCAGCTAACATGTCCATATGGGCCCGACATGGGTTTTGACATGGGCTATGGGCTATGGGTTTTTACTGGGCCGTGCACCCACTTTTTACAAAGCACCCACATGTGTTAGCCCATATGGGCTTACGTGGGTTTCTAACTGGGTCTTAGGTGGTATCCAAATGGGCCATTTAATGTCAGAACCATGTGTGCGCCACCTGTGTTTGCCTATATGGGTTTGAAATGGGATCTGATTGGGCCTTAAGTGGGTACCAGCTGGGTGAATTATATTTGACCCATGTAGGCCACACTTGTGTCCGCCCATTAAGGGCTCCAAGTGGGCCGTGCACCCACTTTTCACAAAGCACCCACCTGTGTTAGCCCATATGGGCTTACGTGGGTTTCTAACTGGGTCTTAGGTGGTATCCAAATGGGCCATTTGATGTCAGAACCATGTGTGCGCCACCTGTGTTTGCCTATATGGGTTTGAACTGGGATCTGATTGGGCCTTAAGTGGGTACCAGCTGGGTGAATTATATTTGACCCATGTAGGCCACACTTGTGTCCGCCCATTAAGGGCTCCAAGTGGGCCGTGCACCCACTTTTCACAAAGCACCCACCTGTGTTAGCCCATATGGGCTTACGTGGGTTTCTAACTGGGTCTTAGGTGGTATCCAAATGGGCCATTTGATGTCAGAACCATGTGTGCGCCACCTGTGTTTGCCTATATGGGTTTGAACTGGGATCTGATTGGGCCTTAAGTGGGTACCAGCTGGGTGAATTATATTTGACCCATGTAGGCCACACTTGTGTCCGCCCATTAAGGGCTCCAAGTGGGCCGTGCACCCACTTTTCACAAAGCACCCACCTGTGTTAGCCCATTTGGGCTTACGTGGGTTTCTAACTGGGTCTTAGGTGGTATCCAAATGGGGCATTTGATGTCAGAACCATGTGTGCGTCACCTGCGTTTGCCTATATGGGTTTGAACCGGGATCTGAATGTGGGTTCCAGCTGGGCGAATTAAATGCGACCCATGTAGGCCAGACTTGTGTCTGCCCATCAAGGGCTCCAAGTGGGTTTTCACCCAGTATACACTCAGGGCCCAGCTGTGGGTTTTAGGTGGGGTCCAAATTGGCAATTGTATCTCAAACCCATGTAGGCCTCACCTGTGTTTGCCTATATAGGCTTGAAGTGGGATCTGAATGGGCCTTAAGTGGAGTCCAACTGGGCACTTTGAGACCGATGTAGATCCCACTTCTAGCAGCACAAGTGGGTAACACCCGGGAACTTTGCCAAAATGGGTTTCTGAAGGGATTTAAATGGGAGAATTTAGCAGTATATTGACATGAACCCTGTTTAACAACTGCAAACACATTAACACAAGATGTAAAAAGTGCCTAAGGTTTAGCCAATTTAAGTTTTACCAGAGTGAAAAAGCTATATCAGAGAATATATCTTTTGACAAAGTTTATTGAAAACATGGTGACATGGAATCTATTGGTTGCAATATAAAAACAAGCTTTGTTCTTTCAGACCAATTTGCTGTTAATGTTTTAACATAACTGTCATAAATGAAACATATGAAAAACAAATTATTCACAAATTGTTTAAATAACACTTGTGTGAAGTGATGGGCGATCATATCATACATCACATTCCGTGCTCAGCCAATCAAATCATCGCAATGGGGTACACATTGCTCAGCCAATCAAATTGTCGCAATGGGGTACACACATTGCTACGCCAATCAAATAATAGTTATGAGGAACACACAAACCTGGGCATAGGAGGGGCTAGCACCCCTCAAAATAAATAAATAAAACACTATTGCAAGCTCATTGGGCAATGTTGATCATTTTCAAGAACTTGAACCATCAAGTGAAGGTTAAATTAAAGGATATTTAACTGTCAAACATGTTTGGGGTCATTCTAACATTGTGGTGTTTTTTGTCACTGTACCCATCCTTTAACAACTAGGAGTAAGGAGCAGCCATTATCTCTGGGAGCTGGCACTCAGGCAGCAATTAGGGGTTACGAATTTTGCTCAGGGACACACTTTGACACATTGCTGGCCTAGCATCGTGCCAGGGACAACCAGGGGCTCTGGGTCCCCAGGCACGTTCACTAACTTGTGAGCACCCAGTTTAAGTTGCTTGATTCAGTATTTAAATATTTGATATTCATATTATCAGACACGCCTCCTTCCTATGTAAACCTATGGTAACGTTAAAATCAATTTTAATCATGTTAGATTAATTGAAAACACTTAAACCTACTGCAAGACAGATACATTGACAGACAATATGGAGGAAGCACTTATAGAAACCCCAACTGAAGTACTAGGGCAGGACAGGAAGAAAAACAAACCATGGGCCACTGATAACATCCTAGATCTACCGGGAGGCAGTAAAGTGGATCACATAATCCACGTGTGGAAGCATAGATGCAGGGAGAAGACAGGGCAACAATTAAGGAGCCTAGACAACACAAAATAAACGAGGACACAACAACATACAGCCACAATAATAGAAGACAAGCATGACTCTACTAACCGAGAAGGAAGCAATATCCAAGTGATGGACAGAGTATTGTTAGGAAGTTAACTATACAAATGTGCAATAATCCCAACATACTAGTGCTATGAAGTCCAGTAGTGCATGCGGTAGGATGCCTCAATACGTCAAGCTGAAGTAGAGGAGGCAGTAAAGAGCATGCTATCGATAATGTCCCAGCAGAGCTTTGGAAGCAAGGGCAATACATGCTAATAGCATTGACACGCATCTACTAAAATATATGGGAAACCAAGCAATGTACCCAATAAAAGACCCCAAGAAAGGGAATGTAGGGCAGGGACAAAACTACAGAAACAACAGTTTTTTTCTGGCTGGCTAGCAAAGTAATGCTGCAGATCATCTTGATTCAGACCAAAAAGGAGATATTCAAAGTCAGAATACTGATTGAGAAGCACCTTTAGCACCAGCACGACCTGTACCACAACAGGTAATCCAATCACTATACCCAAGCAGTGCAGTTCTTATAAACAACATCATGGAGGAAGCACTCATAGAATATCACACCACCATATCCATCAGAGGAAGACCCTACCATCTCCAATGACATCAAACTTATGGCATGGAGATGAAGAGAAAAGTAATAACCTGGTCACCAGCCACAGCCATACATATATCACCAAGGAACAGGCCACTTGCCTGTAGGAAGTAAAGGACCTATATACCTTGGGTCCTTTGTGAGTGAAGATGGCAGCTCCACAAAAGATAAAAGCAAGAGCTGGGATAGCAACATCAGCTATGACTAGACTGTATACAGTATTTGGAAACATAACAAATAATAAATCAGCTTCTCAGTGAAGCTGATTTCTCAGTGAAGCTGAGATTACAAGTCACTTGTAATCTCCACCCTATTCCATTGGCTCTGAAAGCTGGACACTTACAGCGGACACCGAGCACAGGATACAGTCATTTTAAAGTAAGTGTGACAGAAGAATGCTACATATATCGTATAAGAAGACCGGACAAATGATTATGTTAAGACAGTTTAGCTACCACCCATGCTGGAAAACAGGAGCCTCTACTCTCATGGTCATGTCACAAGACATACCCTCCCTGTCAAAGACCATAGTACAGGGGACAGTGGAGGGAAAGTGGAGAAGAGGCAGACGGGCAGATTAAGTCCTGAGTGGACAACATCAAGGAGTGGACTGGCTGCAGCTTTAAAACCCTGATATGCACAACAGAAGATCGAAAGCACTGGAGAGTGCCCAAGCATCCACCATGACACCTGTACAACCCCCTAGGCCATGGGATGAGTGAGTGAAAGCAACTTAAACTGTATGGGGCGTTCACAGAAGCCTGTGTAGGCGTTAAATTGACCCCAAACATGTTTGAAAGTGAAATATCCCCATAACTATTGTAAACAATAATTTTAGAATAGTGTATAAATTGGCAAACTACATGAGGAACTTAAATATTCTGAACACAAAAAGTAAGAGGAACCTGACACAATAACGACTTGACACTTTACGACTTGACACAAAAGTGTCAAGTCGTTGAACAATTGAACACAAAAAAGCCAACTGGAGAAAGAGACAGATTAAACTTGATCTCTCAACTTGAACTAAAAGAGGGTTTTTATGAGGAGGTAGTTGTTTGCGTGCGTGTGTGTGCATGCGTGTGTGTGTTACCAAGACTGTGTCAGATGGTGTTTTTTCTATTGGGGCTGTGCGCCATTGTCCTGTGTGTTCTCAAGTGCTCCCTGAGCTCTTACAGCCCTATTCCCACCTCAAGCACGAGCTCCTGTGAACCACTTTGACCACTTCTCTCCCTCCTTCTGCTGAATGTTCTGTGTGACTGCCACTGTGTTCTTCTTTAGTGTCCCTAAAAATAAATAACAAGAAGCTGACTTAGTAATGCTAGCTTGATTCTTACATTATGAAACATCATGAGACATGTGTATATCTTAAAAAATATAATAGAGTGTGATTAGGGACTAATGGATTGGCCACCACAACCACCTTATTAAAGGCCTATTCATAGTCAGCAAGAAGGGCTCTTCACCGCGGCTCTGTGACGTCATGTTGTAGTTGCGGGGTCACCTCACCACCAATAAATAAGACTATGAATAACGCTTAAGAATTTATCATGAAAGTTGTACTACAATCTAATCACACGGCCAAGTGCTACAAGAAATTACATGATTCATTATACATCAAGAATAACTATGGTCTGTAAAGATATTTTTGCTGCATATTGAGGATTCTTTTCTGAACAGAAAATGTAAAACAAACCAAAAAACAGTAATTTTAAATATCTTGAGCTATGGCGGCAAATTTGTTTTCTATGTGAAATACAAACGGTGGCCTCTGTTCAGAATTGTGATCCCTTTTCAGCAGCTACAGCTGTAATACTGTGGCATGCTTCTACTTGTGTACATCAAACATCAATGTTTTGCCAAACACCATTTCAAGTTAGAATGACAGGAGGAAAGTTCAAGATAAATTTACAGTGGAGCAACCATTATGTGCATGCAATCAAAGGGCCAGATCCTATCGACTATACATGTGATTGTGATTCGAAACTACATTTTGAAGTGAATATGATATTTCAACTTACAACTGGTTCCAGTAGGGCGGCTCTGTGTCCCACTTGAGGTGCTCACATTCAGGGTTCCAGCAGCTGATCAGGGTTTCAGTTGGGCAGCAATTCCACTGTGACACAGGGTTCCTACACATAATTTTACATTTCAAGATGTCAAATTCTCTGTATGTTTATGTTTTTTTTAAATGAAATAAATTTAATTCCATAGTTTTCATACTTGCATGAGAACCTCCACTGGGGCTGCTGGTCATACTCAGTGTCCACTTTCTTGCGGACACAGTAGTCTCTCCGGGACACAGTAGTCAGTCCAACGCTGTTCATTCCACAGGGAGGTGTAGGTCACATGTCTTTGCGATGGCCTACAGTACATTCAATAAAAAAACGTACCTTTTAGCAAACATAAAAAACTAACTTTAGGCAGTAGCATGGTGTGGGCCACAATGTCACACAGCTCAGGAGAAATACAGCATCACATCACATGTGGAGGAGTGAGCGAGCAGGAGTGTGCGGAATTGGAATGTGGCAGCATGTCAGTCCAACCTACTTGATTCATGCGGACTCACATTTAATCCTCACTTCCTTGCTCAGATCGAGGTGGGACGTATGCGAACGAAAATTCCAGGTTGTGTGCCAATGTACTTGGCAAACACCCCAACACAGTGGTTTTGAAAGTGGGGTCTGGGGATCCCCAGGGGTCCTTGAGGGGATTCCAGGGGTCTGTAGATAAATTATGGATAGTTGCGATCCGAATGGGCCCTAATGTTGCTGCAACTCCGAGAACCAAATCCATTTTGTTTGACCACCATAACTGTACACTCTAAGATATGGTGGTCCATATTCTAATGCAGGGGTTCTCAAAGTGAGGTGCGAGGACCCCCACGGCCCTATATTGCAACAAAATATTATTAGAACCACTGCCCTAAAACAGCCATTGTTACCTCCTCGGTCGTTTCAACATCAGTCTGTACATCAGATGGAGTATCTGCTTCTGACATTGCATGTGTCTTCAAAAGAAAGAGCACAAAAACAGGGGAAAGAGACATTAAAGTTAAAGCAATATTATGCCGAACCTTTGAATTGCATAGGGCTATCATACGCCTATCATATAGCCTCTCATTGCCTACTTACTTACACATGTGTTGTATTACACCTTGTAAAAGCTTAAAAGCTACTGGTGGGAAACTTGTCAAAAGTAACAAGTTGGGTGCATGATGGCAATATTAAAAAACTATGTGAAATGCTAACAGTGGCCTATTTACAGATCTGTCGCACTAGCAGCTGTATGCTGTGGCATGCTTTTACTAGTGTACATCAAATGTTTTGCAAAATTACATCATTAACTCATTCTAGGCGGGAACCCCTTTTTGTAACACTACCCTTCTGGTCAGTTAATTTAACACTGAGTGTACAGATTTGTACACTCAGAGTTAAAGACCTGTCAGGGTCCATTTGGTTCCATGTGTTACACTATCAGACAGTTACAGACCTGTAAGGGTCTATTTGGTTCCTGTACTATCAATCATTTAGCTGGGGACCCCCTGGAACTCCCTCAATACAGTAAAGGACCCCACTTTGAGAACCATATGGTTATCCCACCTGGCTCCCACATAGGTAGCCCACCTCTAAACCACATGGGACCCACATTGGCGTGCTGGCTGGGCACTGGAAACAGACCTGTAAATATATAGATTAACTGATATGTAAATATATCAGTTCATCTTATGTGCTGTGTTTCAGGGTTGAGCTGCTTAACGACCACACTGTTTTAAAAATGTTTTACTACCGGTATTATTATCAATCATTTGTGTCTCGGGATCGACACACATGCATGCATGGACACATCACATTACTACTGTTGTTAGCTTACCCAAGCACTGTATAGCCACTTCCAAATGCCAGCAGCTAACTCTCATTTCAGTTATTGAATCAAAATGCACAGCAGATAACAGAAGTTAAATGTAGATTTACTCGTCGCAAAAATAATGATAGTAAAATGAATAGAAGCATGCTAGCTCGTACCTGCATGTCCTGTAGCAGTAGCCGCCTACATACATTACATGGACTGGTTTGTCCATTGCCATTGCTCCCTTCTCCGGGCGGGCGGGTTTGGTGGAGACGTCAGTGAAGAGGTCGTAGAATGGCTTCTGCTGCTGCTTCTGCTGCGAGACCTGACCTAAACCCTGGTCGACGTCTTCTTTGTCTTTTTGCGGGAACGGCCCCTTTCCTCGTCCATAACGCTGATATAGTGTATAGTATATAGTAGCCTATATGCGCCGGTTTTCTTCCGTGTTGACAGTGACAGCGCCGGTCAAGAAAGAGCGGCAAACTAACGTTCGATATGCTTGCCTGTTGACTCAGGAGCCAATCACTGCCCCCCAACGTCACACACTTGCAATGCATTCTGGGTGTTTACTGGGTTGCCAAACCACCTGCCATTTCAAAGTATTTTAGACACATAGGCCTATGGGGGGAGATTCTTTTTAATATATCAAACCTGGTAACCATATCTGGTTTTAACTTGCCCTTGTCCATCCAGTCCAAAAGGAACATGCACATGATGACATGATAATGACAAGTTTGAATATTAAACTGTGGATACTGGATATACATTTAGGCCATACATCTTTAACTCTTTCATGTTACACTCTCAGGAGTACAATTATAAATTAACATTGCATTTAAACAAAAATATTTACACAATTAGAGAATGTGTTATTTTGTTCAACGTTTGCCTGCAGCAGATTTTCCTAATTAATTAGAGAGACAGAGATAATTGTGTGCGTGTGTGTGTGTGTGTGTGTGTGTGTGTGTGTGCGTGCGTGTGTGTGTGTGTGTGTGTGTGTGTGTGTGTACGGTTGTAATGCACGTAACTCGAGAACCGTTTGGCCCACCGACTTCAAATTCGACACATGCGTTCCACACCCCCACAGGGAGGGCAGTGCCCGGTATCGAGTCAGTCGGACCCACGGTTTACCAGAAACCACCACAAAAAGCCTCTGGTCAGGCTCTGCCAGTGGGCCTAATGAGGCCAACTCTTTTCACCTGTGCAATTTCCAGCCAGTCTTCACACAGGCACATACACAGATCTCTGTGTGGGACACCGGCTGACAGTTAAAACGGGTGCTATGACAACGTTTATCATTAGGTGCCCAAGTTGCATCATTCCCAAGTTAAAAGTAGGCCGGTGGCCGACTGTGACGGGCACGTACAGGTCTAGTGTGACCTTTCAACCGGCTGGATACAGAATGTGCAGGGGTCTTAGTCATTCATGAGCATGCAGAGGACATATTTTATCTCCTTCTGACTGACTTCAATGAGCCAACAGGGACTGGGAACCAAATTCAACCAATAATGCTCTGAGCCCTGCTTTCCTAATCTGTACAGTAGGCTATGCACATTATGCAATTTGGCTCGCCGAGAGTAACGAGAAAACATATAGGTCTCCTCAAAAATGGACACTCCTAAAGGTCAACGGTCACCCAAGAGGCTTTGAAGCGACCTTTGGGCCTTAAAAATCATTACAATATTTTTTTTAAATCCTTTTGTTTCAGGCAGGACACCTTTTCATATTTGAAGGATGCCAAATTAGATTAAACGGGTCTCGTGTCTCTCCGACACTTCTAAATGTCGACCATCGAAGACTAGACACGACATTCGGACTGCGCCGATTAAAAAAATAATAATAAATGTTTCAGGT
>NC_139710.1:242500-512500 GCF_964188405.1 Protomyctophum parallelum | reverse complement strand
CACATGTCTGATAATCTGAATGGTGTGGTTTCCGTGCCTGAGCCGTTATTAGTTATGATTGATGGTCTAAATGGCGCTGATAATGACACAGGTGATGTTTCAGCTGAGCACATGTCTGATAATCTGATAGAGGCACTCCCTATTGATCCTGCAATACTTTGTCTATGTGAAATGATTGTTGCAGAGGATATGAATGTCAATTTGAGTGACAATAGACAAGATACAAGTTCTGATTCCTCTGACTGTATACCTACATTCATTGAAGACATTAGTGAAAATGATTTAGCAACCATATATATATATATATATATTCATATAATTATAAAACATACCTGAAAGGGTTCCTGTTACGCGAGCCCACAAAAGCCACATGGTCAACTAATCCTACGACAATATATCGAGGGAGACGCCCCAGGAATAAATTGTCTTGAGAACACACCCGTGACTGTGCTGGTATTGTATAATTTTTAACAATCACTCGGCTTATTGGATATAAGGCATTCGATTTCGCCAATGCGGCTGCATGTCCTAGCATAACAGGTGGCGCCACTTCGACTTTCTTTGCAAAAATACTGGCTGATAGAATTTTCAGTTCATATGTTTTATCGGCCGGACACATGAGTGTAAAAGCACTTTTAGCTTTTACGAGTTTCAGCCTTACATCCACATTATTTAAGAGAAGCCGGTCTGTGAAGAATATATCCGAATGTAAGGGCCCTAGTAGGACAAACTCTTGTGATTCTTTACAGAACAGAGCACGATTAACAAGTCCAGGATTTGGGCCATCCTCTGCAACATTGATGGAATCCAATTCATTTTCATCTTTGTACCATAGCCCTGCTGAAAACTGGCTCTTTAACGTGTCAGGTGAGAAGTTTAACAGCGTTTCAATTATTGCTCTATAGGGATGTGTTGCTGAAGACGCCGAGATGAGGACGTCATTTAAAGAGATGTCAACCTGTGAGAACATACAGTTAAGGGGATATTGAATTATGCCCACGCCATCCTCAGGTCTCAGACTTGAGCCATCCGGGTTTGTTATCTTAAGACGTAAATATAGCAAGGTGGAGTTTAGATCGAGATAACGGTCACCATTTCCAGGAATTAAAAACTCTATAAAGTCAGAGTCAGAAATCGTGTTCAATGGATTAATCTCCACATAATTAGTGTCATTAATTGATAATTGAATCATCGGTGAAGAAAAAATGTCAAGCTCTGATTTCGTACACTCAGTTGACATGGAGTGTGGTAGAGACATCTTTGTTTAAAATATATCCCGACCTCCACGCCAGTGTTTCCCTCGACCCTTACGTTTCTTCGCGGGACGTGTTTGTGACTGAGTCTTGCAGGACTTATGCTTTTTATGTGTAGCAGCGGCTAGAGCAGATCTTTTCTTTTTCCGTTTTCTCTGTGACAGCCGCATTATCCCGGATCCTTCCTGCTTTGTGTCAGGGCCTCTCATCAAACGGGTTGTTACAGCTGAAACAACATCTGAAGCGATGCCTTTAGCTGCTGTAGATAAGTGAGGCTTTGCGAGACTTGCGCCACGTTTAAGAAAAGGCAACACGAATCTAAATGCCCTGCTTAGCATAGACCCTAAACCTCTCCCGTACATTGTAGGTGTTCCAATAAATCCAGGTAAACCATGACCGGCCTGGTTTGTATAATATGAAACAAAACGCTGCTGATCCTTTTTTTTTTTTTTTTTTTTTTTTTTTTTCTTTTTCTTTTTTTTTTTTTTCTTTTTTACACTGGTTATAGGGTTGAATTTGATGCAGGACGCAGGTGAAGTTTACAATACGTTTTCCCGTAAGTGAAGTTAATCAGTTTATTCAGGTCGCTTTTTATCTCAATTTTAATACTGTCCAAAATCTTCTTATTTACAGGTACGTAGTGGAGCCTATTATAGGAAATTATGACAGGCTCCCCATAAGACCCCTGCTTTTCAACTATTCTCAGAAGGGGTGCTTGAAATTCTCCACAATGCTGAGCCTCACATATATTGCTGTAGACATAAAAGCAATATTGCCCTGCATGTATATCACTGGGGAGGTGTGCGATATACAGCTTTTTTAATCTCACCCATGTCCAAGGTTCGAAACCTAACATATAAGCCAAGGGCGCCTTAAAGCGAATTGAATATTTTTCAGATGCATGCACAAGCACCTTTTTAAGGATTGAATTATACTCAATAGATATACCCAGGCCTGAATCAGTAAACAGGGTATTCATTTCTAATGCCAGCTGGCTAATGTTATCATAATGTCCAGATTTAATTTTCTGAATCAAGGGAAGGTTACCTTCTATAGAGTGATCCAAAACATGGTAACTGCATTCCCGGCTGACTATATTGTTCCATGTATGACAGTACATAATTTCAGCTAATGCCACCTCATATTGACCTTGTAATTCTATAGACTGTGACAGCGTTATTGTATAATCTGAACTAGTATTATCGGGAAAGATGTTATGACATGCATTTGATGGCAATGTCAGATAGAAAGATTTATTTTCGTCCATCCTCGAACTCCTTTTTTGATTTCCTTCCAATAGCAGAGTATTTTAGTACTGAGGGTGCTGTGTTGAAAATCATAGCTTTTCATATGGAGTGCTGTTCAGCTATTTCTTCTTCTTCTTCTTCTTCTTCTTCACCATGTTGTTGTTGTTGTTCTCAATATCCTTGATGTCTTTAAATGCAATCCATGAGTTAAAGCGCGGTGCCCACCCCTTCCACTGCACCAGTGCCATTTTCTGACCATTTTTCATCTGTGTATCTAAGATTTGCGCTATCTGGAAAGTCTTACTAGGTGAAATTTTAACTTTCTGCAGCTCCTTCTCATAAAATGTACCTTTAATAATTTCACCATGTATATCCCTTAATGTATAAACCACTGGCTCGCGAGGGATACACTCATTAACTATGAAATGCTCATCAGTGAATGATTTCTCATACATCTTATCAAACACAGACCTATATTTCGATATACGTACTATATCACCTTCTCTGAATTTATATTTGACTAATACACTCCTTATAGGTATATTTCCATATAAATTCTCAAACACACGTTTTGTGTTTTCAACAGTAACCTCAATTGGTTTCATTTGTATACTACTGTGATAGCTGTTATTATAGCTATGGACTAAATCCTGAAGTACTTCTATATACCTATGTGTATTCTTAGCAGTAAAAAATCGCCACATTCTCTCTTTAAGAGTTCGATTATATCTCTCTACCGTTTGCGATTTCAGATTACTCCCTGTAGCGAAATGTATAATTTTATGCTTCCTCATAAGTGTATTAAAATGTTTATTGAAGAATTCGCCGCCTGCATCAGTTTGAATTTTGACTGGGGCTGTACTCTCCGCTAGAACAGTCCTAAAAGCATCTGTCACATGTATGCCTGTCTTGTTTTTTAAAGGGCGAACCCATGCTTTTTTAGAGAATAGGTCTATTACCGTTAGTAAAAATTTATAATTATCATTATGCTTCGATAATGCACTGACATCCACAAGATCCGCTTGAAATTGGTATAATGCACGTGGAACAAACACACGATTCCTGGGAAATGTTTTTCTAGCAGCACGGTGTAAGCTATAAGCATCCTGACCTGCCAGAAAGTCTACT
The DNA here is from genome assembly GCF_964188405.1 of Protomyctophum parallelum. Lineage (NCBI taxonomy): Eukaryota > Metazoa > Chordata > Actinopteri > Myctophiformes > Myctophidae > Protomyctophum > Protomyctophum parallelum. The sequence continues at coordinate 508,872 of NC_139710.1, read as the reverse complement.
ACATGTTCAGGTTTAACTTTTCTGCCTGTACGCTTTTTTAAGGCATCAGTCAATCTTTGAGTCCCCCCAAATGACCCCGGATTCCTTGGATCATAATATATCTGCTCCATTACATTTTGCACCTTCTTTGAAGCCATTGTATTGCGATGTCATGCTGAGTGAGCTAATCATAGTATATTTATACTTTACACACACACACACACACACACACACACACACACACACACACACACACACAACTGTATGAAAATAATGTCAGACGGTTACTCCATTGTATCCTAAATGGGGATTATTTATTAAAAAAGAATTCTTCATTACACATAATACATTTAAAAAAAAAGTAATTACAATAACGGAATAACACTGAATAAAATAGCCACACCATTCTGTTCAATAATATATGAATGCACTAGCTTGAACACATTATCAACATCCACAGTCTGACTATGCTGCAGTTTATAAGCTATGACATCTACAAGCAGAGTATAAAAAGAAAAAAGATGAGCTAATTGAAAAGTTGGATAAGAGATTATATTATTCAAAATCAGATACAACGATTTCTCAAAATCATTAGTATTTGATAACTTTATAACCATAAGATCCCACTCATGTATTTCCCCTGTCGCTCTAGCAAGCATTATAAGTGTTTCAAAGTGTGATATATAATCAGAGCTGTCTTTACAGGGTCCTTTATAGAGAGTGACATCATTGACTTTATTAGCAATTATAAGCTTTAACCTCGAATTGATTTCCGACGACAGAAACCCACCAAACATATATCGGGGTAATGATGAAACCCAGTTCCCCATAGTCTTTTCACTATGTAACTGTAGCCACGCCTCCTCCTCCTCCCACCGAAGCAGCAGGGTACATCCAGAATGTGACTAAGGTGTCCATATCATCTTTCTTAGCCGTGTCTAGCCCCACAAACTCCTCCAGGATATCATCGAGAGTGCCTTGAATATCATCAGATTTCTTCAGCTCAAAAAGAATAGCTTCACAGGCTCCCTGGATACGGATTGCATCTGTAGAAAAACCGCGTGTTTCCAGGAGACGTGCGAGTCCGGGAATGAAACGGTCAGTCCACAGCCTCTTCATCAATGGATCGAACCATTGATTGTAGAAGTCATGCTCTAGAGGAAATAGACAAGCGTGCTCCCGTTGAGATGGGTGATCAGTCTGACATCCATAACAGGTATGCTTCATCTGTTCACCTATGACGATAAGCAGAATTGAGACAATCCCTGTCTTTATTGTCTCCAGAAAGAGATCGTCAAACATGCCATCAGGGTGATCCGTGGTTAGAGTTGTATTTAAAGGAGACAGGGTAGATTCAGCAACTGCTTCAGCTACCTCAACTGCCTCTACAATACTGAACAGAGGGGAAGACGGTGAATCGCTGTAGTCACATCGCCGGTATAACAGGAGTTCAGGATCGCTGATAGGGTTGAAATGGAGTGTCTCATTGCCCCCTCCTCCAGGCCGGTAAAACATGACTTCAGGATCTGCGAAAGGGTTGAAATGGATTGCACCATTGCTCTCTCCTTCAGGTTCTTCTGTGAATAGCGGGACTGTTGCCATGTCGATATAGAGTGTCTCATTGCTCTCTCCTTCAGGTTCTTCTCGGAATAGCGGGACTGTTGGTCCGTTGATATCGAATAGCGGGACTGTTGCCATGTTGATTAGCTCAACCTTCACCGTTTTGAAAAGCAGGGGATGGCAGGTTGTCTGAACAGCCACATGTCTAACCCTCTCATATATATAGTTTCCCCAACAGGGAGAATTATGTAAAAGCACGATATGGGCGGAGTTATGATAAACATGGGAGGGGCTATGATAGTCATAGCCTAACCCTAGACCTAGATTCTAACCCACAACGATGTTTTTCTTGAATATCCTTAGAATTCTACAGCTCAAAAAAAATAGCCTCACAGGCTCCTTGGATTCTGCTTGCAGATGTAAAAAGAACGGAGAAGACGTACGAGTCCAGGAATGAAACGCTCCGTCCACAGTCTCTTCATTAATGATCTGAAGTCATCCTCAAGAGGGTCCAGACAGGGATGTTCCTGTTGAGTTGGGTGGCCATTTTGACAACAATTACATGTAAACCTAATTTCATCACCCAGCACTGAATCAATTCCAGCTTTTAATGTCTCCAGAAAGAGCTCACCTAACAGACCATCAGGTTGATCCATGGTTAGAGTTGAATTTAAGGGAGAAGGGGTAGATTTATCAACTCCAGCTGCTTCATGACAGTCCTCTTTAAGGGATAGTGGCACTGTTGCCATGTTGAAAAGCAGGGAAATCTGTATGTCTGAACATCCAGAAGTCTAATCGTAACCCTATATACAGTTTACAGCAGGAAGAATTATGTAGAAAATAAAATAAAATAAAAGTGTGAAACTGACGGACTAGATGTAACATTACGGCCTAGAATCTAGATTCAAGCCCATAATGATGCACCGGGGCCATCAGTTTCCACATCAGCCTCATAACCCATGGTAACCTCATTCATGACTGTGTCTGAAAACCCTGCAGGGGCGAGCTGCACACGTCTTACGGTTTTCCGTTTCTTTGCACCATTATTATCGAGCATATTCTCACCCGCCCGATTTCCACAGATGAAACGTCTCTCCAGCAGAGCCATTTTCACCCCTTCCACTCTCAGACTTCCAAAGTAAACCTCAAGTTCTTTCATTAACTGACGCACAATCCAGATATCATCCAGATGGAATGCTAGATGAATAGGATACCCCCTCTCCTTCTGCATGACAGTCGCAGGTATGTGTTCTGAATCTTGACCATCCTTCCTGAATCTCACCAGAAGCCATTTAAATGATCTGGAACAGTCGACAATGAAAGCCTGCTCTCTCCCTCCACGTCCGACGGCCTCTGAATCCACCTCTACCATATGAGAACGCTTGTATTCACGGTACTGCTCCATTTGACCAGTCTGTAGGTAATCACAAAACTCCAGGATCGACTCCTTCAGTGTTTCAAATTCTGCTGCATACACCCGCAGCTCTTGCTGATTTTCCACATACATGCTCTCTCCAGCTTCAACAGTCTTCAAGGTAACCCATGGTGATCTACCATAGCACGGCATGTAGAGGCATAGCAGTCTTCGGGAGCGGACCAGCTGCCATATATTCTTATCATCACTGCGATAGATCAAACCTTTGGACTGCATTTTCCTTCTCTTCTCTTTTTTATTTTATTTTATTATTTTATTTTCTGATTTATATGACATCAACTCCAATCCAGTCTACGGTATTTAAAGCGGGTTGCTGACAAGGAGGCGGGGGGAACTGAACTGGGGTGGGTGTGGCCTGCGAGTGTGGGCGTGTGCGTGGCCTGCATGCGCACGCGTGCCATTGTATAACCATAGCTTTGAACTTGATGTTCCCACGACCTTGGTGACCTCTAGGACAAAAGATAGATGGACCCATTGTCTAATTAATTGATTAATTGATTGTCTAATCATAAGGGGGGCGTGCCAAGGTCATCAATCAAACCTATATTGGACATTGACTAGTTTATTATATCTCTAACATCCAGCCAATTTGCTCAAAATAGCAGATCTACAAGCTCATGAAATCAATGAAAAGCTTCCATCTGCAACACAATTTTATAAATGTTATACAATGGCCAGGTCCTCTCTCTCTATGTGTCCGTCCGTCTGACTGTTCGTCCATCCATATCCATCTAGACTTATACACTGTTGTTCACATCCAAGATCATCAAAGGACCATGTGCACTTATTGTAACTTACCATTGCATTCAAGAAAAAGCTGGTGCAGATTTCCTTTATGATAGCTTGCTGTCAATTGCATACTTTCTGCAGTTCCTTACCAATATATGTTCTAACTGTTACTATTTGTTACTACATATACCAATACGAAACCTATACACGACCCAGACATGGGCGGGTGACATGGTCTAGCCCATGCCCACTTAGCCCATACATAACCTACATAGGACACAAACATGGGTGACCAGTTCTAACCCATGCCCACTTAGCCCATGCATAACCTATATAGGACCCAGACATTGGTGACCAGTTCTAACCCATGCACACTTAGCCCATATATATCCCACAAGAGACCCAGATATGGATGACCAATTCTAACCCACGCCCACTTAGCCCATATATATTGCACAAGAGGCCCATACATGAGTGACCAGTTCTAACCCATGCCCACTAAGCCCATAAATAACCTATATAGGACCCAGACATGGTTGACCAGTTCTAACACACGCACACTTAGCCAATATATATCCCACAAGGGACCCGTACATAGGTGACCAGTTCTAACCCATGCCCACTAACCCCATAAATAACATATATAGGACCCAGAAATGGGTGACCAGTTCTAACCCATGCACACTTAGCCCATATATATCCCACAAGAGGCCCATATATGGATGACCAGTTCTAACCCATGCACACTAAGCCCATAAATAACCTATATAGGACCCATAAATGGGTGACCAGTTCTAACCCATGCACACTTAGCCCATATATATCCCACAAGGGACCCATACATGGGTGACCAGTTCTAAACCACGCCCACTTAGCCCATATATATCCCACAAGGGACCCATACATGGGTGACCAGTTCTAACCCTTGCCCACTAAGCCCATAAATAACCTATATAGGACCCATACATGGGTGACCAGTGCTAACCCATGCCCACTTAGCCCATATAAACCCATAAGGGGCCGTCGGTCCGTCGGGGGGTCCGTCGGTCCGTCGGGGGGTCCGTCGGTCCGTCGGGGCGTCCGTCGGTCCGTCGGTCCGTCGGGGGGTCCGTCGGTCCGTCGGGGGGTCCGTCGGTCCGTCGGGGGGTCCGTCGGGGGGTCCGTCGGTCCGTCGGGGGGTCCGTCGGTCCGTCGGGGGGTCCGTCGGTCGTAACTCTGTCATTTCTCTACCGTTTAGGACGGGGGTGGTCTCATTTGAATCGTGTGGACCCCCCGGGGGCGTCTATGGGGGTCTCAAGTTTCGGGGACCCCTGGGGACCCCCAGGGACCCCCAAATGGTAACTCTGTCATTTCTCTACCGTTTAGGACGGGGGTGGTCTCATTTGAATCGTGTCGCCCCCCTGGAGGTATCTTTGGGGGTCTCAAGTTTCGGGGACCCCTGGGGACCCCCAGGGACCCCCAAATGATAACTCTGTCATTTCTCTACCGTTTTGGACGTGGGTGGTCTCATTTGAATCGTGTGGCCCCCCTGGAGGTTTATTTGGGGGTCTTAAGGTTCGGGGACCCCTGGGGACCCCCAGGGACCCCCAAATGGTAACTCTGTCATTTCTCTACCGTTTAGGACGTGGGTGGTCTCATTTGAATCATGTCGCCCCCTGGAGGTATCTTTGGGGGTCTTAAGGTTCGGGGACCCCTGGGGACCCCCAGGGACCCCCAAATGGTAACTCTGTCATTTCTCTACCGTTTAGGACGTGGGTGGTCTCATTTGAATCGTGTCGCCCCCCTGGAGGTATCTTTGGGGGTCTCGAGGTTCTGGGACCCCTGGGGACCCCCAGGGACCCCCAAATGGTAACTCTGTCATTTCTCTACCGTTTAGGACGTGGGTGGTCTCATTTGAATCATGTCGCCCCCCTGGAGGTATCTTTGGGGGTCTTAAGGTTCGGGGACCCCTGGGGACCCCCAGGGACCCCCAAATGGTAACTCTGTCATTTCTCTACCGTTTAGGACGTGGGTGGTCTCATTTGAATCGTGTCGCCCCCCTGGAGGTATCTTTGGGGGTCTCGAGGTTCTGGGACCCCTGGGGACCCCCAGGGACCCCAAATGGTTAGTCTGTAATTTTTCTCCGTTTTGTTTTGTTAGCTTGTTGCACTTACTCCTTACTCATTTTCATTGTAATGTATTTTTTGACTTTCAATTCCAATTGTAATTTATTTAATCATGATGCATTTAATTTGTATAACATCATTTTAAAAATCAAATGCTCTTAAAGTTAATTTAGACTAAATGTCAAGGCAAAATTGTGTTAATATATATTCATATATATGTGTGGGTGACTTGACATGGTGTGCCTGGCCGTCCTCAGTGTCACTCATGTATAAAAAAAAATATATGTAATTTTCAAAAACTTTTAGAATGTTGTGCAGGACATTATGTTTATGTGTACATACTCAAGATTAAAACATTTCATTCCTAATTTCTTCAGAAATGTCAGTGGTAGAGTGCCTGGATGTTAACCGTAAGGTTGGCAGTTCGAACCCGGGCTCCCACCGGAGTTATTGTCGAAGTGTCCTTGAGCAAGACACTGAACCCCTAATTGCTCCCGATGTGCTATTTGGTGCCTTGCATGTTTTGCTCTGCCATCGGTGTGTGAATGTGTGTGGGAATGGGTGCATGTAATGCACAATCTCTGTAAAGCGCCTTCGATAAAGGCGCTATATAAATGCACAATTTAGCATTTTTACGGTGTGACACTAAATCATTTGTGTGACGTTCCCAATAGTGAAAAAAGCATACCTTTATTACTGTTTAAACCATTACTGTGCATGGATTACATAGCAACTAGTCTAAGGAAGAATTTCAATTATTTATTTTTTTTTAGATCAAGTTTTGTCTCAATAAATAACAAATATATAGAAAGTCCGATAGCATGGGCCTCAAATTGAGTGTTAATTAGGGAAGTAATATACAGATTTAATACATTATCTCAAAACTATAGTGGATCACAGGTAAGTTATGATAAAGCACTTTGATCAAGTGAGCAACTTGATCAAGGTATTCCTTTTTCATTTCTTAAACAATTCTTGTCATGTCACACCATGACGATTTTAGGCACAAGTACAACATAATGCTGAATAAATTCAGATTCCAAAAAAATATCAAAAAATTAATTCTGTTTCCATAAATTTGAGAGTGAGTGAAACAAAAGTACATACTTTTTATTCCTGTTATGTAAAGTTTTTTAAAATACGCTGATTTTGATGTGTCACGTTACTGTCCCATATTTGCTTTGATGAATTATACAGTTTGAGTTTATGTTAGAATAAATTAATGTGAAATACACAAATACATGTTCAAACATGACAAATGACTAAAGTTTAACATCAGGACAATTTGACGTTTAGGAAAGTATTTTTATTTGTTCCAAATCATTCTTTTTAAGCTTTAATTTATATACAATGAAAGTCCATTTTTAAAATCACATAAATTCAGTTCCATGTCATTTTTCTTTTCTTTTTTCTTTGTCTCTTTGTTTTTTCTTTGATTCTTTTATGTAGTTGAGGACGTGTCTGAAGATTCCGTGTCACTCCGACGTGTCTGAAGATTCCGTGTCACTCCCACCAGGCTGTAAGGACATAGTATAACATAATACTTTCAACATTAATACATTTTGGGTTGATAAAATATTTGTGTGTTTGCAACACAATATAGAGTGTGTGAAATGCCTTCAACTTTTAAAAAGTTTTAAAATTATTTTTTTTATAAATTCTCCAATGTTATTTTTGGTAAATTCCATCTCAACGAAAAAACCTACACATTACAGTGCAACATCATGTTTTACAAACACATTGTTTTTCAGAGCCACATTCATCAATCAACTTCAAACACGTGTTATGTACATTAACTTTAATGTATCGTTGTACAATGTGTTATTTACCTTTGCCAAGTTTGATGTAGCTCCATCCGGCTTTTTCACGTCATCAATTCTAAAATACAATAGAAAAGTTATTTAGAATTTTTTTAAACCAATTGCACATGCAATTAATGCATAAACATTTAAAGCTAAACACTTAATCAAACACAATAAATAACATTTTCCATTTACAGTCAGTCATATTTTCAGCGTCTGGAATCTCTTACATACAATGCCCTTTTTTCAAATTTCTAATAACCCCAGTTTTGTGTATGCAGGATAATACTTACAAATGTTGTTTGTTCATGAGGATTGATTCTGCCCTAAACCTGTTAATATCCAATTTAATTTGAAGCCAAAGCAAGGTAACCTGTATTAAAAAAACGTAAAGATCATGTATAGTCATCATGTTTGTATATTTCCATGTTTCATTTTCAAATACAAAAGTCCATGCTACTCTTGTTCAAATGTGTACTCCTTTGAGCTATAGCTAACAATTTTTATTAATTACCGTGATCATCACAGTATTTTAATATATTACATATTGGAGCACCTTTTTCAAAGTTATATTTCCCAAATTAACTTACCTCTGGCATCACAACTTTGTTGTAGAAATCTTCACTTTCGAATTTGTAATTGTCAGAGACCTTTTTTGAATGTCTTTTCCTCAGAAATTTGAGAAATTGTTCCTTCTGTAAATACAAAGATTTTATTACGTTCATGCAATGACATTTCAATAGGGGGATGTGACAAACTTGATTATTGGTATATCATATGGTTCTTTACATTTGCAGCAGAAAGTCCAAATAGAGTCTCGTGTCCACTGTAGAAATCAATCCATTTCTCATATTTTCTTTTGTTTTCTTGGTCATTTTGAATCTCTCGAAATACAAGATTTCTGTTTGACAGAACTTTTCCTTTCAGCAGTTTGACAACTAGTTCCTGTTTTTTTTTTAAACAAATAGAAAAAAAAAAAATTAAGAATCTTTTTAAAATTTGGTTAATTTTGATGTTATGTTATGTTAAGTATCTTAAAATAGAGAAACATATTACTTTGACTTTTATTTTTGTCACTGTCTTCTTCACGTCCTCGACACTGAACGTGAATGAAACTCCAGCATCCCTGAAACGACAAAAAATTAAATATTTCCAATATAAATTATGTATTTTATACAATTTTTTTAAAGTATTTTTTGTGTAGTGTTAAGGAATATGTAAAAACTTACAAGTGAACATTCATTGACAACTTACGTACAATTATTTTTATGTTAATGGGAGCACTGTTAATATTGCACTTACCCTTGTCCGTCACAACCACAATTGAAATTGGTTGGGATTTTGCTTTTCTTAATCCCGGCACACTCGGGGTGAATCGAGTTTCCGCAATTACTACATTGTACAAGACTTGTCTCCTGTCCCAGAATCATGAAGACGCATGCTTCTTCTGCAAATGCCATGCAAGACGTCTGAGCCTGTTTTGGCTAAATTGTACATTGAACAAATGTATAAATGGAAAATGTTAAATGTAATTTTCGATAAATATGCTTTTAAAAACTTTAATTATATAACCGTTTTATCTTGCCTTTTTTGCCATTATTCCGGATGTAGTAGGCATTTGTCTTGCTTTGGTTTTCCCTGTCTGTAGTTTAGACATTTGAAAGGTTGAGAGAGAGTTAATTATTGTTATTGTTAAAGTTAAAGAAATAATAATAATAAATTCAATTAAATGTTTCTTTACCTTTTGCCTTGTAACCGCGGGTGAGGTTAGAAGAGCCTTTACAGACACCTTATTGAAATGTAAACACATGTGCGTTCAATTTGATGTTTAGTCCAATAAATTACAGTTTCAACTATTACAAGTTCTTATCCAATTCATAACCTCGGTTACCTGGTTTTTTTTTGGTTGTTGAGTTTGCATATTTGCTTGATCGTCATCATCGCTATCCTGGAAGACAAATTCTGGTATTTATATCTAAAGTTTAATAGCGTTATTAATGTATAAATCATGATTATAATTAACAGAAAATACTAACCAAGGCGATTATGTGGTAATCTCTTTCAATGGGGTTGACGTCTAAGATTTTGCTGGCATGGAACATCCGCAATATGTCCAAATTCTTAGCATTCAAACGAGCATTTCCTTCGACTGCTTCATTCCTCACGTCATGGTATGCGGCCTGTATAGATCACACCTGTTTAGATTGCATTCATTTAAAAACATTGTTCATGAAATCTAAGCCACATGTGTTTGTTCTCACCTGACAGACAAAAACGCCGCAGTTCCAGCTGTCTGTTTGACGCCACTGCATTGGTTGTACTATCTCCCAGTCTGACAATTCTGGGGCAATGACCCTGAATGCATTTCTATAAAATAACAAATTAAACATTGTAAATGTATTATAATGACATTTTTATTGCAATTGTTTGTGATTGCGTGCTTGCTTTTGTGCGTGCTGCGTGAGTGCGTACATGAGAGTGAGTGTGTGTTTGTGAGTTAATATTTTTATAAGATTACTTTGATCGTATATTTAAAAAAAAATCTTACCCCAAAACCAGAAGTTGCTTACTTCTGACAGGATAATTTCCGATGGAGTCATACAAACGAATGTGTTGGTGCTCCAAATCCAGAACCTATGTCAATTCAAGGTATATATAATCTTTTAATTAAATCTCAAATCAACAATGTACTATTGATAATGCAATAATAAATTAGATTATCAATAACAACAACACTAAAAATACTATTATTCTAATTATGAACAACAAGAAAAAAGTGAAAAACCAGAAAATGTATAAATATTAATATATTTAAATCATTGTCCATACCCAAAGTACGAAGTGGTTTCCTTGTTCTGCATCTGACGTTCCGGCTCCAACCACGTGTGCGATGTAGAAGCGTCTAGCGTTCTGTTGGGGATAAATCCAATGTAGTTAAATTTATTTAGTTTGTGTTAGAATCCTATTTTTCAATATGTACATCAATAACGAATGTGCTTACCTCCAATCGTTTGATCGATCTGTCTGACACAAAACCTTTTTGGTCGTAGTCTCTGTTCCACAGAATCCATTCATGATCTGGAACACACTGGTACTGGCATAGATTCCAATATAGAGCCCAAATTTAATCTCTTGATGAAATGTTCAAGCTGTATAGAATGTTAATTTATTTCATAATTTAATTGTAATTAAAACATGTTTAATCAAACTGAACTAAAAATGTAAATTAAAAAATACCTCAGCATGTGTAGAAATTGTAGCTGCAACAATGTAGTTCACAACCTTATTGGAGAAATATTTTCAAAAATTAAAAAATTAAATTTTCTATTAATAATCTGGATTTATTTTAATTGAAAAAAAAAAAAAAATGATTGAAACACTCACATCTGTTGTCAACCACGGGCGAATTGTCGAAGATCCTGCTTTTGTATTCCACATTGAGACTGGCACAATGCTTTGTACATCTGTCACACTGACACTAAAATTCCCTGTTTTAGTCACTTCAGAATTTGTTCTTGCGTCAGTTGGGTTAACCTTCTTGGCGGAAATCTGTTTCAAATTGTCCTACACACAAAAGATACCAAAATTATTTTCACAATTTATCCTTTTGAATGCGTGCCGATATTAACAATTTTTATGTAGGCTATGTCTTACCACGGTTGTTGGGGGAATGCCAAAATCATCAAGAAAGTATTGATCGTTGTAGCAGACGCTGACAAAACCCTCTGGTCTCTTGTAAGAAATCTGGACCGGTTTGTCAGATGTGTCCAAAGTTGTTTTTTTGGTAACTGCCATTTTCATTTTTTTTCCAATTTGAGAAGAGTGAGTAGCTAATGGAGAAAATCAAATTAATTAAAAAAAAAAAAAAAAAAAAAAAAGAAAAGGCAATTGACATTTGTATTATAAATATTGATAAAATATGTGTCTATAAATACAATTACATTTATTACATATACATGTATACATTAAACTCTCCCTTTTTATAATCAAATTTAAGGCAAACCTGATTTTTGGATAGTCAATATACCCAGCGGTCCTTCTGTGAGATTCAGTTTGTTCACTTTGTACATCTTATCCACAAATGTACAGTTGATTCTGCTGTTATGAAGTTCAACGTAGGTTCTCAATATGAACTGGAATGATGATCGTTTCATTTCGCAAATAGAATAAAGGATATTCTTTAACTGGCGATTGAACTGCTCTGGGACTGAAGAGTTAACCTGAGCACGTAACTTTGGGCAGATATCAAGACTCCTGAGACGTTCAGATGGTCTTGTTTGGTTTTTCTGATGAAATCTGTCATAGAATATAAGACGCTGATTTGTTTTCGTCAGTGGATGTTTAGCGGTGAAACGGTCATCGTTTGGATCCACGTCCAGCAGCGGTAACAGGATGGCTGTGAAATTCGGTAGCCAGTCTGGTTCGACTTGCAATGTTTTGTTTTCAGCTTCCAAAATATTTTCTGGGGTGACAGGCACCAGTCTACCGTTAAGTGCATCTTGAAAGTATTGGGATTTTGTGCGATTAGAAATGTGACTTGCCACTTGCCCAGCGACGTCACATACATACACTGTCGGGAAACGCTTCAGACTAAGTAATCCGTCAACGTGATCTCTTGCGCTTTCCTGGAATTTCATGAAATTCAGATAATACACTACCCCATGTATGCACGTAAAATGGAGTATTCCACCTAATGGAAAAAATAATAGAGAATAACACACTTAAAAATTTTCACATGTGTAATAATTCATATTCTTTGTTACATTATAAAACTCTATGTATAGGTCTTATTATATTTAAAAAAAAAAATTAATTAACACACCTGTTGTACGTTGCAATTTGAAGAATAGTTTAGGAAAGAATTTTTTGAAATTACACATCTCGTCCAATCTCAGACGAAGGTCTGTTGAGGAACCATTTTCATTCAAACCCAAGAAGATGCATGCATCTTTTAGATCTTCAAGCGAGGCCTGTATAAAATAAGTGGAAAAATTACTTATGTATTACATGTCATTAAAATCGTAATTATATCAATGTTAAATATTATTGTGTAATTACCAAAGGATTCTCCATCAGATCAAGAATGTCATCTTCGTTGACTTGTTTTGTAGTTTTACTTTTTTGGTCCCCTCTTTTTTTGTGACCTTTTTCCAGCTCAGTCTTCGGTAATTTGTCTTCAACACGGACAGCGGCTCCCATCCACGGAGACATATTAGTTTTCGGGTCAGTTTTGAAAGGATTCATTGGCGTTTTGGCTGAGAAAGTTTACAGAAAATATTTAAATAATTATGAGTATTTTTAAAGTGTATATATTAATTAATAAAATCCAATTCTTACTCACCATTGAGAAAGGACTCCGCTATCATCTCTTTTTGTAAATCAATCCAGGATTCTTTTACATTCGAATTTAGATGGTCTCCTTCTAATTGATCAATGTCATCACGTTGAAATTCTTCCACTGTACATTGAAGCAAAGCAGTGTCATTACAAATAAAATTTAAATAATTCTTACGTAATATGTTAACGATGTAGACAGTTTTATATATTGTTTATTTTAAGTAGAATAATTTAAAATAAAAAATGTAATGTATTACTTGGGCTGTTGATGCAACCTTTCCAGTTCCCATCTCCGAAAAGTACTTGTGGACATTCCCCACATTGCACACATGAGAATGCATATTCAAAGTCAACTAATGCCAAGAAATGGTGAAAGACTTTTCTGAGAGTCGAGAAGTGGTATTTTGTCGAATTCCAATCCATAAGTGTTTGCAGGGTCCTTCCCGGCGCTGTGTCGTTCTAAACAAGTAATATATTTTTTTCATTAACAGGTGTCTTTATAATGGTTATTCTATATCTTGATTTATCAATACATTTGCTAATCAATAACGTTCACAATGCAATATTGTTAAACAAAGACAAAATTAAAACTTGTTATTACCCCCAGAGAAGTCAACATCAAACACAAGAGCGGAACTGTGGCCATGATGTGGTTGTTGAAATTATGAAAACCACTGGTATAATCCTGAAATCTGATTTGGAACTCACAAAGTTCATTCATGCATTTTTTAGCGTGAACTGGTGCACCTAAAAAAAAGAAAAAATAATGTTAGTTTAATCCTATTTAAACTAATTTGTTCACAACACATTAATTTGTACATTGGACAAATAAAAGTCCTTTAAAAATTGATTTTGTAATTTTACAAACTTACCTTTATAGATTTTGTGAATTCCGTAAATCGTAGCTTTTGCAATTTCTTGCGAAGGGCCTAGTTGTTCATTGCAATGTGGACATTGAATTTCAGTAGGCACAAATTGTCCTGGGACCTCTTTTTCAATGCATCTTAATTCATATGGCAGCTTAGACACTGGTGGTATTCTCTTGTGTGTTAAAAGATATTGGGTCATAGCAGATACAAACTGTTCATTTTTTGTAGCTTTCACTGCTTCGACATAATCTAATTCAGCCTCAACATCATCATCTAACATAATGTCCTTTCCGTCGTCGTCAATTTGTGATTGATTTCGGATTAAGTCAGGATTCTCCTGGAAAAGCCAAGCCCCGCACATCTGCATGTGAACACAACGTTTGCCTTTAAATCTACATCGGCAGTGCCACGTGGACATGTCAGAATTGAATAAGACAAATGTCCGTTCAAATTTGCACCAGTTATCTATTTCTCCCGTGTACACAGAGAAGAAATGATGATTTTTGGAATAACCACTTAGGTCATACGGTATTGGATATACTGCACATTCAATTAGATTGACGTTGGCCTTCTGTAGTAAAATTGTACATAAATTTAACGACTCTTGTGTAATGAGTTTTTCTTTCTGCATTGCATTCAAACTGTTTTCACTCAGAAAATTTGTTTCAATGAAGGGTTCACATTGTCTTGACAAGTGCTTGCACGTAGCACCTGGATTTTTGGATATTTCACAAATTTTCATGAAGCTTTTACAGTCCTCATTTTCACATGCTGGAATTGTGGTAGGGCCTTGTTGGACGTGAGTTGAAAATAACGCGCCACCTGCTTTATCACTGGTGGGAGTTACATAAATTCCAAGATTGCTGTCGACGCAAATTTTAGGAATGTAGTTGTCATGATTTTGTCTTCTGTGTTTTTGCAAGCCCTCTTTCGTGGTGAATTTTTTTGAACATTTGTCACAATCAAATAATGTACTGGCAGAGGGTATTATTTTCTGGGTGGGTGTGTTTGAAGGAGTTGTAGATTGCACTTCCATTTGGTTTTTTAAATCTGAAACAGACGGATGTTAATTAATTGTTGAATTAATTGCAAAATGTAAATTCTGTACATACGTTTCCATTCCAGTGACACTTCAAAGTACATTAATAACAATAACGTAATTAAATAAGTAATGCATATATTTACCCATTTTTCTGAAATCAACATCTCTTTGATCTGTTCAGAATGACGGAATAAATATCAAGTCAATCGTGGGTGTGGAATCAACTGGTTTTATAATATTACTAATTATAAAATTATGATAAATTAAATTTGGCTGTCAAATTACATGCCAAACCTTGTTAATATGTCAGATGTTTCAAAACAAATATTACAAAAAAAAATTGAATCCTCAAAAAATGTTTACTTCATAGAGCAAGGAAAAAAAGTAAAATCATCAATAAAATTTAATTATTACCTTTTTTTTTAAATTAAACATAATTTAAATTTTTAACAATTTGGGACAAAGAAAAAAATAAGAAAAAAACATTTTGAGACTTGCCACTCGAAATATAGTTGTTCTATAGGTAATTATCTACAAATTAAAAGTGCTAATTAAATTTTTGTTAAGTTTTAACTCTAGGTGTGTCTAGGGGACAAAAATGTGTATTCCTGGCACTCGGAGAAAAATGAACCCTACCCATTCCAATTAGTACTGAAAGTTAAACTTTTACATGACTTGTGACTGAAAACTTAATTTAACATGGAGATTGAATCCCAATAATACGTTGTATTAACAAATATTATTAACTTCATAATAACTGCACTTAATTCTTTTTACGTGACTTAGTGTGTATTTGTACATACATTGGTGGCTGTTTTGAAGATGATCCGTCATCCCCGTATATCTTCCATATACTTTGAAGGCGCAATTCTGTTCAGGGCAGTGATAATGACACCTCTTTTTCACGTTATGATCACTACAAAAGCAAGCCAACAAAACCACATCTGTGAAGAAAAAATTTGAAAATCATGTAGGCTACTAATTTAAAAAAATTGTATACACATTTTGATGAACAACTGTTTGCGTAATTGTCTCCACCAGGCCGAAGGCATGGGGGGAGATTGTGTTTTGCACTCCGTCCGTCCGTGTGTCCGTCCGTGAGCAGCTAATCTCGGCCACCGTTAACCCGCTCGATGCCAAATTTTGGACACACACTCCCTGGATGCCAACGGTGAACCTCTGCCCCAAAGTTTCCAGAACGGCCTGTTATAGCGCCACCAGGAGGCCGCTTTGTGCAAAACATGTTTTTGCACACCACACCTACAGATTTTTTCCAAACATCACGCAAATTGGTACACAGTCTCTCTAGAGCCATTCAACCAAACCGGTCTTTCAGATTTCTAAGACTCCATCCTGATTGTTTAAGATTTGCTTCCATAGTTCACAGGAGTTCTCAGTTTAAAAAAAAATGCTGCAAATCATGAACACATCGTGTGATTTCCGTGAAATTGTGCACCCACATTCCCACTAGGCCGAGGACAAAATGCCAAATCAATTAGGAATTTACTAATTACATAGTTTAAATATTCTTATTTCTTATTGTGTGTCTGTGTGTCTGCCCCGATGTTACACCACCCGCCCGCCACCAGAGGGCGTAGCTGTAGCACACACACACACACAGGGCGCAGCTGTAGCACGCACACACACACACACACACACACACACACAAACACACACACACGAGCTGCGTTCGCTTCCCGCGTTTGCGCGTCTTACTTGTATAAAATCAGTATCTATATTATACAATAGTATTCAGACCTAATTATTTGTTTCTATAAGACATGGCAACAGCCATATTTTTTTTTTTTTTTTTTTTTAATGTTCAGATTAGAGAGACAGTATTACTATTATCCAAACGACTGCAAGTGTAGTAGCCTACTTACTTTGAGCTGCTTTGTTAGTCAAGGAGATAGCATTCTTCAAATGTTTTGTCCTGACATGGTCTGCTGTTTGCTTAAACTTCTCGTCTAGGTCACAATAAACGCATTCGTCGTCTGATGCCTGGAGAATATTCAGTTGGTCCAAAAGTATCACATTATGGGACGCTCCTGGAACACAAGGGTTAAAGAGAAAATAATGATTTCAACCAAATATCTAGGCTGAATAGTAGCCTACATTTAGACAAAAGTAAAACTCAATAAAAAATATAGCTGCAAGCAGCGATAAGGCGGGACCAAGAAGATAGAGAGAGAGAGAGACACAGAGAGAGAGGACAGAGAGTGTGGAGAGAGAGAGAGAGAGAGAGAGAGAGAGAGAGAGATCAATATGCACAAATAAGAATCACAGGCTGAGTTGTCACCACCCGGATTTGAACCAGTGACCCTGTGGTCCAAAGGTGAGAGCTCTACCGACTGAGCTAAGCAGACTCTGTCAGTTGACTCATTCTATACAGTAACATGCAGTATAGGTATTAGCTCTGCCAAGGCTCTGTTCAAATCTCTAGTTGGATTTTCTGTGCCGATCCTAAGTTTGAAATAGTGTAAACCTGGATCGGCCGTACACGTTTTGGATTAATGGTGTGGTAAGGATAGGAGACCATGTTTTAGGAAACTTGCGCCGTTTCTGAAACGCGGTGGGAGGGGCCCATCCTGTGACCTCATCTCGGAGCTACAGAATGAGCGTAGGGAGAGGGCACAAATGGGGCTAGTGACACTCAGTAACCAATCAGGAACGTTACACAACGTAAACAACATTTTACATTTAATGGAGGCATAATACTAACGTGGCAGCATAATACAACTTTTAATCACTGCCTTTGATTAGTGGCTACTTATATTATCTAATATTTAAGTTTCTGGATTGCTAATTTTTTACAATAGGCCCTGCGGTAAGCCCCGCCCGCTCGCTCAGCTGCCTCGATACCGTTGTTAAGCAGGACAAACATCAGCGAACCTCTATTGAGGACCGTGTTATGTCGGCGTTTTTCCGAAGAGGAATAGAAGCATTCACATCAACAACATTCATACTATAATAACGCCATGGTGAAACGTTGCTGTTGGGCATATATGTCAAACTCAAGGCCCGGGGGCCAAATCAGGCCCGTGAATGAATTATCTTTGGCCCGCAGGATGATATTTAATTGGTATTAGAACTGGCCCTCTGGTATATATTGCACGGACCACCATAATACTACAAGTCCCACAATGCACTGCGAGTGCATTGTCACGTATCGAGGGCCCGCAAGCGCAAGCATTCGTCTTCTCTTCACTATTGATCAGCAGTGAAAGTATATCACTTGTGGTCAACTTTCACTTTCAGCTACCCCTCTCCCCAAAAATGGCCCGTGTGTTGAAACACAGTCCGGCCCTCGACTTGTACCAATTTCTTTATTTTGGCCCACTGTGTATTTGAGTTTGACATCCCTGCTGTTGGGCGTCCTGCAACAGTGCTTCATAGGCACCCAGAACGTTTGGGGCATTTCTTTTTATTCCTTTCCCGTGGGTGCGCACAATGTTTACATTCTAGAGGAGGAAGCGGCAGTGGCGTCACTCGTTCACCCTCCCTGCTACTATCATACTAGTATTAACGTCAACCTTTACTAAACAATGGTTAAATCAATCGTCTAATAAACAACAAACAACTTACCGTGGAGCAAATGGTGTGCTTTGTAACTTTCTAGTTGCTTGTGTTGGACGGCAGCCACATAACTGTCTTCAACCACAGGCTCCAGTCACGTCCCCTCCCACTGCGGTTCAGGAAAAAAAGAACGCTGCTTACCCCCTTCTGCATGCAAAAAGTGAAGGTCCGCTAATGGTCTAAACTATTTTCTTTGCCGTTCCTAAATTCAAAATAGTTTAGACCATTAGCGGACCTTCACTTTTTGGATACAATGTGCAGAAAATGGTAAGCAGCGTTCTTTTTCTGAACCGCAGTGGGAGGGAACGTGACTGGAGGCTGGAGACCAACACAAGCAACTGAGCGTGGAGATTAGAAAGTTACAAAGCACACCATTTGCTCCAAGGTAAGTTGTTAGTTGTTTATTAGACGATTGATTTAAACATTGTTTAGTAAAAGTTGACGTTAATAGTATGATTTAGTAGCAGGGAGGGTGAATGAGTGACCGCCGCGTCCTCCACCTCCAGAATGTAAACATTGACATGTGCATGATGTGCGCACCCACGGGGAAAGGAATAAAAAGAAATGCCCCAAACGTTCTGGGTACTTATTAAGCACTGTTGCAGGACGCCCAACAGCAACGTTTCACCATGGCGTTATTATAGTATGAATGTTGTTGATGTGAATGCTTCTATTCCTCTTCGGAAAAACGCCGACATAACACGGTCCTCAATGGAGGTTTGCTGATGTTTGTCCTGCTTAACAACGGTATCGAGGCAGCTGAGCGAGCGGGCGGGGCTTACCGCAGGGCCTATTGCAGCCTGTAGATTTCGTTTGTCAGTCATTCTTATTCACGTTTTAATCAGGGGGTGGGCATGGTGGTGCGGCGCACCAGCGCCCCCTATGGACCAGTGTTGGGGAAGTTACTTTTAAAAAGTAAGGAATTATAGTTATCGTTACTTATCTAAAAAAGTAATTTGTTACTTTACTTTACATTAAATTATGAAAGTAACTACTTTACTTTACTTTACTTTACTTAAAAAAATAATAATATAAAAAACGGCCAAAACCGAATACCGAATAGGCCTATAGGAACTTTTGTTTTGAAGCTAGATCTATAAAGAATAGGGCTGGGAGACTTGGGACTTCATTAAAAAACATCTAATTAATTGGAGGCTTTGTGATGATTTCATCTCAATTAATCACATTTTAATCGCATATCAATAGGCCTATTTGACCTGAGCAGTGAGCTTTTTTTCTACATAAGCATAGGCAATAAAACAAGTAGTAATAATAATAGTGATAATATTATTTATATAAAGCTTCTCTGAGTACTAATTTACTAAAGACACTTTTCAAGGAGAACATGAGAAAACAAATAAAAACAACTTTATTAGAGAAAAACTGTGGAATGAGATAGCAATATTCCAGAGGTGGGTTTGAATTTATAGGTGGTGGCCTATACTCTAAGGTGGTGGCATGTCTCTTTTTGTCTGTTTTGGGAAGTGCATCGTTTTGACAGGTCTGCCTGAAACCCTGACCATTAAACACAGGCAGACGCAACGATACAGTCTGCCCATGTAAACGCAGCAGCGAGTGTGAGGGGTTGGGGAAGGGGATGGAAAGTACATAGTGAAACTAACGTTAGCTCCCATGCTAGCTAGTAGCTTCCCTCGTCAACACTGCAGAACACCACCACCACAGATCGGATGGAAGCTGCAGCTGCTGATATCACGTTGCTTGTGCCCGTGGATGGGAAATAAGATTTAAAAGGCTATGGAAGCGTGGATGAAAGGCAAAGCACAGATGTGTGCAATAAATTTGTGTCGGATCTGCCTGTGCATTCCGTCTGCTGCAGTGCGCGTGTGTTCTGTCAACTTCTGTGTTGTGAGTCTGTCACTGGCTGCTGAATGCATAGTTAAAGAGCGTCAAAAGCATGCGCCCTTCCTGCGCTGGAAGTAGCAGATCTACAAGTTATCTACCCGTCGCAATGCCCAGCGTGTTGGGCTTGTACATCTGTGTTTCTCCCGCAGTTTAGTTGAATTATATCGATTCACAACTTTATTTGCCCCCGGCCCCTTCACTTCAGCAGCACAGAGACGCTTGTATGATAGACTCACGGAGCTGCATGGCGAGACTTTTTTCAGTGATCACATAAGTTGACATAACGCCATAACGCGGGTAACGCTCGCACAATAACTATAAGGCCGTTATGGAATGGGGAATGTAAAGCGTTAGGTTACAAGTTACTGCAAATAGTAATTACGTTATGTAACGTAACACGATGTAAGGGCGTTAGTCACAACACTGCTATGGACGCCCCGCCACTGGGAGCTAACGTTAGTTTTTACAGTAATTTCTTAATGGACCCAAAAGTGTAAATTATTTAAGTTAGGTTTTGCCATAATCATGTCTTTTGCCATAATCAGGTAGCTTTACAACAAATTAGTATTCGGCTATTCCACATTGTTCAATTCATCAAAACATTTAAAGACATTCAAACATATAGACTATAACACAATAAACTTAAAAAAAAGTACTTACTTGACGGCTGCGGTCCCAAATTACTTTTAGAAAGCATTTCTCCGAGTGAATTTACCAGTTGGACATGTCTAGAGTCCCACGATCTGCGATCTTCAGGCTGCTTGACCTTTCTCTTTGACGACAGAAGCTTAAAATGACCCTATTTATATCAGGCCCTTCATTTGGTTGAAACGCGGAGAAATGTGTGTGTGTGTGTGTGTGTGTGTGTGTGTGTGTGTGTGTGTGTGTGTGTGTGTGTGTGTGTGTGCGAGTGATTCATTGTGTCCTTTGTCAAATCTGACAAAGGCAACTTGGTCATTCTACTATGATGACATGATTATACTTAGATAGCATTTGACACAGACTTATAGCATGTTATGTTATGTAGTCAGCATTATAATTGTATTGTATATAGTCATAGCACGCCATAGTACAAATGTATAGCATAGTAATAAATATGTATAGTTTATATGTATAGTGTATGTATAGTTTCATTATATAGATATTCCACTGTTACTCTCTTTGCTTACGCATGTTTCATTATACATGCTTTTATGTGATTTATTCCCATGCTTTAAAAAAATAAAAATAAAACATGTCTCATCACGACGCCTGCTATCTAATGTGACACGCAGATAGTAAAATTTGACAGTATGCTAATGTCACGACGCGTATCCCCCTCCCGAGAGACGCAAACTAATTATCCGTTCATTTACCTAAAACTTTCCAAAAGTGTTTAAAAACTTGTGTAAAGAAAGATTGTTTAAGAACTAATTTGCGTAATGATGAGATAAAACAATCAAGCATTGTATACGATCTTGATTAAAATACGACAGAGTGTCAAAGAACATTCTTTGTGGTTGTGTGATAGGATCACATGGAACAATACTAATCATTGATTGGATTCATGCACAGAATTAAAATTGATTTGCATTGAGTCAATCACAGGACTTTGATCGTTGGAAGTTTTTTTGATTGATTGAAATATTTATTAACAGTTTGTAGAATTTACAGTACATTTTAAGCACAAACTCAATACAAAAACTGTCAACTGTGACTGGAAGACCCAATTAAGCATTACACTTGTTTACAACAGGGTCCACATTGTTCAATTCATCAAAACATTTAAAGACATACAGACATTTAGAGACATACAAATACACATTTCTATGTAGCTAAAGTTCAGATTTGTCACTGTGTGTGTGACCAGTGCCAGTGATTTCAACCACAAGTCGGCACAGTTGATATACAGTTATAGCTGAATTTAAAATTAATTTCTTTTTTTGGTGGTTTTCGTTTTTAGCCACATTAACACAGTTAGAATGTTAAAGAATGTTTTTATTCCATCAGAAAGTCGTTTTAGTGTCATTAAGTCGTTGTAATTGCGTAAACAAGTCACTATGTTTAATGATTTAACCATTGAGTTAAGCAATGCTAACCAATGCTAATCAGAAAATCACCTTTACTTTCAAAGTATGCAAATTCCGCTAAAATTCCGCTTTTTGTACACAATCGTTTTTGAAGATAATACTAGTCTTTCACTAACTGGCTAACAGAAATAGCAGAGAAAGAAGTATTAACAGTCGTATTTTGTAAAAAGTGTGCTTATTTTCGGTCCTCCTAAAGCTAATTCATGCTAATGTTTTAGCTAGGGTCACTGGTCATCACAACAATGGAACATGGCTTCTTATTTCCAATAGCAGAGAAGAAGAAGAAGAAGAAGACTCTAGCATGTATTGTAAACATTGAAACATTGTCACCATAACGTGGTTATTATTAGTTACTTTGGAATGTACCTGCCATGACAATTAAGGTCATAATAACGCAGATCACATCGATATGTAATATAGCGCGATATGTACTTGTTTTAGCTACAGGATTGATATCAATATAATGCTAAATGTAGCTAAAAAGCTATCGCGGGGTTGCCAGGTTCTGAGAAATAAGCAACCCGGTATATGAAAACAAGCCCAAAATAAGCGATCTACAAGCCTTTAACAATACAAATCTTGTCCCTGGATCCTGGCATACATTATTTTCTGCAGACAAATAATAATAACAGGCTACTATAGCTATTTTATTTGTAAGCTACTCATCTGGAACATTTACAAAGGCCTGATCTAATAAGGGTCCACTTGGTTACCAACTCTCTATAATCAACTACACTTTAAAAACAAGCCCAAATAATCAACTACACTTTATTTTTGTCAAATACATTTTTAGTAACAGGTTATAAATTATTATAAAAGTAGGCCTATGCATTATTTTTCTTTAGAAACAAGGCCAACTAATTATAATAAGCAGACATGGCAACACTGCTGGTTGAATAATGGAGGAATGAAGGGAAAACAGCGCCCCCTAAAGTCATAGATCACTGCTGAAATCTTAGATGGGCAAATTCTTTACTTTGAGGTTTCCAATTCAACAAGTTTAAAATGGTCACATCTTCTTCATTTCCCCCCCAATTTCAATGAGCAATACATCATATGAAAGGTTACAGTGTGCAGTTTCATAATATGTAAAAAACTGAAAAATGACCATGGCCCCCTTGTATATTAAATCACTGGCACTGGTCACATATGTAAAGAACTACCTCAGTTAGGTTTTTTTTTTAATCTTTCACGGTAAATAAACTACCGCCCTCTTTAGTTTACCCTCAGTTGTTATTTCGGGTCAAACGGGTTCCTTGAAAGTCACATTTTGTGTTCTGAAAGTACTATTTGTTAAGTACTTTTAAAGTACTGTAGGTTTTTGTAAAGTACTTTTAAAGTAATTGTGTTCTGAAAATAACTTTCTATGTAGTTAAAGGGTTAAAGGGATATAAAGGGATATGTTTCAATTTCAATGTTTTTGTGGGTGAAATAATTAATTAAGACCTGGCAGTGTTTCGAGGAAATTGCAATACGGTTGCACTTTGTTTTCATTTGTTTACATTTTATTTCAGTGCAAATCATTTATTTTGTTAAGATCATGCAGGGCAAAATATGAATTAATACCTGGCAGTGTTAAGGCCTATTCATAGTCTGGATTTTCGGTGGTGAGGTGACCACCGAACTACAACATCAGCTCCAGTGGTCAGCTCACCACCGGAGCGGTGGTCACCTCACCACCGAAAATCCAGACTATGAATAGGCCTTTACGAGGAAATTGCAATACTGTTGCACTTTTTTTTATTTGTTTACATTTTATTTCAGTGCAAATCATTTCTTTCGTTAAAACAGTTTCCGTGCCGGGAATGGATTACTCCAGGTTAATGTCGCTGCCATATCGGACATACCCGCCTTTTGTTTTATGTGTTTAATCCGCCGTAATGTAATAAATAAAAAGAAAATCCGTCTTCGCCGCGGAGATAGAGAGTAGGTGCATTTGTTTTGATGATGAAACCGGAAATCGTCACATGCTGTGGGCTGCTAGGGCTTCTGGGAAATTGAGGCCAATGCAAACGAATGGGGTTCAACGCCTCTTGGAGGAGGGTCCTGTGCTGCGTCTTCCGGGTGTACCAAGATGGCGGGTGGTGCGATCGTTCATAACAAACAGAGGAAGCTTTCTTCGCTCGATTTTCGCGGATTAAAAGCCCAAATAATTCCGCGTATGCTCTAAAGGTAATACAACAATCTCGGCAGTGAAGGGGGGTTGATTAAAATGCGGGTTAAGCGTATAAAACAGTCAAACCGACCACGCAGGGCAAAATCTTAATTAATACCTGGCAGTGTTAAGGCTCAAACGTAGTCTGGATTTTCGGTGGTTAGGTGACCACCGAACTACAACATGACGTCACGAGCTGCGGTGAAAAGCAAACCACCGCCACTGGCCCTTCTCTCTGTTTTTACTGGTCACCTCACCACCGGAAATCCAGACTATGAATAGGCCTTTAAGAGGAAATATTACATCACATGCAGTGTCACGAGGAAATTGTATACAGCATTGATTTAAATAAACTTTGTCAAAGATATTGTCTGATATTGTATTTTCACCCAGGTAAAAAGTATACTGGCTAAAATGTAGGTGCTTTTTACATCTTAAGTTGTGTTTGCAGTAGTTAAACAGCTGGTTCATGTCAATATTGCTAACAAATTTAAATCCCTTCAGGACCAACTTGAAGTGGGATCTTAATGGGTCTGAAAAGTGCCTAGTGGGCTAGAAGCCCATTCAGATCCTAGTTCAAGCTCATATAGGCAAACACAGGTGGCGCACACATGGTTCCGACATAAAATGGCCCATTTGGACCCCTCCTAAGACCCAGCCAGAAACACACGTAAGCCCATATGGGCTAACACAGGTGGGTGCTTTGTGAAAAGTGGGTGGACGGCCCACTTGGAGCCCTTAATGGGCGGACACAAGTCTGGCCTACATGGGTCGCATATAATTCGCCCAGCTGGAACCCACTTAAGGCCCATTCAGATCTCGGTTCAAACCCATATAGGCAAACACAGGTGGCGCACACATGGTTCTGACATAAAATGGCCCATTTGGATACCACCTAAGACCCAGTTAGAAACCCACGTAAGCCCATATGGGCTAACACAGGTGGGTGCTTTGTGAAAAGTGGGTGCACGGCCCACTTGGAGCCCCTAATGGGCGGACACAAGTCTGGCCTACATGGGTCGCATATAATTCGGCCAGCTGGAACCCACTTAAGGCCCATTCAGATCCAGGTTCAAACCCATATAGGCAAACACAGGTGGGGCACACATGGTTCTGACATAAAATGGCCCATTTGGATACCACCTAAGACCCAGTTAGAAACCCACGTAAGCCCATATGGGCTAACACAGGTGGGTGCTTTGTGAAAAGTGGGTGCACGGCCCACTTGGAGCCCCTAATGGGCGGACACAAGTCTGGCCTACATGGGTCAAATATAATTCACCCAGCTGGTACCCACTTAAGGCCCAATCAGATCCCGGTTCAAACCCATATAGGCAAACACAGGTGGCGCACACATGGTTCTGACATCAAATGGCCCATTTGGATACCACCTAAGACCCAGTTAGAAATCCACGTAAGCCCATATGGGCTAACACAGGTGGGTGCTTTGTGAAAAGTGGGTGCACGGCCCACTTGGAGCCCTTAATGGGCGGACACAAGTGTGGCCTACATGGGTCAAATATAATTCACCCAGCTGGTACCCACTTAAGGCCCAATCAGATCCCATTTCAAACCCATATAGGCAAACACAGGTGGTGCACACATGGTTCTGACATCAAATGGCCCATTTAGATACCACCTAAGACCCAGTTAGAAACCCACGTAAGCCCATATGGGCTAACACAGGTGGGTGCTTTGTAAAAAGTGGGTGCACGGCCCAGTTAAAACCCATAGCCCATAGCCCATATCAAAACCCATGTCGGGCCCATATGGACATGTTAGCTGGTTTAAAAACAACATAAAACAAGAATGATCAGTTAGTTACATTTTATCTACATTTAGCCTATATAACTATCTGCTTATGAACTCACTTATGGTGTGAAAGAGCACATATTTCTTCAAAGTCTAGTAAAATATACAGTAAGAAGTGATTCAACCTGTAGCCATAAAACAGCCTCTAGAGGTCAGAGGTCATCATCTCCCACCTCAGATGATCTGTCTCCTCATTACTTTACAGGATCCTGTTGGCCAGTTGGCAGTGGAGGAAAGTAACTGAGTACATTTAGTAATGTAATTACTAAAGTACAATTTTGAGGTATTCGTACTTCACTTGAGTAATTCCAATTTTCAACACTTTTACTTCTACTCCACTACATTTCAGAGACGCGTAATTGTTTACTCCACTACAAGTATTTGAAAATATCCCAATATCACAAAGCTCACAATGTGTGGCATTGCGACACAAATGCCCACCCAATCAACCCACACATGTGCAGCCTGCCAACCCAATCAAATTGGTTATGTGGGATGTTTAGTTTAAGCCAATATAAAACAAATACCACAACTATCTGCACCATTTATCATGTCTGATTGGGTTGGCCACTGGGCAGTATATTTTGAGAAGTCTCAGTGCTGTTAACCGACAGGGTTAAATTAATTGGTTTACTGTTGGTCAAAGAAGGAGAAGATAGATAGATGGATAGATAATCTGATATGATGATAGCATGGTGTTTTATATATATTTAGATAGAGATGGATAGATAATCTGATATGATGATAGCATGGTGTTTTATATACATTTAGATAGAGATGGATAGATACTCTGATATGATGATAGCATGGTGTTTTATATACATTTAGATAGAGATGGATAGATACTCTGATATGATGATAGCATGGTGTTTTATATACATTTAGATAGAGATGGATAGATAATCTGATATGATGATAGCATGGTGTTTTATATACATTTAGATAGAGATGGATAGATAATCTGATATGATGATAGCATGGTGTTTTATATACATTTAGATAGAGATGGATAGATACTCTGATATGATGATAGCATGGTGTTTTATATACATTTAGATAGAGATGGATAGATACTCTGATATGATGATAGCATGGTGTTTTATATACATTTAGATAGAGATGGATAGATACTCTGATATGATGATAGCATGGTGTTTTATATACATTTAGATAGAGATGGATAGATAGGCCTACTCTGCTGTGATGATAGCATGGTGTTTAATATACATTTAGATAGAGATGGATAGATAATCTGATATGATGATAGCATGGTGTTTTATATACATTTAGATAGAGATGGATAGATACTCTGATATGATGATAGCATGGTGTCAGTGTTGGGCAGTAGCTAGCTACAAGTAGCGAAGCTACATAGCTTAACTACATTTATCAGTAGCTTGATGGTAGCTTCACTCCTTTTGAACCAAGTAGCGTTTTTTGTAGTGTAGCTATTTTTAGACCCAAGTAGTGATGTAGCTTTCAACAAAAGCTATACGTTACAAATTGACTGTTAAATAAAGTTTTGTGGGGGAAAAAAATCCCTGGAAAAAAAACCATGATTGGTTGGTTTAGATAAGAAGAGTCTGACACAGTTATGTTGTTAAGCAGCAAGAGGATCCCACGCAGCAGCTGTCCTTTTATCTCTAGCACAACACAATTAATTACTCACCTAATGCTGCCTGCAGGTTCCATGTTTAATTCCAGCGTGTGTAACCTACATTATTGTCTAAGTGAAAGTTTTCATATTGTAAATTTGATCGCTAACGTGGTTTAGTGACTATAGTAGGCCTACTTTGACAGCTCATTCATCGTAGCTTGTTTACAAGTCAAACGGACTTCTTGTGCAGAAACTGCCCCATCAAAATAAGAGCCACTTGTATTGATTAGTCAACACTAGTTTTATTTCTAAGTCTACCTACAGGACATTAACATCTCATTTAAGTGCCTGTCAGCATTCTCTGAGTATCCCATCCTCAAATATTCGGTAAAACAGTGCCTATCGAGGCAACAGTCTGTCTTGAGAGACTAGCATTCTCTAGTCTAAATTATGTCTCTCAGCTGGTGTGCAAATGGCTAGGCTGTGGCAATAATAATTAAAATAAAATAACAACTAAAATCGTTAATTTTTTGGAACCATGAACTGTAGTTCAAAACGTTGAATTATGAACTGAATTAGTTCCTTTAAAAAATTTTAACTGTGAACTGAACTATAGTTAGCCTAATAAAAAAAAGAACTTTCCCAACACTGAACACATGAATCAGCCGGCTCCTGACACCGCAAGGTACATTAATACAAGTAAATGTGAAAAAGTTGACACCAAAAGCCAGACAGAGGGCTTGTTTCCCGTTTGTTTTTTAATAAAAAATCAAACTCAGCATTTTTGCCTGCCTATAGGCTATTTGTTCGGTGGAAACTTGATCATTAAGTTGATAAAAAATATTTAAAAAAAAAGTAGTGTCCATGTAGCTAGCTACTTTTGCCATGTAGCTTATAGTGTAGCTTGCTACAATTATCTGGGGATAGCTTTGTTGTAGTTGAGCTATATTTAATAGAGAGTAACTGGTAGTGTAGCTTACTACATTTTCCAAGTAGCTTGCCCATCACTGCATGGTGTTTTATATACATTTAGATAGAGATGGATAGATAGGCCTACTCTGCTATGATGATAGCATGGTGTTTAATATACATTTAGATAGAGATGGATAGATAATCTGATATGATGATAGCATGGTGTTTTATATACATTTAGATAGAGATGGATAGATACTCTGATATGATGATAGCATGGTGTTTTATATACATTTAGATAGAGATGGATAGATAGGCCTACTCTGCTATGATGATAGCATGGTGTTTTATATACATTTAGATAGAGATGGATAGATACTCTGATATGATGATAGCATGGTGTTTTATATACATTTAGATAGAGATGGATAGATAATCTGATATGATGATAGCATGGTGTTTTATATACATTTAGATAGAGATGGATAGATAATCTGATATGATGATAGCATGGTGTTTTATATACATTTAGATAGAGATGGATAGATACTCTGATATGATGATAGCATGGTGTTTTATATACATTTAGATAGAGATGGATAGATACTCTGATATGATGATAGCATGGTGTTTTATATACATTTAGATAGAGATGGATAGATAGGCCTACTCTGCTATGATGATAGCATGGTGTTTAATATACATTTAGATAGAGATGGATAGATAATCTGATATGATGATAGCATGGTGTTTTATATACATTTAGATAGAGATGGATAGATACTCTGATATGATGATAGCATGGTGTTTTATATACATTTAGATAGAGATGGATAGATAGGCCTACTCTGCTATGATGATAGCATGGTGTTTAATATACATTTAGATAGAGATGGATAGATAATCTGATATGATGATAGCATGGTGTTTTATATACATTTAGATAGAGATGGATAGATACTCTGATATGATGATAGCATGGTGTTTTATATACATTTAGATAGAGATGGATAGATAGGCCTACTCTGCTATGATGATAGCATGGTGTTTAATATACATTTAGATAGAGATGGATAGATACTCTGATATGATGATAGCATGGTGTTTTATATACATTTAGATAGAGGTGGATAGATACTCTGATATGATGATAGCATGGTGTTTTATATACATTTAGATAGAGATGGATAGATAGGCCTACTCTGCTATGATGATAGCATGGTGTTTTATATACATTTCGGGGGTTTACAGGGATTTTGACCCCCCTCCACACATGGCGTTTGCCGTCTACCGCTTGCCTGATCTAATGCAGCATTAACCCTTATACTAATTTAAGGCTCTATTCCATTTCGTTTAGCATGTGGTTCTCAAACGTTTAAGTTGTCACCCCATATCCTGGCCCCTCCCTCCACTGGATCCCAGTAAAGTAAAAAGATATATTAAAAGATATGTCTGTTCCTTCCTGAAGTGGACCCTCTTGCCCTCTGCAAATAAATATATTCATAACGGCACATTTCTATTAAACTTGTCAACCTGCTATATCTGCTGAGAAGTTCACCATGGCTCAAGCCATTGCATTTAGTTTGTTCTGCAGCCTACATGTTTAGCATGTACAGTACAGTAGGCAGCCATGACACAACAACTATTGAAATGTAAATTATGTCCATTCAATGAGGTGTGAGAAGGAGCCATTATGGACAGAACACTCCATTGTTAAACAGCTCATTGGCAGAACAACCGACATGTCCACACATGCTGCATATGCTGTTAATTATAGTGTGATATTTTACATTTTTACATGTCCACACATGCTCCATGTAGTTTAATTATAGTGCAGTGATAATTTTATCATGGAAACTCCATTTAATCTCACATGATTAGTATTTTGTTTGCGGCATAATTGTGATATCTTGATTAATGTACGCTTGTGATTCATAACTTAGGCCTGGCAAACTGTTCTTTCTGTGAATGAATGCACTCAAGCGCATATTAAATTATTATTATTTTTGTATATATTTTGTATATTTATATATTTTTATTCTCACACATTATGAATAGGTTGACCAAAGGAGAAGTATCTTTTTTTAAGAATATAAAAAAATAATATGCACATTTTTCACCGATGTCCCCCCCCCCCATGCATGAGAGCCCCCCCATGAAATCTATTTTTTTGTTATTTTTTTGAAAAGCCATGACGAAATATTAAAGAAGAGTATCTCAAGTTGCCATGTATTGCTGTATAATATATATATATATTTTTTTTTTTCATAAAATGTTTCATCCCACAATTTTGTAACCCATTTTTTCACCTGCAGTGTCAATTATCTAATGCAATCCTGGGCGCTACACTTCCTCTGCTAACCTGGGGGGGCAGCGGACTGACCTCATGCTTCCTTCAATGCATGAGGAGTCCAAGCTGCTTATTTTCACCTGACAGGGGAGAGTTTCCCCGGCCGGACGTAGTGCGTGGAAGGAACACGTTATTCCGACCAGTTCCTTTCCACTCCATCGGGCCCCCCCAGCTGGCCAGGGGGAGGCAGTTTAGAGACCAGGATTACTGCATGCTTTTTGTGAGGGTACCTACCCTAGGGGACACGGGGAGAACATGCAAACTCCACACAGAAAGGCCCTTTCGCCAACCCCGCCTCGGGTATGGGCACGGATGATGGTACTTAAATAAATTTTGACGAGAAATATTTTTTATGGAATATTCTGCATTTGTTTATTTATATGGTGTAACAAAAGGGTTAAAAAAGAACACAATCGTGGACTTGTCCACAATGGCTAATGAATTAGGCCTATTGCTTTCAATTCAATAACAGTTGTGCTGGTCAAGTTTGTTTTTGGGGGGTTTAACACTTTACAGATCAGCATGTTAAAACGTTTGACGTTTGTTAAAATGTTACGTCATTATTGTTATTATTCTCAAGTACCCCCTGTAGTACTCTGTGCACCCCTGGGGTTACCCCCAATTGAGGAACAATGGGTCCTAAGAGGGAGGGGGCTTGGGCATGTCCTAAGAGGGAGGGGGCTAGGGCATGTCCTAGGAGGGAGCTTGGGCATGTCAGGAGGGAGGGGGCTTGGGCATGTCCTAGGATGTGACTAGGGCATGTCCTAGGTTGGAGGTGAGGCTAGGAGGGGTATATAAGGGTCAGACCACTCAGATGTGAGACACACTTAAGAGTGCTGACAACTTCTCCTGGGATCACGTCCATCAGAAGTATAGCTTCACACGGCGGGACGTTGTTTTTGAAGTTTCGTTAATTTGAACCTATACACACAGACTAAAAATACAGATTTCAAAATACGAGAACGGGATCATCAGAGAGGAACAAAAAATTGAGACGGAGATGCAGAACGAAAGCGTCTACGAGTACTATGACTACGAGGAGAACCAGACGTCGTGCGACTACTCAGAGTGGGGACCTTCGTACTCCGTCGTCCCGTTGCTCTACGTGCTCATCTTCGCCCTGGGCCTGTCCGGAAACGGACTGGTCATCTTCACCGTGTGGAGGGCACGGCGGGGCGACAAGCGACGGCGCACCGCCGGCGTCTACATCGGCCACCTGGCCGCGGCCGACCTGACCTTCGTGCTCACCCTGCCTCTGTGGGCGGTGTACACGGCCACGGGCTACCACTGGCCCTTCGGAGTGGCCCTGTGCAAGGTCAGCAGCTACGTGGTCCACCTGAACATGTACGCCAGCGTCTACTGCCTCACCTGTATGAGCTACGACCACTACCTGGCCATTGTACGCTCCTCCTCGAGGTGATTGGAGTTTTTGACTTTCATTTTTATTTGGGTTTTTTACTTTTTTATTTTCAATTTCAATATAGGACGTTTTAAACGTGGGGTTTCCAGTTATTTTAGTTTATTTTATGAATGAAATGAAGAAGAAAGATTAAAACTATAAGCACATTTTCTCTATGATTAGTTCTTTTTTTGAAAGTTTTGTAAACAAACAATCCATTTTACAGGTATCTTTTAAATATTATTTCAGTTTTTATAAAATGTGTATTAGTTCAAATTCAGTTATTTTCCTTTAGCTATACTTATACTTAACTATAACAACCCTCTCTGTGTCCTCTTATGTCCAGCTCACAGCTTCGTACCGGGGGCCACATGAGGGCGTCCCTGACAGTGATGTGGCTCCTGTCTGCTCTACTGGCTGCGCCCACTCTCATCTTCCGCACCACCAAACATGAGGAGACGAGCCACCGGACCTCCTGCGTCATGGACTTCAGCCTGGTGGTGACGGATAAGAACAAAGAGAGCCTGCTGGTGGCCGGCCTCAGCCTCTGCTCCTCGGTCCTGGGGTTTCTCCTACCTTTCCTGGCCATGATGGCGTGCTACTTGTTCATCGGATGCACCGTCACGCGCCACTTCAACGGCCGGCTGCTGCGCAAGGAAGAGCAGCGCAAGCGGAGACTGCTGAGGACCATCACCACGCTGGTGGTGGTGTTCGCCGCCTGTTGGACTCCCTTCCACGTGCTGAAGAGTGCCGACGCTCTCTCCTACCTGAACCTGGCCCCGGACTCCTGTGCCTTCCTACGTTTCCTCCTCCTGGCTCACCCCTACGCCACCTGTCTGGCCTACGTCAACAGCTGCCTCAACCCCTTCCTGTATGCCTTCTTTGACGCACGCTTTCGCTCCCAGTGCCTGCGCCTGCTCAACCTGAAGAAGGCTTTGCATGCCAGCCCCGCCATCTTGCTGTCTTGCCAAAAGACCCTGGTTCAGAGCCTGGACACAAAGTGTATCAGCTGAGCACGATGGCAATGCCTTTGGTCAGTTGTCAGGACTATAAACGGAGCTAAAGTGGCATGTCCCACATCATGTGACTGAAAAGGGTAACTTGAGGATTGTGGTGTATTGGTTCAGACATTCTCCTCATGGGCTTCCGGTGGAAGCAATTCATGTTCGAGGCAAAATTCCTCAAAACAAGGGAACAATCTGCAGTATGCCTACGGTGCAGACACTGTGGGAATGTGTGTCAAATGGACCAATATGTTACTGTTGCTTATTGCAGAGATTATGCACAGTGTAGATGAGCTTGGACCTCTCATACCTCTTCTAGCTCTGGTGAATAACTATAGGTTACGAAGGTAACCCAGGTTAATTAATTAGACGAGCAAGGAAACTCGCTTTAGGAGATTGTGACTTCGTCATAATCACAGAAGCATTAATAATACACTCACAGGCAATTGATTGACTGGGTTTGGGACCAATGGGAGCCTTGACCACCCCCCTAGGCTCGGTGGTATAAAAACCAGGCTCCACCCATTGTCTCCACTTCAACCAGTGAAACCTTCTCATGAGGCATTGCTCATGTCGTATAATTTTCTATAAATTAACTAACTAAATAAGTATGGTACTATTTATACTGAGTCAAGTAAAATGTTTTAGTGATCGCAGACCAAAAGGCCTATTGTTCTAAAAAACCTTTGAGGCAGCTCAGAGGTGTGAATGAAACCAGATCCTATTGTCTGCCACAAGAACATGGGGAACAGTTGGTAACCATTTGGTACTGATAAGAAATCCACAGTTAAAACTCAATGATTATATAATAATCTAAGACTCTAACTGATTGTAGGGAGTTTAAAGTCTCCTGTAAAAGGTATGATAAAAAACATAGGGTTTCGTCATGTTGGTGCTTAGTTTTAATTCCACTGGTTCACACTGTTCTTAATTCATTTCATTTAGAGTGTTCAGTTTTTACGTTATAGTTTCGTAACATTTTCTGACTACAAGTGTTTCCATTTTTATATACTGTTAAGGTATGATTAACCATGTTCATAAGTTGTTTAAAGGTTACGTTTAAGTTTTGTTAAGTTTCATTATAACTAGTTACTCTCTAAAGCAGTTAAAACGGAACAGCCTCTTCTCCTAGGTCCCGCCTCTCTCTCCAACCGGAAAGGGATTCTATCATTGGTCACGAGTCAGGAAATGCCTGCCGCATGTCCGGGAGAGGAGGGACCTATAGTTAGAATATAAGGCTAGTCTGGAGGGCTGATCGAGGTTCCTGGGTCCGGTTAAAACTCATCATTCGGCTAAGAGTTGTACTGTGTGTTGCGTAAATCCAGAGAAACCACGGAGAATTTCCTTTTGTTCTCATCGTTTTGTCTTGACTGCTGGACGGCTTTTGGATACAAAAATAAAGCTTTTCTTCAACCTCGTCACATCATATCCTGTTTCCTCTGTTATCCACCGCCGTACACTGGAAAAAGAGACCACAAATTGGAGCCTGAAGCAGTGAATTGATCGAGGCGGAAAATTGGTGAGTTGTTTAATTTTGCACTGGCCAATTTTCCGTTGCATCATAACAATGGACCCTGGGAAAGTTATTTTAATGGCGGTGTGCGGTGGTGGTTGGCTCGGGAACAAGGTAATGTATGTCCTGGGTTGGGTCGGGACAAAACGAACGGGGTGGAATTAAACTTTCTGCCCGGGCGAATATAATGTTGTTTCTGTGAGACGTGCTTTCGTCCTACTTGGTGGTTAAAGCCTTTGTTTACATTTTGAGATGCGTGCGTGTTCCTGTTTCTTTACGATTGCCGTACGTGCATAGGCCGGCTGTCGTAAAGTGTGTCGTAATGGATTAATACTGGTTTGACGTTATATTTCTTCCGGTGTTGATAAAGCTACGATGAGGGAGTTTATGTTAGGG
Source organism: Protomyctophum parallelum (assembly GCF_964188405.1). Taxonomy (NCBI): domain Eukaryota; kingdom Metazoa; phylum Chordata; class Actinopteri; order Myctophiformes; family Myctophidae; genus Protomyctophum; species Protomyctophum parallelum. Next base: position 473,368 of record NC_139710.1, on the reverse strand, counting down.
CTTAAAAATATTTATCGTTTTTCCCACATAGGCTAAGGCGCCCTACTTACACATGGGTGGGTAGTTTAGTTGAACTGTGCGTAACGACTGTTTGTTGTGTGATTTGATGGATTCTTTTTTAAGCACAGTATAATGGAGTGGTTTGCATGTGTGTGCTCTGTTCAAAGGCTGTGAATTGCAAGGAGCTTGATAATTATAGCTTTTAGACGGCCGTTCTGTTTGGGACGGTGGAAGTTATAATGTGGGTTTTTTGGCTCATGGATTAGCGAATTTATTGCACTGTGTGCTGTGGGGTTTTGTCTGGTTTCGTGGCGTACAGAATAAATGCTAGTCCGTGATTATGTTAGAGTGTAACGTTGGTCCCGCGATTTTGTGATTAACTTAATAGTTGTCACGGCCGGTTTTTCACAGAAGAATGTCAGTTAAGTTGGTAAAACGTTTTATTAAAAAGTGTTACTTATACTGATGTTTGGAGTAAATGGCGTTAGAAGTTGGTACCAGTTAGAAGTTGGAGGAGTTGACTATTTCTTTTATTATAAGAAGAGGCGGAGGTTAAGTGTTTAAATTACACACATTGGTTTCTATGTTAATATTTTTCCTTTATAAGGGGCATTCTTAAATGTGTATTTACGTTGCTACGATTGTGGGAGTGAAGTCGCTAAGTTGTTCAAAGTTAGGTTTTCGGTGTGTGGGAGTGTTCCTTTGTTTGTTGTCGGTGGTTCTTTGTTCTTTGTCTGCGACGCCATTTTGTTTTTCGATTTTCGGCGGGGAAATGAATGTGTCTGTGAGTTGAGGAATGTGTGTGAGTTGAGTTGTGTGTGTGGTGTTGTGAAAGTGCTACAGTTGTAGTTTTTTTCTTGTGTTATGTGTGGGCGTCGACGGGCGCCATTTTTTTTCCCTTTGTTCTGGGAGAGGGGAAGGATAAGGGGGGTGGAGGGGTCGGTAATGCAGGGTTACTTGGACTTTAGGCGTTTTTTTTAAGGTTGGATGTCTGTGTGTCTGTGTCTGTATGCTTCCGTAGCGTCTGCTTTGTTCTCAATTTAATCCGTTTTGGTCTGAAATCGTGTGCAACACGTTTCAAAGGGGGGAGTATAGATTAAATTGGGGTTTTCAGGTACAATTCAATTGGCTTTAATAATTGTAAATAGGTGGAGTAGTCTCGGTAGGCATCGGTTGTGTTGGGAGGTGATACAGATTCTTACGTGCTATAAAAAACATGACGCTCAGTGTGTACAACTGAGAGTGGTAATATATTTCTGGCTGGACCAGATTTTATTCCTGCGTGTTGTGTTATAATAGTGATGAGTGCTTGGTCATTTTTAAACTTCATCAATGGTGCACAGATGGGAAGGTAGGTATTACCGTGGGGGTAAGTATTTGTTAAATTCGGAGTGTGGGTGAGCAAAATATAGCTTGGGGTCTGCGTCTTTTTGTCAATTATTGATTTTTTATAGCTGGGGCTTTTGTCCCGGGTAAGAGAATTGCTGAAAGTTTGGCATTACATGTAGACATGGGCTGTGCATTGTTCATTCATTCATCCACAGTTTATATAGTTCTGGATAAGTAGGATACAGTACCGATTCCGTATTTCATGTTTCTGGTTTTGTGTGGTTACATTTTTCTTTCAGAAAGGGGGCGTAGGTGTCCAGCTCACATCAGCTTGGGGACGAGCACAACTCAAGGTTCGGAACATTTTTTCTGATTTCACTATACTCCTCTTTGCCGGGGGGTGTTTGATGTACAGACCAAGGGAAGAGGGAAAAGTTAAAAGTTTAATGGGGAGTCTCTTACGGGAGTGAAAGAATAAGGATCTTGCTTAAATACAATTAAGGCTTGATTAAATCTGTGGGCAATCTACAGTTCAGGCTGACTTCTTTTTTGTGGCGGGTGGTTTAAAAAAAAAAAACCCCAAACAAACAAACAAAAGAGCAAAAACAGTGACATAAAACTGTAAAGGGGTAGCCATTAAATTCCTTGGTCTGAACGTTTTAGTGCCCTCTACTGGCGACTGTACAGAATGCTAGGTTCTGATTTCTCTTTCATTGAATTGTTGGGCTTCAGCGGTGCTTCTGTCCTGTGTGTCTATTTCACCCTCGTTGTCTGTGTCATCTGATAAGTGTTGGGTGGATATGTATGTATGTTCTTCCTTTGAAAGTGTATATTGTTTAAACTGAATTCTCCCTGTTAGGTTGCATAACCATTGTTTCCTCCCCACTTTTCCCACCTCATGGTGTGTAATTAATAATTATAACCCCATGTTTTCTTCCTGTTTTAACTTTCTTTGCACGATAAATACAATGGTGAGGGGGAGTTAATCATTTTTTCTCCTTTAATGCTCAAGCTTTCCTTCTAGGAAGGGTAAGGGGGGTTGATTTAACCAATTTCTTTCCTCATAATTGGTTCAAGTAGAGTGCTTGGTAAATCGTAGATTCTTGGGGATCTACGTGTATTGAGTAACGGTGTGGAAACCTAAAATTAAGAGTTAGGTTGTGGAATACTGTAATTTAGGTAGGAATCAGTATTGATTCTGCTAGCACACAAATCTTTATGCTCCACGTAGAAGTTTGTGTTTGAATCTGCAATACCCTGTAGGTTGAAGTAGTATAGTGTCTAACATGCACGCTTAGGGTGTACGTAACATATACATACAGGACTAAACTTACAGTCACATTCGTTTTTACAGATCACACACATTTATCCCTACTGAACTGGTAGGATAGATCACTGCACTATAGGCTTTTGGTTACTGATATGTCCTTTGAGGGACTGGCAATTAACTAAGATTTGTGCATGAATTCAGTTAGAGAATAGTCATACCAGACTCCACTAAGGGGACTAAATTTATTCACATACATCATTAGTAAGGAAAAATTGGTTAGAGTAATTTAAGATCATACGTCAAAGATTCCACTTGTCATTTTCCGGTACCACTGAATAAGTTAGTCATGGCTGGGGTGGTGGGTGTGTCTGCTGTGCCGCAAACTAGGACCCCTGTGGAGATTGTACAGTACAGGAATCCAACACAGAAAAATATTGCAAAGCTGTCTAAAAAATGGAATGTTAGGTGGCCGTATTTGGTGGAACCGTGGCCGGTACAGGGGACATTTAATATAGCACTCATAAAGGTATTGCAGGGGTTGGTGCAGGGGTACAGGGCGGGTCAGGAAAAGGGGAGGAAAGGGGCGGAAAGAGTAGCGAGGAGGACGGAAGAGGGGGAGGTTTTGGGTTTATTTCTAGCTGAAGGACAGACACTGACGACGGCCCTTAAGCGGAAACAGACATCTAGAGCCCCGCCCCGGACGTCGTCTGACAAATATAGAGACATTTGTGAGGCACCCTTTTCGCACCTGGCTGGAATCCTACCAGTCCTAGCCCCAACTCTCACCAAACCAGAAACCACGGAGAATTTCCTTTTGTTCTCATCGTTTTGTCTTGACTGCTGGACGGCTTTACCACACTCACAAGAAGGGCGTTTTAGCGAGTTTCCTTGCTCGTCTAATTAATTAACCTGGGTTACCTTCGTAACCTATAGTTAATTATAATTTAGACTCACAAGGAAACTCGCTTTAGGAGACTTGATACACTCCCTTATTGTAGCCACAAAGTCCAAGCCCCTAAGGCCCGACTCATAGCCTGTGAGATAAGGAGGGCCTAAGTCCTGCCCGCCAGGCAGTCAGAAAACCCCACTATTCGACCTGACAGTCACAGACATGTCTTATACGGTCATCATAAGAGCAGACAGACGTAGATCTGAAAATGCTTAGTGTAGTACTATATGATCCCCCAGTCCGGAACCGGTAGGGGGAAAAACGAGAGCAAGTGAAAACCATTATGGATCCCAACATCTCCGGCCTCTACCTAGAGGCCACACTGAGGACTGCACGTGCCACAGGCACCGAAGTCACATCCAGCCTATAAAACCTGGCAAAAGTTGAGGAGGAGCCCCAACTGGCCGCAGTACACACATCCTGGATTGATACCCCTTTACACAGGGCCCAGGATGTCGCCATCCCCCGTGTAGAGTGTGCCTTCACGCTTATGGGAGGCTGCAACCCTTTACACGAGTATGACCGCTCTATGGCTTCAACTATCCACTGTGAGATCCTCACCTTAGTTATAGCCTTCCCCAGAGTTCTGGGGCCCCAGGAGACAAACAACTGAGCTGTCTTCCTGTGCGTCGCCATTCTGTCCATATAAATCCGTAACGCTCTTACCGGACACAGATTATACCTCCTCTTATCCTCCTCAGAGGTAAAAGGTGGTGGGCAGAACTCCACCAAATCCACCGGCACGCACGTGGCCAGCCGGTTCTTAGGCAGAAACGCCGGATTGGTCCTAATAACCACCCTCGTTCTATCCTCAGAAAAACGAGTACACTCCTCGCTCACCGAGAAAGCGTGAATATCGCTGACCCGCTTAGCGGTCACCAGCGCCAACAACAATGTTGTTTTAAGAGACAGGAACTGCAAGTCCACTGACTCCAAGGGCTCGAACGGAGGTTGAGATAGAGAATCCAGTACCACAGCCAAGTCCCACGCCGGAACCAGTGACTTGGGCACCTGGAGGAGGCGGGATGCACCCTTCATGTATTGACGCACTAGGGGGTGCATCCACGCGGTGCCATCGCCGAAACCCACGTGGCAGGCCGATATAGCCGCCATATACACCTTTATAGAGCTGAAAGACAGACCCCTGTCCATCAGACTCTGTAGGAAAAGCAGAATGACCCTTACCGGAGCCTGGAAAGGAACCACACGTTCCTGAACGCACCACTTCTCGAAAGCGTCCCATCTGCCGCCATAGGCGTCCCTAGTCGACTGGGCTCTAGCGCTCTGGATGGTGTCAATGACGCCCTGAGGAAGACCCTCCGTTTCCAGATTCAACCGCTCACGGGCCAGGCCCATAGGTCTAGGTCTCCTGGTTGGGGATGGAAGATCTCCCCTCCCGCCTGGGTCAGGAGGTCCCTCCTCAGCGGGAGCTGCCATGGGTGCCCGCATAGGAGAGGTGTTATCTCCGACCTCCACGAGCCCCACCCTGGGGCTATCAGTATTACTGACAGACCCCGGGTCCTCACTCGCTCCAGTACCGGAGATATCAAAGACAGTGGAGGAAAAGCATAGAGCAGGCCTCTTGGCCAGTCGTGAGCCAGAGCGTCCACGCCCAGAGAGCCTCGACCTGTCATGGAGAAGAACCGTGGACACTTCTTGTTCTCCTCCGAGGCAAACAGGTCCATCAGTGGCCGGCCGAACCTGTCCCAGAGCTGAGAGACCACTGCGTCGTGCAGAGACCACTCCGCATAGTGGCACTTCCCTCTGGAGAGCAGGTCCGCCCCTCTGTTCAAAATCCCCGGAATGTGGGAGGCCCTGATCGACTTCAAGTGTGCATCGCACCATAGTGTCAGGTCCTGTGCCAGAACATGCAGAGACCGGGATCGTAGCCCGCCCTGCTTGTTTATGTAGCACATAGTTGTTGTGTTGTCTGTCCTGACCAGAACGTGACAGTTCCTTATGAACACCTCGAAGTGCCGTAGAGCCAGTAACACCGCCATAAGCTCTAGATAATTTATGTGTGCAGACTGTAGACTGCTGTCCCACACACCCCTGGCAGCCCTGCCCTCGTGGGTAGCGCCCCAACCAGTCATACTGGCATCCGTGGTGATTACTTTCCTCGAAACAACCAACCCCATGGTCACCCCTTCGGAAAGAAAATACCTGTCTCTCCATCGCCGCAGAGCCGTCGAGCATCCCGCTTCGACGGTGACCATGCGATGTCGATGAGTGTTGGGTACGCCTAGCGACCGCATCCACCTCTGAAAAGGTCTCATGTAGAGTCTCCCTAACCGTAACACGGTCGTAGCAGACGCCATGAGTCCCGCCATCCGTTGACACGTCCGAAACGAGACCTTGCGTCCCACTCGGAAAGACGCCGCGCAGGCCAGAGTGGAGCTCACTCTGTCCTGAGATAGACGGGCGGTGAAGGAGGTCGAATCCAGAGTCATCCCTATAAAGTCTATTGACGTAGCAGGCACCAGTACGCTCTTGGCGTAATTTACGCTGAAACCTAGAGACGTCACGTGACTCAGCACTACACTGGTGTGTTGTTGCGCTTCCACTTCCGAGCATGCGCAGACAAGCCAGTCGTCTATGTATGACGCTATGCGGATCCCCCTCTGTCTCAGGGGGGCTATCGCTGCTTGTGTGCATTTCACGAACACTCTGGGGCTCAGTGACATTCCGAACGGGAGAACTAGGTATTCGAACACCCGTCCCTCGAAACCAAAGCGCAGGAACTTCCTGTGCGGTGGGTAGATTGGAATGTGGAAGTAGGCATCTTTTAGGTCCATTGACGTATACCAGTCCCCTGGGCGCAACATGCGCAGAAGGGCCGCATTTGTCAACATCTTGAAACGAAATCTCTTCAGGTACAGGTTGAGTGCACGTAAATCCAGTATTGGACGCACACCGCCCCCTTTCTTTTTTACTAGGAAGTACCTCGAGTAAAAACCGTTTAGACTTTGATTGTGGGGAACCTCCCGAATGGCATTCTTGCCTAATAGGGAGAGTATTTCGGTCCGAAGAATCTCGGCCGCTTGCCCACTCGCCTGAGAGAATATAACTTTCTCGAACGTGGGCGGTTCCGCTTGTAACCAGTCTGTATGGTGCTCAGCACCCATGGATGTGTCCCGCATTCTATCCACTTTGGAAGGCACCGTGCCAGAGGGTTCATAATCGACACGACATCATTTTGAGGTGTCGTGGCGTTCCCTGCTGGTAGAACAGGGACATTTCTGGCATGGTGGTCCCGTCCCACGGTGGCAGGACCTCTTGTTAGAGGCTCTGCCTCCGTGCTTTTGAGAAATTTGGCGTGGAGGCCCCGTCTCATGATGGCAGTGCCTCCGGTAGGAGGCTCTGCCATCGTGCTTTTGAGAAATTTGGCGTGGTGGCCCCGTCCCACGATGGCAAAACCTGCCAGAGGTTTTGTCATCGTGTCGCCGAGGTGTCCCACTGCCGCTGATCGTTTTAGCGATCGCCGCGGCAGTGGGCTCATATCCCGTCGTTTTACACAAGGGTACAGGCAATGATTCAACTGATTTGTTCTGCACAAATTTATTTGAACCAGGGGAGGGAACATGGGAGGCAGAGCATTCATCGACACATTCAGAGACAAGTGCGGTGCAATAGCAGCTCCTCTTAGAGGTAAAACAGTATGAGCATGTAAGTCCAATACATTCGCAAACCTTTTTAACGTCCTCCTCGGCGTGAGGCCCGGGGCCATTACGCCGTGCCTGGGTAAGCAAAAACGGGGAAAGGGAACGGGGGGGGAGGCGGTGTCCACCGTCGTCTCCCCGAGGCTCGGCCGTATGCTACTTTCGCTGCTGGCCGCCGTTGGTGTTCTTAGCGCCGCCGCCTCCGCCTCCGCGCTGCCTTCCAGCGGGGGAGGATGATGGCTTTCTGCGAGGTCTGTCCCTCTTGAGGGACTGCTGACGCTGGCCGGGCACGGCAGACGGAGCCCTCGCTGCCTCCGGGGCCTTGAACTGGGGCCTGGGGTTGCGCTCTCGGCCAAATTCCCGTGGCCTGTCCACGGACCTACCGTACTTGGGCTTCTTTGAGTACGATGATTTGGGGGGCTCCGTGGGCATGTATGCCTTGAGCGCCTCTTTCTGCTTGCTGTCCCGTTCGTGGCGGGCTGTTATGTCCGGCACAGAGCCCGAGAACAGGCTGGACTGCAGGACGGGCTGATCCAAGGTGGCGGCTCTGTCCCCAAACTTCGGAGAGAGGTTTAGCCATCTGGCTCTCTCGAGGACCACAAGGTGGGCCATGGCCTTCCCGGTCATTTGTACGTTGTATTCTGTGAGGAGGAGGGTCTCCTTATGGAGCCTCCGCAGCTCCAACATGTGCTCCAGTGTTGGCTCGTCGCCCATGTCTCGGAGGATATGAGAGGTGGAGCCCTGGAGCAGACCTATCGCGTTTACACCCTTGACGCCGAGCGTCAGAGACCAGTAGGCCTTCCTGGCAATGGTAGATAGCTCTTTGTCGTGGGCGTCAGGAAAAACCGGCTCCTTGGTCCACCGGGCCTCTGGCTGGCGCAGGAGATGGGCCGCCATCTGCCTGTCCATCGCAGGCATGCCCTCTAGGCCTGCCTTCGTCTCAGCACAGTCGAGGTCCCTCTTGTGGTCCGGTGGGAAAGAAAAAGTGTTGGGGTTCCTCCACGACGCGCTCAGCGTGTTGATGAGGCCCCTGGTCAGAGGCAGGATCTGCTTGGCACGGGGTGGGTCCTTGTCCTCGCCAAAGTCGCGCCATAGAGAGTCCTCCCTGGCTTCCTCCGGGGCTGCCTCGGTGGGCCACTTCAGGCCCGAGCGGATGGTGGCCCTCCTGAAGATGTCCAGCAGCTCTGAGCGGTCCATTTCCATGGGCGGTCGAGGGGGCCGGGCCGGGGTTGGAACCTGGGGAGCCATGGCCTCAGATGCGGTCCCCACCGTGGGAGGCTCTGCTGCTGCCGTCCCTGCGCCCGCCAGTAGGGTGGCTTGGAGCTGGGCCTCGAAGCGGGGGGAACCATATTGGCCGCCAAACGGCCCGACTTCTTGTGGGTCGTCGGAGGAGGATTCCGAGTTGTTGTCGTCGTCCGAGCTACGGCTCTCGTCGTCCTCGTCCTCCATCGACTCCCCTGTGGTGGGGTCGTCCCGTTCGGGGGGAGGATCAGTGCAGGCAGACCCAGGTGCCGCACGCGGCTGTGGTGGACGGCGCGGTGCTTCTGGCACCTCAAGCACCGATGCTGCCCCCTGGTCGACGTAGTCCCGCTCCTTCTCTCTCACCTCGCCGGTGAAGAAAGCCTTGGCCCGTACGAGCCTCCGAGCTCTAATGCCGGCTGCTGTGGCCTTGCACAGGGCACACACGCCGGTATTGCTCGCCGCGTCGATGGCGTGTTCCAGGCCCAGGCAGCGCACGCAATCCTCGTGCTGGTCCTCACCAGCCATCCAGTTACCGCAGGACTCGCAGTGTTTCTGCGAGACCTGCTTGCGCTGACGACGCTGTTTGTTCCGCTCCGGCATCTCCTCTAGGCTTTCTGCAGGCCAGAGAAAAAGAGAGGGAAAATCAGCTAGTATCTGTAACACGTTTGCTGTGTACAGGTGTAGCTATAGCCTAGCCAACTTAGCCTAGCACCTGTAGCACGTTCGCTGTGTACAAGTGTAGCTAATAGCCTAGCCAGCTAAAACCGAACACGTTTGCTGTGTTCGTAGTGAAGCAGTAGCCCGTGGCTACAGCCTAACCAAACTGTGCCAACTGTCGACACGTCCACTGTGTATACAGTAGAGCAAAGTTTAGGAAACTAAAAAGGGAACACGTTCGCTGTGTTCGCAGAATAGTTAAGTCTAGCAAGCGCTAACAAGAGCGCAGTCGTGTCCTTCTGCAGGACCCGTGCTAGACAGAAAACAGAGAATAAAGTGCAGTGTGAAAATTAGGGCCGTTCGCCGGTCAACTAATGAAGAACACTTACGTGAATATTTTCTGGAAAAACAAATGTCCAAGCGCAGTCGGGGTGCCAGGATCCGCTCCTGTCCGTTGACTCAAACTGTGGACTATGTCGCAATGCTGTGTTCTCGCATGAGAAGTTTCACAAAAGTGGAGACAATGGGTGGAGCCTGGTTTTTATACCACCGAGCCTAGGGGGGTGGTCAAGGCTCCCATTGGTCCCAAACCCAGTCAATCAATTGCCTGTGAGTGTATTATTAATGCTTCTGTGATTATGACGAAGTCACAATCTCCTAAAGCGAGTTTCCTTGTGAGTCTAAATTATAATTAACTGTATTAGTATGCTTGTGCTGCATGCACTTGTTTTCATGTCTATGCACTTTATTGTTTTAATTCCAGTCTAATGGGATATATACACTTAGCCTATTGGTTTTTCTGTGAATTGTTTTGCCAGTCAGCAAGAGGAGACCAAGATTGATCATGGTTGTAATGAGCGACCTTGATGTGTAAATATGTGAATACACATTGTGAATGTAAATGACTTTATGAAATTAAAATTTATGATTTGTAATAAAAAGGTGGATTAACAAACAATGAAACGTGTCCGTCTGTTTCTTATGTGTAGTCCCCAGCCAAGACTTAAGGACGCCCCAAATTACGTGACAATTCACGACGAGGGTGAAGCTCCCTTTCTGGCAGTACTCAAAGTGGACAGCTTCACAACCCGTGTCATAGAGAAGCTCCAGCAGGAAGGGGTGTTTCAATCTAAAATTGCCAAGTGGACAGAGCTGGGGTTCCCCTGGATGGCAGCCGTGCTCCAGAGGTTCCCCAGCTTAGTGGTAAATGACCCCTCGCCGGTAAAGCAGGGAAGACTGGTGCACATACTTGCCCTCATATCATGTGTTGGGCTATACATGAACCAGGAGTTTGTCGACGACAGGATGGAACCTGAGGGCCACATTAAGTGAAGGTGGGGGCCGCATGTGGCCCCCGGGCCGCCAGTTGCCCACCCCTGGTCTGGAGCAACGGAAGAGCTGTCATGAGTAAACTATAAATGCTTCCATCATACAGTCTGGAGCAACGGAAGAGCTGTCATGAGTAAACTATAAATGCTTCCGTCATACAGTCTGGAGCAACGGAAGAGCTGTCATGAGTAAAATTTAACGCGGAAGTGGATACTGGTCTGCTCCCCACTTCCGTTTTGTCTTTACAGTTGCGCAAATTTATCCTAATATAAATAGAAATCATCTAAGCATATATAGCTTGTTGCTTGGGAGAAAAGGAGAAAAGAATAAGCTCTAAAGATATTTTAAAATATATTTCCGTGAACAGAAATGGCTGCTTCCTTACTCGTATTTCGGGAGGTGTAGTTCCAGACTCTATATAGCATTATATATATATATATATATATATATATATATATATATATATATATATATATATGCTATATGCTGCTATATATATAGCATATATATAGCAGGGATAATTTGGACGTTAAAAGGCTAATTCACCCACTTCCAAGTGTCTACGACACTCGAGACCTGCACCAATCGACTCAGCGTCACCAAATTAGTTAAGGGGAAGTGTCAAAAAAGGGTTAGGGTGAGGGTAAGGGTTAAAAAAAAAACCTTAAAGATTTTATTTATTTTCAGGTTTCCAAAAACTGAGTTTGTTATGAAATTTCAGCCACCCCTAGTGGACGAACCAAGTGACCCTAAGGGACGCCAAAGTATCCTATGGATTCACAAGCCTTTGAACTTACTCTGACATGCGTTTGGTTTCTGTAGGATGCTCCTACCCTGAGTTACAGACCGATGAATGCGAAAATTGTTATAATCTAAATTGTTGAAATTGAAAAAAATATTCGTCTTTTTCGTGATTCGAACTGTCATTAAAGACTCAAATAAAGTTGCACATGGTTGTACTAAATAGTAAAAAAATCAGCATGAAAGGATCTTTAAAATGGTGCCAAGCACCTTGAGATCTGATGTTTTGAGGCCTTACAATTAGCAATAGCGCACAAGATTAATTATAAAATATGAGTTTGACATGTCCTCACTCTAACAATTTTAGCTCCACAACTAAAGTTCGTACAGTAATAACACCTATATGGAATAGAAACTAGACTTCCGTAGCTTTAAATTGGGACCACTTGTGGCCCGATTGGTGGTTCCTGGACAGAAGGACAGCCTATACAGTTTCAAAACTTCACTTTTCAAAAATGTAAAATCCGTCATACAAAATGGCCGATCGACTATAAATGGCGGCTCGACACTCTAAGCATGCTGGGTAATGGCTTAAATAAACTAAATTAATTAATTTCACCCACTTCCACACAACGTAATATATCTGTGATGGGCTTTCAACCCTCTATCTGCTCGGCACATAAAATCGACCCCCCCAAAAAAAAGATTATAAACGTTAGTGGTGGGGCTAATACTATTATACTACCATACTATAATATAGGACCCGAAAAATACATTATTTGTGCGAGAATATCTTAATGCTTGCGAATGCTTTGTGAGTTTTGAGATATTTTGAATAAAAATAAATCCTTTATGTCAGTGTTTGCCCCCTTCTAGTCATTTAAAAACAAAATTTCACATCATAAAAATATTCGGCATACCCTATATACTGACAATTAGACCCGTCAATTACAAAATTTGAAGCCACTGGTGTGATTTTTCTTATTTTTGACACAGTTTTTGACACAATAAAATGGAAAGTTACGAGGAAGTGGCTGAGATGAACACCCATAACTTGGTAAAGATGTCAGCTCCCTTTAAAGGAGACGTGGAGGCCTTCCTCCACAGGCCGGAAAGTGGGGCAGCCGTGGCCATCCACTCCGTCTGTGTCGACGGGACTGTCTGTAAGGACAGTCTCAACTTTGAGTTCGACACAGACGGAGTGGTGGTCGAGCTGACACAGCTACGTGCAATTCAGGGAAAGATGCACTGAGACCACTTTTGGTGCGATTGGTGCTTCCTGGACCGAACGACAGCCTATACAGTTTCAAAAATGCACTTTTCAAAAATGTAAAAGAAAATGGACAAAATGGCGGATCGACTCTAAATGGCCGCTCGACACTCTAAGCATGCTGGGTAATGGCTTAAATAAACTAAATCAATTAATTTCACCCACTTCCACACATCGTACAGAGAAAAGAAAGACATATCTGTGATGGGCTTACAAACCTCTATCTGCTCGGCACATAAAAACTGTTAAGAGTGGGAGCTGTTACCATACTATAATATAGGACCGTAAATATACATTATTTGTGCGAGAATATCTTTCGAAGTCAATTCTAGCGAATGCTATACACAATTTCTAAATTTTCTATTTTTTGTGACTGGGGGAAAAAAAAAAAGTTTAAGTGGCGAAGCCCTTGGCTTTTATTTTCGATTTTTTTTGTGACTGTTTGGGGAAAACATAAAAAATGGGTTTTACTGGCGAAGCCCTTGGCTTTTTTTTTTAAATAAAATGGAAAGTTACGAGGAAGTGGTTGAGATCAACACCAATAACTTGGCAAACATGTCAGCTCCCTTTAAAGGAAACATGGAGGCCTTCCTCCACAGGCCGGAAAGTGGGGCAGCCGTGGCCATCCACTCCGTCTGTGTCAACGGGACTGTCTGCGAGGACGATCTCAACTTTGAGTTCGACACAGACGGAGTGGTGGTCGAGCTGACACAGCTAAGTGCAATTCAAAGAAGGATGCACTATGTGTTTGTCCCTGAGCGTGTCGGAAGTGGACACGTTTTCCACTGGCCTTTTCTTAAAAAGCACTTGCCCCTGAAAGAAATAACACAGCCACTACAGAGAGAGTGGTCAAATGTCGCCGCAGTCAACATCCAGTCCCTGGATGGGAAAGTCGACCTGTTGACCGGTCGATATATGGGCTGCACAGGGTCATTGGCAGCCAAAGCAAGGTGTACACAGCGTACACCTTGCATGAGGCTGCCAATGCCCAATCCCCTCTTGACCATCATGGGGTTTCAGGCATGTCACAGAGCTTGTTGGGTGAATTCAGGGCGGCTGATGTCGGTGCCGTACAGTTGAACTTTGTTCAACTGTATTGTGATGGGCCGTACCAACATCAGTCGCCGTTCTACAGGCACCCCATAACCTCCCTCATCCTTTTCCATGGGGCTGGTGAAGGTGGAAGTGGCCCGGGCACTGCACAGGAGGGCCCGTGCATACCTGAGCCACTTCAAGGACCTATGTTTGAAGATGGGTGTCCTGCTGAGCGGCAGGCTGGAGGGCGTGGTGAGAATAGAAAACAACCCGAACCACGAACCTGTTTCCACCGCCCCGGAGGACATTATCGACCTTCCCCAGCTGAAGGCTCTCCTGGCGGAATACCCCCTCCTCGTTCCAGTGGGGAATGCTGCTGGCAAGGATCTGTCCCCACAGGTCCGTGACTGGAAACGAGGAAGGAGCTCGGGGGGTATGATGCCGCCTGGGGGGCCTTCCAGGCGGAATTAGCCTTAGAGGAACTCTTCCACGGACAGCCCAGGGAGAATGCAGACCATTTCTATAGCATATCCCTGGGCTGCTCCTCTGTGGCGGCGAGGAGCCTCACAAGGGAAATGGGCTTCCTCGCACTGGCCCTGTTGACCTCGGCCAGTGAGGGGGAGCCCCCCCCCCCCCCCCCATGCGTTCAGATTTGCAATCTGAAATCTTTTTCTTTATAATAACCATACAGAATGGAACCACCACCACCGCCGAAACGACTTCGGACACACTCTAACCCCCCTCTTGAGCAGTTTTCTCCCTCCCTGCCCCCATACCCGATCCAGGGTCCAATTCTGAGGAGGACGACGATGAATATTTGAGCGCGGACGAGTGGCTCTGGGTTCTCCCAGAACTGTAAAGAGTAGTCCCTGGAGCCCCGCCGCCTAATCTTAATTTATTGTCTCATTTGTCTAATTATGTCTCAACAACATAGCATCAACCAACAACAAGCCTTTCAAGTTGAGAGCCTTTCACATTGAGAGCGGAACTGAACGAACTAACCGAGAGGTTTAAAACGTTTACTCGTTTATTTTGGTTTATTTTGGTTTTATGTTGATTTATGAATGCACTATAAGATAAGATAAGGTTCTTAGATCAGCTCGAGATCTGTACACTCTCGGGTACATTATTGTTAAACATCTGCATTAATTAATTTACAAGCAGTCTAATTAGAGAATGTAGAAGAATTGTCATTTTGATCAACATTTGCCTGTTATCTCTCCTAATGGTACCAACATCAATACAGCATGGAATTGTGGACAAAATCTTATCCAACGACAACACAATATTCTTTATAAGTTTGGGTTTGAGAGGCTAAATGTCATCAAATGGTCCGTGGCTCAAATGGGTCTGAGAGGCTAAATGTCATCAAATGGTGGTCCGTAGTTGAAAACCTGCACTGGACTAGAGCAGTGGTTCCCAAAGGGGGGGTCCGGGGACCCCCAGGGGTCTTTGAGGGAGACTCTCTGTAACTCAGAGAGTGTACAATTGGACCTTAACATTTGGTTCCATTTGTTTTATTTTGAGTTAGTGTTTGTAAACAATTGTAAGGATTGCCTTTGTTAAATGCTAAATGTTTGTCTGGACCCCAGCAAACAAACTATAAACACTCAGTTTAAAATGAGTGGTTTCTACAATATTTAAATTGGGGGTCCCAGAGATAGAAATGCCCATTAAATGGGGGTCTCTTATGGGGGGGGGTCCCTGGCATATATGTTGTCAAATGGGGGGTCCGCGGGCTAAATTAGTGTCAATGTGAGGGTCCGTGGACAAGAAAAGGTTTGGGAACCACTAGGAAATAACAGGTTTCCGAGGCTAGGGAACCACTGACTGCTCAATAGCACTCCCATCTGGAGGTCGTTAGCAAACGTCTACAAACAAACGGACAGCGTTATCAGCAGTTATATTTAGTTCGAAATAGAAAATGCATGATTTTAAAGTAAAAAAAAAAAAAAAAATAGCACTCCCATCTGGCCGAGTCTTGTCGCCTCACCAGGCTTTCCATAGCGCCGAACCGGACAGTGCAATTTACCTTTCCCCCCCCAGACCGTACCAACTTAAAAACACGGGGGTGTATCGAGGCTTAATAAATACAATAACATACTGAACATACATATCATTTAATCAGGTCATTATATATAAAAAACAACATTTTGGTTCTACAATACAATCCAAGTTCATGTATCAGTACATGGCATATCATTTCATATAGTCATAAAATTTAAACCCCACCCTGTTAATTTAATGGTTTAATCCAATCCCAGCCTCCTCCCACCATTAATTTCGACTGACCATTTCCCACGGCACGTTTCCAGTCTTTTCCCAGAGCAATTTAGTTTACTGAGTTTAGAGTTTGCATTCGGAACAAGGAAATAAATCCGCAATCTAAGCAGCATTATGCACATCAGCAAGGTAAGCTGACATCACATGGTTTAGTTTAGTGATATTTAGCACTAGTTTTCATTAATTCATCGTGCATTTATGTGCTAATTCAAGATCCTAAACTCGATAAATAATCACCGCCCCTGCACAGAAAGTAGCTCATGCGTGTCTTGACTCTTCAGTGGATTTTTTTAAATTAAACAAAACTCTTTGTCAATATGGATAATTCAAGCTTTTCGTACAACTCAATGTTGGTTGAGTTTGTACACTCAGTTAATTTTACATTGAATTTACGACATCAATTGGGGGTCCCGGAGTTCTAAATTTCATTCAAACATGGTGCTCCGTCAGTAGACTGAAATGCTTCTCTTATCAGAAAGAGACTCGCTGTAAGCACTGGCCTAGGTTTAGGCTAAAGGAAGTAGCCGTTTACACCCACTTCCCGATGTCGTAGAGAGACGAGACCAACACCGTTGCAATCGGGGGGAAAAAGTGAGTCTGGAGAACCCGCTCCCGTCGCCCAAAGACACTCCTAGGGTCCAAGGTCAAGCGTTGACCTTTTTAGGCTTCGTTTTCGGCCTCCTGCGTTTAAAATTCTATAAAATATTCAGAAAAAATGCTGTCTATACAAACAAGACTGTTTCTAAATGTTTGAAGCATGCCGAATCCGATGAAAGTGGTTTCGTAGCCCTACGACATTGCTATCTCTCCGCGAAATCAAAAGAGACACGTTTTTTCAGCCACAAAAGCTCAATTAATTAATTAATTTTTCAAACACCACTTTTTCTGACTCACTTTTTCCAGCTGGATCTAATGGAATTGGTTACGTGGCTGACGGACTTATCGTTCTCGAGCCATCGCGCGTAGAACACTAAGCCAATTAAAGCCAATTAAGAGAACCGTAAGTCCGTGTGCGGGGAAACACATATCAGCGTGTTCGGCTCGTCGTGCTGAGTCCAGAAATGGTCTCGGTTTTTTTCAGAAGTTTTCGGGGGGCTGGGGACAGGAAGTTAGCTATTACACCCACTTCCCGATGTCGTAGAGAGACGAGACCAACACCGTTGCAATCGGGGGAAAAAAGTAAGTCTGGAGAACCCGCTTCCGTCGCTCAAAGACACTCCTAGGGTCCAAGGTCAAGCGTTGACCTTTGAAGGCTTCATTTTCGGCCTCCTGCCTTTAAAATTCAATAAAATATTCAGAAAAAATCCTATCTTTACAAACAAGACTGTTTCTGAATGTTTGAAGCATGCCGAATCCGATGAAAGTGGTTTCGTAGCCCTACGACATTGCCAACTCTCCGCCAAATCAAAAGAGACACGTTTTTTCAGCCCCAAAAGGTCAATTAATTAATAATTTTTTCAAACACAACTGTTTCTGACTCACTTTTTCCAGCTGGATCTAATGGAATTGGTCCTGTTGAAACAATATATTTTGTTATTTGTTTAACCACTTTAACGCTTATAAGTCAACAACCCTTGGATATTACGAGCTCATCTTTTAGTATGTTATGTAGCTTGTCGGGACGAACGATTTGATACATGGTTCGCCACACACGGTCGCATCGTCTAGGAGCTTAGGGTTACACTTTGAAGTGCGATAGCTCCTCCCACAAATGGAAGTTATCTGCATCCACGCGTAGCTATCGATGAGACGAACGCTCCCATATGTGTCTCCTTGCTGTTACTCAATTTTGAATTTAGCATTTCGACCTTCAACACACTCTTAGGGTCACTAACTCTATAAGCCTTCCGCTTTACAGAAAATAGTTAACCCTAGGGTTAGGGTTAGGCCTACGGGGGTCGCACGACAATGGCGGACATATCAGAGTGTAGATCTCGAAAAACTGAACAAGCACATGTCAATTACTTGGTTGACGGACATATCGTTCTCAAGCTATCGTGCGTTGAAAAGCGTTAGGGTTAGGGTTAGGGTTGGGGAACCGTAAGTCGCTGTGCTGGGAAACACATATCAGCGTGTTCGGCTCGTCGTGCTGAGGGTTAGGGTGGTCTCGGTTTCTTACACAACATCTCTGGGGGCTCGGGACAGGAAGTAGCCGTTTACTTCCCGATGTCGTAGATAGATGGGACCACCACCGTTGGAATCGGGGCGAAAAAGTAAGTGGGAATACATGCCCCTTGATCAAAAAAAATCACAGGAAATATCTTGTTTTTGGATGCATTGGTAACCCTAGGGTTACACTTTGACGCGCGATAGCTCCTCCCACAAATGTCGTAAATGGAAGTGCTTTACATCCACGCATAGCTATCGATGATGTTACGGATGTTGGGGCGCGGGTCTGCTATATGTCTGTTTGTCTGTGCGCGCGCCCTGTTTGTCGTCCCTGCAGATCCGTCCTGCGCAGCCAGTGGTGGGGAGCGTTCCCTACGCTCCACCCTTGGCCGCCGCCTCCCATCCTGCGCGTCCAACCAGCGCCTCCACCCTGTCTCGCCTGATGGCATAAAGCCAAACTGAAGACTGTGTTCCCGGGCCGCTGTCAGACTGTTTGTGTCTCTAGAGTAGGGAAGTGACAGTGCGCCCTCCGTGCAGGGAAGAGAGTTCATTCAACCTGTATTCTATATTCTAATTCTATACTTTAAGAAACCTCGTAAAGAGAGAGTTACCAAGTGCTATACTTATAGTTCTAAGTGCTTTCGTATAACTGTGAGTCATTCACGAGCAGGTAGTATTTCCTATATTAGTATTTCACCATTGTCACCTTATAGCTCGTTAAGCAGGCACCTTCACCTGTACTTTTGTTTGATGGTAGGCATAAGAATAGAGTAGTCAGTTAGCGTTTTCTTTTGTGTACCAGTCAGATAGTCAGTATTGGGAGGGGGTCTAGTATAGGGTGCAGTGTTAGGGTATTTTGTTTCTTTCTTTGCTTTATGGTCCTGCGTAGCCTGCTCACCCTGTTCACCTGTATTATATGTATTCGATTCACTCTGTATGCCACAGAAAAGTCAAGTATAATAAAACAACTTTGGCTTATTCCATCTTGCCTTCTTCCATAACCAACCTAGACTCAGTGAGTCGTAACAGAATGGGGGCTCGTGGAGCTTAACGGAACCTGGTTATGTGACTATATATTTATTTCATTTTTAGTGGCATACGGTTGTGGAAAGTTTGTGTAAAGGCGCAGGTAGAGAGAAAGATGGCACCTCCATTTGACTTGGATGCATTTGTAAACAGCCCAACGTTGATGCAGTTGGATGCTTGTCGCAAAGAGGACTTGAACAAAATAGCTTTCCATTATAAGATTCCCGTACCGAAGGTGGCAAGTAAGGAAGAGCTAAAGACACACGTTCTGGCTGGTTTGGTCATTAAGAATGTCCTGCTGGTGTTGCCTGGCGAGGGAGCGGTGAGTATGCCCGTGAGTGAGCCTGGTGGCGCTCAAGACAAAGAACATGGTGATGTTCAGGAGGATGATGGCGATCAATCAGACGCTGAGAGTGAGAAGGAAGGTGCTGAGGCGCCTATCCGGCCACATGAGGTAGGCCCACATGAACATGGGGGTGGTCATGAGCCACTACCCGATCCAGATGGATCCAAGGGGGACGTTGAAGTCCGTATTGCACAAATGAAAGTGAACTTGCAGATGCGACAGGCTGAGCTTGAGCATCAGCTCCAGGTAAAGAAACTGGAGATTGAAGCAAACACTACGGTGAGAATAAAGCAGATGGAAATCGACGCACAACGAGGGGCTCGCACCGCACTGTACTCAGGTATGTCACCTGCGGGTGTTCCAATTGCTAATCCTGCCACTTTTGATGTGTCTAAGCATCTTGCTTTAGTGCCAACCTTCAGGGAGTCTGAGGTGGACTGCTATTTTGCGGCATTTGAGAGAATTGCATCTGCGCTCAAGTGGCCAAAAGATGTATGGGCGCTGCTGCTACAGTGCAAAATTCAGGGCCGTGCCCAAGAGATTGTTGCTGCTCTTTCTCTACCTGACAGTCTGCAATATGATTTGGTTAAGACGGCTATTCTGACAGGGTACGCTCTCGTTCCAGAAGCGTATCGCCAGAAATTCAGAAATCTGAAAAAGGGTAATCAAACATTTGTTGAGTTTGCCAGAGAGAAAGGCTCTCTCTTTGATAAATGGTGCGAATCATGTAAGGCTACTGATTTCAATGCGATACGGGAGTTGGTTTTGCTTGAAGAGTTCAAGAGATGTTTGGTGTCTGATCGCATTGTAATGTACCTAAATGAACAGAAGGTGGAATCACTTTCAAGGGCATCAGTTCTAGCAGATGAATTCGTGCTCACGCACAAAACTGGATTCCCAAGTCCACATGGGGAGAAATCTAATTCTCGAAGTGGTTCTGCGGCACATAATAACACGTCCAAGTCATCGTCTCCACGTAAGGATGACAGGGAGTGCTATTTTTGCCATAAATTTGGGCATGTAATCGCTGATTGTTACAAGCGCATTGGTAAACCACCACAGCAGCAGTCAGGTGCAGGTCACGCACAGGGTATAGGGCTAATTAAAACGGAACCCGTTTCCATTCAGGGATGTGACACTACTGACTCATGTTTTGCCCCGTTCACGTTTGATGGATTTGTGTCGCTGACAGGGGATCCTAATGATCAGCAGCCAGTGCGCATTTTGCGCGACACAGGTGGTTCACAGTCTATCATTCTAGCTGGGGTTTTGCCACTTAATGAACAAACTTCGTGTGGCTATAGCACTGTGTTACGTGGCATAGAAATGGGATATGTTCCAAGGGCACTGCACCGAGTGCATGTTAGCTCTAAATTAGTCACGGGATTTTTCCCTGTTGCTGTCTGTCCTGAGTTGCCCATTCAAGGGATTACATTCTTAATGGGGAATGATGTTGCAGGTGGGAAGGTGACGCCTCCTCTTGAGGTATTGGATTATATTCCTCTGACTGGTGTGCCTGATGACGTGAGTGAGTATTCTCCCACGCCCAAGGTGTATCCGGCATGCGTAATTACGCGTGCACAAGCTGCCAAATTAGGCGATGCTGTTGATCTGTCAGATTCTATTCTAGGACCGATTTTCAGAGATGAAAAGGTGGGGAATAAATCTGATAATGCTAGTGCTGAGACTAGCACTGTGAAAAAAGCGGACAAAGTACCGTGTACAATTGTTCCCGAACATACAAATGTTCCCAAGGTGCCCATTACCCGACAGTCATTGTCAGTTGCTCAAAAGGGGGATCCGAGCCTAAGGAAATGTTTCAAAGAGCTGATGACGTCAGACGCCATTAAAACTGACCAGGTTGGATATTATCTTGATAATGGCATGCTGATGCGCAAATGGACTCCGCTGGCTAACGCAGGGTTAGAATGGAGTGCTGTTTTCCAAATTGTTGTGCCGACAGTATTCCGCCAGCAGGTGTTGTCAGTGGCCCATGAAAGTAAGTGGTCTGGCCACTTCGGTGTCACAAAGACATACAATCTGCTCCTGAAACATTTCTTTTGGCCTGGTATGAAATCTGATGTGTCAAAATTTTGTCAGAGTTGCCACACATGTCAACTGGTGGGGAAGCCTAATCAGGTTATTCCTCCTGCCCCTCTGTATCCTATACCTGTAATAGGTGAACCATTCGAGAGGGTGGTTGTGGACTGTGTTGGGCCGCTACCCAGAACAGCTTCAGGTAACCAGTATTTGCTCACGATTATGTGCGCAGCTACTCGGTTCCCAGAGGCTATTCCCTTGCGTTCCATCACAGCCAAAGCGGTAGTCAAGGCTTTGCACAAGTTTTTTGCTATTTTCGGCCTGGCTAAGGTTTTGCAAACGGACCGTGGTTCAAATTTCGAGTCCAAATTGTTCAACCAGGTTTTGAAAATGTTAAACATTGAGCACAAAGCTTCCAGCGCGTACCATCCCGAGAGTCAGGGTGCGCTGGAGCGCTGGCACCAAACGCTTAAGCCCATGTTGCGCAAGTATTGTCTCGAGAACGAGCGAGATTGGGACGAGGGCATCCCATTTGTATTGTTTGCGGCACGCGATGCTGTGCAAGAGTCACTGGGTTTTAGCCCAGCTGAGCTCGTTTTTGGTCACACCGTTCGGGGGCCTCTCAAAGTTCTAAAGGAGCAATTCATGTCTGCTCCTTGTAGTCCAGACTCGGGGAAAAATGTACTGGACTATGTCAGCAAATTTAGAGAGCGTTTTCACCGAGCTTGCTCATTTGCAAAAGATGCGCTCGCTGCATCACAGGGTCGAATGAAGCGTTACTATGACCGAGCGGCGGTCACGCGACTTTTCCAACCTGGGGATAAAGTAATGGTTTTGTTGCCTATCCTCGGTTCGGCGCTCTCGGCCCGTTTTGAAGGACCGTATGAGGTTCTTGAAAAATTGAGTGCAACGGATTATGTCATAAGCACTCCTGGCAGGAGGCGCAAAACTCGTGTGTGTCACATTAACATGTTAAAATGTTATCATTCCAGGGCTCCCTCCAGTGCTGTTCCGGCTGAACCTGCAAAGTGTTCTGGTGTGTCGGCATTGATTGTGGCTGATTCACCTACTGGGTCTGATTGTGATGATGGACTGGTATTACGTCCCACTCTGCAGCAGAGTGCACGACTGCCTAATTCTCAGATGGTAAGAGAGTTGCCTTCTCATCTCGCTCATTTGGCTGACGAGCAACGTAATGATGTGATTGATTTGGTTAACGCTTATCCCATGATATTTGGCGATGTTCCCACCCAAACAACGGTGTTAGAACATGACATAGAAGTCACCCAATCCAAACCCATTAAGCAGCACGCTTACCGTGCGAATCCAGCAAAACGAAAAATGATGAAAGATGAAGCAGAATATTTGCTTAAACATGGCTTGGCGGAACACAGCACTAGTGCCTGGAGCAGCCCTTGTCTGGTTGAACTGAAATCGGATGGTTCACCTAGATTCATCACCGATTACAGGAAGGTGAATAATGTAACTGTGTCAGACTCTTTTCCTTTGCCGCTTATTGAAGATTGTATTGACAACCTGGGTAACGCTACTTATGTGACAAAGTTAGACCTGTTAAAAGGTTACTGGCAAGTTAAGTTAACTAAGCGTGCTTCTGACATTTCTGCATTTGTGACACCAGACTACTTTATGCAGTACAATGTCATGGCCTTTGGAATGCGCAATGCGCCGGCAACATTCCAACGGCTCATTAACATTGTACTAGCAGGCGTGCCTAATGTTAACGCCTACTTGGATGATGTGATTCTGTATAATTCTACTTGGAGTGATCACATGCACACATTGGGGCAAGTGTTTCAGCGCTTAGCCCAGGCTTCGCTAACATTGAATCTCGCCAAATGCGAGTTTGGAAAAGCCACGGTAACGTACCTCGGAAAACAAGTGGGTCAAGGTCAAGTCCGCCCACTGGAGGCCAAGGTTGCTGCGATAAAGGAGTACCCAGCTCCTCAGACGCGCCGCGCGCTTCGCAGATTCCTCGGTCTAGCCGGGTATTACAGGGGGTTTTGTAGAAACTTTTCTACTGTCGTATACCCTCTCACCAATTTGCTCAGTCCCAAGTCAAATTACGTGTGGACTAATGATTGTCAGCATGCGTTCGGGAGCGTCAAATCGCTCATGTGTAATGCCCCAGTACTCGCTGCTCCAAATTTCGATCGGCCCTTTAAACTTGAAGTTGATGCGAGTGCTGTCGGGGCTGGTGCAGTCCTTATCCAGGAGGACTGTGACGGAGTGGACCATCCAGTCTGCTATTTTTCCCGCAAGTTTACTAAGTACCAATTCCGGTATTCTACAATTGAAAAAGAAGCTTTGGCGTTGCTGTTGTCACTCCAATTCTTTGATGTATATGTAGGATGCAGTTCCTTACCTGTGATCGTTTTTACAGATCACAACCCGTTGGTGTTCTTGTCACGGATATACAACCATAATCAAAGACTCATGCGATGGGCTTTAATAGTGCAAGAGTACAACTTGGAGATAAAGCACAAGAAGGGAAAAGACAATGTGTTGGCTGACGCCTTGTCTAGAGTGTGGGGTGGTTAAATAGGATTTAACCTGTAGGTTTGTATTTGTACATATTTGATATTACATTAGTGTTTTTTTTGGTAGTATGTTTAATTGTAACTTCAGAACAAACCCCATGGTTTGTTTCTTGAGGGTGGGGGTGTTACGGATGTCGGGGCGCGGGTCTGCTATATGTCTGTTTGTCTGTGCGCGCGCCCTGTTTGTCGTCCCTGCAGATCCGTCCTGCGCAGCCAGTGGTGGGGAGCGTTCCCTACGCTCCACCCTTGGCCGCCGCCTCCCATCCTGCGCGTCCAACCAGCGCCTCCACCCTGTCTCGCCTGATGGCATGAAGCCAAACTGAAGACTGTGTTCCGGGCCGCTGTCAGACTGTTTGTGTCTCTAGAGTAGGGAAGTGACAGCGCGCCCTCCGTGCAGGGAAGAGAGTTCATTCAACCTGTATTCTATATTCTAATTCTATACTTTAAGAAACCTCGTAAAGAGAGAGTTACCAAGTGCTATACTTATAGTTCTTTTTTTTTTTTTTTTTTTAATATCTTTTTATTGGGTTTTTTACATTTTTTCCCCTCCCATGTGGAGTCCTTATACATGTCACTGTCAGATACATTTGTTAATACAGTACGTAGATCTTAAGGCACCCCTCATTTTCCTCCCGTCCACCCCCTGAGCCCACCCACTCTTCCCCAATGCAGAGACAATACAGAAAATTACAACAACAAAAAACAAAAAAAAGGAGGAGAGGGGGGGGGGGGGGGACCACCTGTGTGTGCGCGCAGCCACCGGTTTGCACGAAGCATATGCAATGCATAGGCACAATGCGTTCACCATTATATAGATAATATTAGTAATATTTATAGTAATAGTATAGTAATAGTAATAGTAATAGTATAGTAATATTTCAAATATCGCTCATCTCTGGGACAACTGTCAGGGTTCTTACGTGATCAACAAAGGGCGTCCATGTTTGCTGGAAAGTTGTCATGGAGCCATTAAGTGCGAATCTAATCTTTTCAAGTTTAAGATAGAATAGTACGTCCTTTATCCATCCGTTGTGTGTGGGTGGGGAAACTTGTTTCCATTTCAGGAGTATGAGACGTCTGGCTAAAAGAGAAGTAAAGGACATTATTCTTTTAAGGTGTGGGGGAGTGTTAGTCCCTGGGGGAATACCAAACAAGGCCGTTAACGGGTTGGGTGGGATAGGTACACCCAATATGTCAGAATATGATTGAAATATGGCTGTCCAAAAGTCCACCAGTCTAGGGCATGACCAAAACATGTGTGACAGGCTAGCAGCGGGTTGTCTGCACCGGTTACATGCATCACTAATGTCTGGAAATATCTGTGCTAATCTTGCATTTGTGTAATGAACCCGGTGAATGATTTTACATTGGATAAGATTATGTCTAGCACAGATTGAGGAACTATGAACCAGTCTCAGAGCTGTCTTCCATGTCGGGTCGGGCAGTTCTAGTCCCAGGTCCTGCTCCCATGCCGTCCTAAGATGGTTGAGAGTTTATGGGTTTATTGAGTTGAGTTCATTATATATTGTTGAAATTAAGCCCTTTGTATTGGGGTTCAGAGAAAGTAAAGAGTCCACTGCAGAATGGTTGGGTTGGTTTGGAAAGTTTGGGAATTGTCTTTGTGCAAAGTGTCTGATCTGAAAGTAGCGAAATAGGTGAGAGGCAGGTAAATGGAATTGCTCTGTTAAGTATGAGAATGGTGCCATAGTCCCGTTGCTGTACAGATCTTTAATAGTTCTGATCCCCTTGTCCAACCAGTTACGGAAGACAGGGTCCGAACATGAGGGCTCAAACAAATGATTACGGTATATTGGAGTTAGGTAAGATAAGCTTTTAAGACCGAAATGTCTCCTGAATTGTGTCCAAATTTTAATAGTGTGTATGACGGAAGGCATGGAGCTGACTACAGGGATAAGTGGAAGGCCTGAGCATATTAGTGAAGAAAGAGAGTGTTGACTGGAAGATATCTCCATTTGGGTCCACAGAGAAGTATTATCTGGGTTGACCCAGTGGATAATCTTTAAAATGTTGCATGCCCAGTAATAATTGATGACATTTGGAAGAGCCATCCCACCCAGCAGTTTAGGCCGTTGAAGATAAGACTTCTTAATGCGATGTGGTTTGCTGCCCCATAGAAAAGATGTTATCATCTGATCGAGTTTTATAAAAAAGCTCTTCCGAATAAATACTGGGATATGCTGAAAAAGATATAGGAATTTAGGTAGGACAGCCATCTTGACAAGGTTGATGCGGCCGGCTAGTGACAATGGCAGAATAGACCAGCGATTTAAATCTTTCTTACAGCGTTCTAGTAGTGGAAGAAAATTTTCCTTAAACATGTGCGGGAGTGAATTAGTAATAAATATACCCAGATATTTAAACCCAGTGTCCACCCATTTAAAAGGGAGGAGTGACTGGGGGATTCTTTTAGCTGCTGGAGTTATTGGGAATAGTTCACTTTTTTTAAAGTTTATACCCTGAAAGTTTTTTTAAGTTTATACCCTGAATATCTGCCAAACTGCTCCAGTATGGACATAATGACAGGAATGGAAGACGTTGGGTTTGATATGTATAGAAGTAGGTCGTCTGCGTATAATGATACCTTGTGAGTGATCCCGCCTCTCGCAATACCCTCAAACCTTGCTTCAGTGCGGAGCCAGATAGCTAAAGGCTCAATGGCGATCGCAAAGAGCAAAGGAGATAATGGACAGCCTTGTTTCGTACCCCGTTTAAGGGGGAAGAAGTGTGAGTGGAGGTCGTTTGTAATGATTGAAGCCACTGGAGCTGCGTATAAGAGTTTAATCCATGAAATGAAATCTGAGTTGAAACCCATTTTCTCCAATACGAAGAAAAGGTAGGTCCACTCGACCCTATCAAAGGCCTTTTCCGCGTCCAACGAAAGGACAACTTCAGGGAGTTCAGAAGGTGGTGTTTGAATTATATCCAGCAGGCGCCTGGTATTTGAGAAGGAGTGCCTCCCTTGAATGAAACCAGTTTGGTCGGTTGCTATTATATCAGGGACCACAGTAAGTAAACGGTTATAAAGAACTTTAGCTAGGATTTTTTGGTCCACGTTTAAGAGAGAAATTGGTCTCCTGCTGCCACAGAGAAGTGGGTCTTTGTCTTTCTTAAGTAACAGTGAGATAGATGCTTGATATAGGGTTTCGGGTAGTTTGCCTTTCAGAAATGACTCATTGTACATACTTTGCAGTTCCGGACAAATAAGGTTAGAAAATGTTTTATAAAACTCTGCAGTGTATCCATCGGGGCCTGGGGATTTTCCGTTTTGCATTGATTGTATAGCTTCTTGGATCTCCGACAAGGAAATTGGGTTGCCCAGATTCTGGGATAGTGTTTGGTCTATTACCGGATAGGGTAGATTATCCAGAGGGTTGTCATTTTCCCAGAGAGCTGGAGGGCATTCAGAGGAGTAGAGTTCGGAGTAAAATTTAACAAAAGTTTCATTTATGTCTTTTGTGTCTGAGAGGACTACACCTGTGGCAGATTTTATTTGGGTGATTAATCTAGAGGCCGCAGCCGAGCGGGCCTGGTGTGCCAGGAGTTTACTGGCTTTGTCTCCCATCTCAAAAATGCGTTGTCTAGATTTAAGCAGGAGGCGTTCAGCCTGACTTGTTGAAAGCATGTCAAATTCTGCCTGAAGTTGAAGGCGCCTATTGTACAAAATCGGCGTGGGAGCCATTGCATATAGGTTGTCTATTCTTAAGACTTCTTCAGAGATCTCGGAAAGTTTCAAAGTTTCTGACTTTCTGGCATGTGAAGTATAGGAGATTATCTGGCCGCGTAAGCTAGCTTTGAGTGCTTCCCACACAGTGGAGCAAGAGACGTCTGGGGTTTTGTTAATTTCGAAATAGGATTCAATTTGAGATGACAGGAACTCTTTGAAGTCATTGCGTGCAAGCATCTGAGAATTAAAGCGCCATTGTCTACTTGGAGTGTAACTTCTGGATAAATTAATCTCCAGTGAGGTGGGAGCGTGGTCTGATATTACAATGCTATGGTATTCACATGTTTTAACCTTGCCTAAGAGTCTGTTGTCCATAAGAAAAAAGTAGATTCTGGAAAATGTATGGTGTGGGTGCGAAAAAAATGAGTATGCTTTGGCTGTAGGAAAGAGAAACCTCCAGGGGTCAGACAATCCCATCTGCTCCATGTAAGTAGCGAGAGCATTAGCAGAGGTAGAGGGGATTGCAACTCTGGTAGACGACCTATCCAGAGTGCCATTTTGGACCATATTAAAGTCACCACCGATAATTAAGAAACTGTTATCAATAACTGGTAGTTTGGAAAAAAAGTTTGAGATAAACTGAGTGTCGTCCCAGTTAGGGGCGTACACACAAGCTAGAATTACAGGAGTATTATAAATTAAGCCTGACACAATGACATATCGGCCGTTGGAGTCTGCAGTAACATTATGTGGGTCAAAAGAAATGTTTTTATTAATTAAAATGGCCGCTCCCCTGGCCCTACCATTGAACTTTGAGTGAAATAGGTGCCCGACCCAACCCTTTTTAAGTCTTAGAACGTCACCTGGCTTCAGATGCGTTTCCTGAAGGAAGGCTATGTCGGCCTTCAGATGTTGTAAGTGAGATATTATTTTGTTTACTTTAGTGGCCTTGTTTGACCCTTTGACATTCCAAGAGATGAAGCGAATATTATTTGGAATGGTATTTAAATTAGTCATATAGGATTTGGATGAAGCAAGCCATAACGCATTGATGTTGCGACCGAACCAGTGATCCTGCTATGCACACACAGGTGGGGGAAAGGTGAAAAAAAGAAACTAGGATAGACAGAACAAAAAATAAATAAAAAGGCACACAGGTCTCTGCCCCAGGGACCCTCCCACCCTCCCCGAATGCCCTCCCAGTGAAGGCATGTCAACCCCAAAAACCTATCACTATAAAGGACTGCGTTGGTATCACAGTCTATCATGGAACCAACAAAATACCTTTCCCCCCATTTGAATCTTTATCCATATTCTAATCGTTTGTTTTGTAGTGGAAAATGAATTGTAATACCCATTCTTAAACCCAAAAGCGGTAGGCAATCGTGGGAGAAGGAGAAAAAAAAAAAAAGCAAAAACAAGAGTAATATGTGTATATATATATATAGGAAAGAAAATGGGAAAAGATGTGGATAATTATTATTATTACTACCATTATCGATGCCAATACAAACAAGAATAACAACAACAACAACATTAGTTCTAGTAGTGATGATAATGACAGAGCGGAGAGAAAAAAAGGGAAAAAAAAGGAGAAAGCTAAAACAATACTGGGTATTGTACTGCTAGTTGTCTACTGCCGTTGATCTTAGTGGGAACCACACTTTTTTTTTTTTAAATAATAATATTGCCTACGTCCTTTAGCTCAATAAAGATAATTTAATTATCCTGAGCCTAGGATGGAAGTAGAAAAGTAAGAAGGTCCCAGCTCTTTCAATTGCAGTCTATATGACAATAATAAAAATCCTCATTATCACCGTCATTGCCGCCCTTATCGGTGCTGACCCCGTTAGCCATGCAGTATAGCTCCATTAATCACAGAGTAGCACCCACAAAAATCTGAAGAAACGAGATTGAAAAATAAAATGAAAAAATAATAATACAACAGCCATATTAGTGATAATGGTTTTCGTTTCGTATGGGCTGTTATTTCCATCAAAATATATACACATTTTCTGTCTGCCCCCCTCCCCCCCCCAAAAAAAATAATAAAAAGCATTAGCCGATTTCGCTCCCCCATGCAGCCCCCTCCCTCTCCCTCCAGTCTTAATGCATGGTGGAAAAAGAATAAATAGGCCGAGTAGGCCTACCGTATAGGCTGAGGCTCTTCTATAAGGGCCGTTGAGCTCAAATAACTAGATTACATGATTTAGCGTCAGTTACTGTGTCCATTATTTTTTATTATTGGTATTGAGCTTTTTAACACTTCTCAAACAAGTGATATTTTGTTATATAACAGCCTTTGCTTATGTAGAGAAGAAAGAGAACGAGAGAGAGAGAGAGAGAGAGAGAGAGAGAGAAAGAGAGAGAGAGAGAGAGAGAGAGAGAGAGAGAGAGAGAGAGAGAGAGGGAACACCCATCTAAACAACAGTCTATGGAGGTGTATATAGGCCTCCTACTTTTGCGGTCTTCATGGAAAATACATTGACAAAATGAAGAAGATAAAGAATACAAAAATAAAATAGAATTCAGCAGAAATGAAAGCTATTACTAGGCCTATATAATATATATACACCAATTAGTTTCCCTCAGGGTCGCGCTGACACAGCCCTATAGGCCTATTATAGGCTTCAGTACCACGAAGAGCCTCCACACCAGATAGAATATTAAAGTGTCCCCGTCCATATTCGTTAGTCTGTGTAAGTGTTTTTTGTTCGTTTATCTGGTTAAACCATATTCACAGCGTCATTACACCGTTCTTCTTCTTTTTCTTTTTTTTACATATTACATTCATAGTTAAACTTAAGCAGCGGTGTGAGTGAGTGATAAGAGCGGTCTGTTGCTATACTTATTATAATTAGATATCTTCACATTTATTATTAGGCCCAATGGGTTAATAAAAAGACAAAGAAATTATGCGGCCCATGAACATAAAGAGTATCACAACCCATTGTTATTCAGATCTACGTCGACACAAAAGTATAGAATGTTTAGCCATCGGCACATGAGTATATAATAGAATGTTTAGCCGTCGGCATATATGTATATAGTAGAATGTTTAGCCGTCATTGTGCATGGTTCTCTCAGTCTTGAGTGCGCTTGGCTTACTAGGCCTGATGTGTTAGACAGTCCTTCAGTCTGTTATTCAGCGATTAGACGGCAGTTCCTCCAATATCGATCATTTAATTTCCATAGTTCTCTCTCTCCTTTCTTCGTCCCCCCCCCCCCCCCCCCTTTCTTTTAAATTTAAACTAATTTATGTCCTTTTATTTTAAATACCGTAATGGGCCGTGCTCTTTGTAATTAGGCAGCGCCCTGAGGTATATGTCACTGATCAGTTCATTTTCTGGAGATTTACAATAGTCATAGGTAGTCTCTCTTTTCATAAGTAAATGTATCTCCATTCGATGTGAGAGCGATAGTGGTCTACCTTACATTGCCAGCAGAAGAAACGTCTCGTTGTCTCACCCGACACCATTGCGCGTGTTACGCGTCGTCCCTGGTCTCAGCGGGCAGGGTTGGCAGGGCTGGCTCGCCACCCCCGGCCTCCGCGGGCGCGGCGGGCCCACCATCACCATCCTCGGCCGGCGGCGCAGGGCCATAGCTCAGAGCGGGCTGTATCACAGCTGCATAGAAGGTCTCAGCCTCGTCCGGGGTCTTGAATATTGTTGTCTTTCCGTTGAAAGTGATGAGAAGCTGTGAAGGTTGTCTGTATCCAGTCTTCACTTTGGCGTTGAATAGTTTTCGCCTTATTTCCTTGAACTTGGATCTTCTTTTGTTTTCTTCTGCTGTCTCGTCTGCGTATATCCTCACGTTCATCCCGTGGAAATTAATAGCACCTTTTTGTTTTGAGATTTGTACCACCGCTTGTTTCACTTGGAGCCGCTGCATTCTAGCGATCATGGTTCTGCTGCCTTTAGTTGTCTCTGGTCCAACTCGGTGGGCAATTTCAACAAGAGGCTCACAGGGCAGGTCCGCGGCCTGGAATGAATGCCGTGGGATTGCCTTTCTCGATGCCATTTTTTAATCCGACTACACGTACATTGAATCTCCTACTGTACATCTCCAGTCGTTCGATCTTGTCACTGAGTTTGTCATTTTCTTCCTGGAGTGTAGTATTAGAACACTCCAGGTCCGATACCCGTCCGTCCACATTAGAAACGGCGTCCTCCACCTCGCTGAGTTTCCCCTTGCATTCCGTGACAGCGTCTTCTACAGCTTTTAATTGAGGCCGAATGCTCTCGATAGCTGTGCCCACTTCCTCACGTATAACTGTGCGAAGTGCTGTCAGCTCCGCTTGGTGTTCTTCTCTTATTATATTGCGTATTAGGACGGCTAGATCTGCTTTGTTGATCGGAGCAGTCATTTCGACGGTGCGGCTTCTCAGCGTTATTTTCGTATATACACTCCTCAAAGCGTCTTTCTTGGGTGGCATTACCCACTACAGTTAGTATATTTAATTTAGCCAATTGTATTGGCGTTGGTTCAGGCGATTAGAATATTTTAATTCATTTTTCAAAATGTTTGTCAGGGGCTCTCTGGCGTGTCCTCACGTCCTCACTCCATGAACCGGAAGTCCATCTCCCTCTCCCCTTAGAACTTATAGTTCTAAGTGCTTTCGTATAACTGTGAGTCATTCACGAGCAGGTAGTATTTCCTATATTAGTATTTCACCATTGTCACCTTATAGCTCGTTAAGCAGGCACCTTCACCTGTACTTTTGTTTGATGGTAGGCATAAGAATAGAGTAGTCAGTTAGCGTTTTCTTTTGTGTACCAGTCAGATAGTCAGTATTGGGAGGGGGTCTAGTATAGGGTGCAGTGTTAGGGTATTTTGTTTCTTTCTTTGCTTTATGGTCCTGCGTAGCCTGCTCACCCTGTTCACCTGTATTATATGTATTCGATTCACTCTGTATGCCACAGAAAAGTCAAGTATAATAAAACAACTTTGGCTTATTCCATCTTGCCTTCTTCCATAACCAACCTAGACTCAGTGAGTCGTAACAATGAGACGAATGCGACAACATGTATCTCCCCGTGCACAGTCGCGTCGTTTAAGAGCTTAGGGTTACCCTTTGACGGGCGATAGCTCTTCCCACAAAGGTCGTAAAAGGAAGTGCTTTGCATCCACGCGTAGTTATCGATAAGACGAACGCACCCATATCTGTCTCCCCGCGCACGGTTGTGCGGTTGCTAACCAACCCAAAGTCCACAGCTTAGGGACACCAAAATAAGTGCACTGGGGACTATTACCAGTCGGTTCCAAATCACTTGAAACATGCAAAAAATTAAAAAAAAATAAATAAAAAAAAAAAAAAAGAAAAAAGAAAAAAAAAAATATATATATATATATATATATATATATATAAAATAACCCTAAGTGCCAAAACACTTCCGGGTTCGCTGTTTGCGCCCCCTTCTGGACATTTTGGACAAAAGTCTCAAGAGGGAAAAAGATTCGCAGTGGCCTAATTAGTAAGAAAATGAAAAAAAAAAAAAAAAAAGATTTTCAGGCAATTTCAATGGCAGACAAATGGTGGCGCTGTTGCCGTGGGGGAGGGTCCAATACCATGAGACCAACAGATTCAGAATCTAGGCGCCATTACGGAATTTTTGATGTCTCATACTTGTGTTCTGGACCTTCACAGGGTTATCGGTCACATCGGTAAAATAACCGGTTATCTCACGAAGTACCATTACCTAACCCTAACCCTAACCCTAACCCTAAACTTGACAAATGTCGGCTCCTTTTGAAGGAAGCGTGGAGGCCTTCCTCCACAGGCCCGACACTGGGGCAGCCTTGGCCATACACTCCGTCTGTGTCGACGGGACAGTCTGCGAGGACGATCTCCTGTTTGAGTTCGACACAGACGGAGTGGTGGTCGAGGTCACAAAACTCAGTGCAATACAAGCACGTATCCATTACATCTTCATCCCTGACCGTGTCAAGACTGGGCCAATTTCCCACTGGCCTTTCCTTAAGAAACATTTGCCGCTCAAGTTGATAACACCAGCAGTACAGCGAGAGTGGGCAAATGTTAATGGGTCCACCATAGGGTATGCGGATGGAGGGTGGCAGGTTCACCTGACCCTTGTCCCCTCCTCCCATACCCTACCAAGTGGACAATTAAAAACGGCCCTGCAGGGAAAAACGATGTTTCTCCATTTCCAAAAGGCCCTGGCATTGGAGTTCAAACGAAAATTGGGTAAATTATCAATGGCAGACATGGAGAGGCCAACCATACAGAAGAACTGTCTTGTCGACACAGCCAAATTTAATGTTCTTTGGCAGGACCAGTTCTTCCTGTTGGACGTCCTGGACCAGGCAATCAAAGAGGTGTCGACCCCAGCCGGGATCAGAGTGATGCTCACTCTGACCCGGCTGGGCGACAAAAGCCCATGCCCCTTTGTTCTCCATGACTTAATTTTTCCTGACCTCCTGCCAAGCGTGACTGCTGTTTCTGTCCACGCAGCCGTAAACATCCAGTCACTTGATGGGAAGGTCGACCTATTGTGGTCGAGGTATGGGCTGCACCGGGTAATTGGCAGCCAAAGCAAAGTGTACACAGCGTACACCTTGCATGAGGCTGCCAATGCCCAAACCCCTCTCGACCACAATGGGGTTTCAGGCTTGTCACCAAGCCTGTTGGGTGTTTTCAGGGCGGCTGATGTCGGTGCCGTACAGTTAAACTTCGTTCAACTGTATTGCGATGGGCCGCACCGACATCAGTCGCCCTTCTACCGGCACCCAATCACGTCACTGATCCTGTCCATGGGGCTAGTGAAGGTAGAAGTGGCCAGGGCAATGCACAGGAGGGCCCGTGCTTATCTTAGCCACTTCCAAGACCTCATCATGAAGATGGGCGTCCTACTGTGCGCCAGGCTGGAAGGGTTACTCAGAATTGAGAACAAGCCGGACTACGAGCCTGTGTCCACCGCCCCAGAGGACCTGATAAACCTTCCGGAGCTCAAGGCTCTGCTGGCAGAGTACCCTCTCCTCGTCCCAGTGGGGAATGCTGCTGGCAAGGGTCTGTCCCCACAGGTCCGTGACGTGGGGACACACCTTTGCCAGCAGCTGGAAACCCTGCTGGAGACGAGGAAGGAGCTTGGGGGGTACGATGCTGCATGGGGGGCCTTCCAGGCTGAATTGGCATTGGAAGAACTTTTCCACGGACAGCCCAGGGAAAATGCTGACCACTTCTTCAGCATATCCCTGGGCTGCTCCAGTGTGGCGGCGAGGAGCCTCACGCGGGAAATGGGCTTCCTCGCGCTGGCACCGGTGACCTCGGCCAGTGCGGGGGAGCTCCCCCCCCCAATGCGTTTCGGCAACTCTGGCACCAAGGACATGGTCCTGCGGATTTGGCACCTGGTAGACAGCGTCGAAGCCCAGGACCATGTCCTTGGTGCAGAGCTGGTCACAGTGCTGCTAGAAGACCTGTACAGTGGCAGCGGCACCGGTAAGGAGAGGCCTTATGACATCAATGACCTGAAGGATCCTTCAACAAGATCGTTCGCTAAGAAGGATGTGAAGGGGTCCCTGACGTTCCAAGCCCTGGCGAAGGAGGTTCTCCAACACAAGAAGCATTTTCGTTTTGTGTTGGGGAACACCTTCGCCAGGGCTTGTGACATCCTTGTCACGCACGGCAAGGATCCTATGGGGATTCTGATGGCAGGGTTGATGGAGCACAAGCTGGTCTGGTTCCCGAAAATCAAGTACTGGGGCAACAAAGGCAGGTATGACGCCTATTGGGACGCACCAGACATGGTGGTGCTGCACCAGTCGGGAACCAGACCAGCGGTCGAGGTGACCAAAGTGACCTCCCTCTCCACCGAGGTCATCGACAACCTCGTGCGGAAGGGGATTGCTTTTGAATCCAAGGTGTCCCTCTACCGGGAGAGGGGGATACCTTGGATGGCCCAAGTACTGGACCGCATCCCAAAAGAGAAACTAGACAATTCCAATCCCAACGTACATGAGAGGCTGGTGAATACTCTTACTCTGGTGGCGTGTTCTGGGATAGCAATGAACCGTGGGTTCATTGACTTCAGCAAAGTCCGGGAACTCATGTTGGACCGCATCTTGGTCACACAGCAAACCCTACAGAGTTGGAGGATCCTGAGCAGGTTCACCCAATCAACAATCAAGGACAAGCCCCTTTTCTCCCTGGCAGAGGATATCTTCTTCAAAGTCACGCCTGTGGAACAAAGGAAGGAAAAACCAGGAGAGGAGAAGGAGGAGCCTGAGCCTCTAGAGGTCAGGGACATTGAGGGGGAAGAAGCAATTGGGGTTGAGGTTGAGGACCCACAGCTCCTCAACCCCAATGAGGACATCATGAACCTGAGAGACAGGCCCTTTATGTTGCCGGTGGGAAGCAAACAGAGGTGGACAGAGGACGAGGAAGCCCTGATCCCAATTGTGGGACACGTAGGCATTGCCTACACAATTTACCAAAAGAGGTGCCATACGAACTTATTTGCAGTGGGGACATACAGGGCGTTCAAAACACGTAGAAACGCAATCATGGCAAAAAGTGGTAGGAAGCCCCTAGAGTAGTTTATTTTTGTTTTTAAGTCACCTGAGGCAGGTTGTTTTATTTTCTTTCATGTGTTTATCATCTATCTGTCTGTCTGTCTGTCTGTGTGTTTATAGGGTGAAAAATTGTTACAAATACGTGGGATAAAAAAAAAAAAACTGTCTGTCTGTCTGTCTGTCTGTCTGTCTGTCTGTATGTCTGTGCGTTTATAGGGTGAAAAAGGGTTACAAATACGTGGGATAAAAAAAAAAAAAAACTGTCTGTCTGTCTGTCTGTCTGTGTGTTTATAGGGTGAACACACAGACATAGGGTGAGGGTTTGAGATAGGTTGTATATGACTATTGACTAATAGGCCCGAACGGAATACGCGGCCGGGGTGTTCCGATACAGACTACTATTTTAGTGCCATTTCTATCTCTGGCACTCCGATTCATATTGTAAGACCTTAGAAGAAGATAGATCTTATCTAAGATCTTAGAAGAAATGTCTTATTTGCAATCTGAAATCTATAACTTTATAATAACTGTACAGGATGGAACCTGACCCAGCCAAACCCCCTGCTGAGGCTGATGTAGCAGACCCCGATCCAGAGGAGGAGCTGGAGGAGGGGGAGGTTCTCAACCTCCAACGCATCAGACGGGCCCAAAGGTTCCTGGTACTGCAGGCCTACCTTAGGCATCAGCAGTCCGAAGGGAGACAAAAGGGCTAATTGTTTTATACGGGACAGTGTCTCATCTGTACAACTCTGTCAATAAATACAGTCAAACTGAGCTCTACGACTGGATATCCATCTGTCATGTTTCTGTGTGCACTGCTGTGTACGATCACTTCCACCACCTGTGAAGTAATGTGCAACAAAGTTTGAAGTGAAGGATTGCCATTACACTACCTATAAGTCATTTGCACGTCGCACTATGCACATTATTCTGATGTTGTTTTTAAACTTTAATAAATTAACAAAACGCTGAAACGCATGCAGGATCTTGGAGAAGTGATTTCATTACAATTAAGCAGCGAGTCTGACAGGTAAACATTTCCCCCGCTTCAGCCTCTCGGCGACTAAATGAAATAAAATCGTCCCGATGGTCGCCATACACATACACTGCATAATATATTATTGTTATTATTATTATTAATAATAATAATATAGGCACAGAAGGCTTGAATTGGTTTAGTTTACTTTTTGTGGCAACACTGAGTTTGAGAGCAAACAGCTCAACAAAAAGTAATGAAGGGCTGTTTGGACCACTCACTGTCTGCACACATATACTGTACAGGACAGGACTTCCTTGCAAAGAGATTTTATAAATATTAAATTGTGAAATAATATAAATTAAAAACATATAGCCTATACTGTATGTGTCTGAGCCACGGCAGGAATTGGAAACTACAAAGATTTTATTCCCCCACATAGGAGAATAAAACTTTGCAGGAGAATGCTGGAAACACCAGGAGAACAGAGAGCTGCAGCAGGACATTAGAGAAGTGGCAAACAACAGAGAACACAAAGAACTGGGTTTATATAGACACGGGGATAACCAGACACAGGTGAACACAGCCGGCAATCAACACAGGTATTGGCTCTAGGGACAACCAGACACAGGTGGAGATAACTGATAATATATCACTGGTCCAGGGCACCAGTGATATGAAGCCCCTCGACCTGGAGGAACTGTTCCAATGTACCGAGGAACAGCCCAGGGCCACGCTGTAGACATGGTCTTGGGGGCACCTGGGCGCGAGATTTTTTTCCCTAGGATAGAAAAGGGAAGGAGCGCTTTGATTGGTTGCCAGTGGAGTAGGAAGCGCTGGTTTGTGTTTTGGACCGCACACAAGTGTTTATGCCTACTAGTACTCTAACCCTAACTCTAACTCTAACCCTAACCCTAACCCTAACCCTAACCCTAACTCTAACCCTAACCCTAACCTAACTCTAACCTAAACATAACCGCAAGCAGGGGAGCAACGCATCCTTCACCAACCTTAATCCATTTTTTTTAATGCAACCTTAATCCAAAAACTATTAAAAAGTCTGCGGTTGTAAAACTTGTGGCGGCAGTGGGGCGCGAACCAGCAAAGTATTATTACAAGTCGGCGGAGTAGTCCACTAGGCTAGCGAGGCAGCTGGCAGAATGGGGTTTATGTTTATATTAGAAGGTGAGGTTCCGCCCGCGCGGGTGGCGCTTTCCTTGACTACTAGTAGTAGGGCGGGGCGAAATAGCCGGCGTGGTAAAACGAGCGCTCCTTCCCTTTTCTATCCTAGGGAAAAAAATTAAGCCACCTGGGCTGCCCGTGGAACAGTTCCTCCAGGGCGACTTCATATTGGTACGCCTGCCAGGTGGCGTTGAATCCCCCCAGGAACTTGTTGGCCCGCATGCGGGCCTCCAAGGTTCCCAGGAGGAATGTCCCCACTGCCTGGCAGACAAGGTTCCCAGGAGGAATGTCCCCACTGCCTGGCAGACAAGGTTCCCAGGAGGAATGTCCCCACTGCCTGGCAGACAGACATGAGACCCTGAGACCCCTCCCCGCCACAGTTCTCAAACGGAACCAGCATGGGTTCCGTGGCGAGGAGGGTCTTCAATGCGTCCATGTCGATCAGGTCAGAGGCGACAAGGCCTTTGGGGATTCTTCCCTTCTCCAGCCGGAGAACCACCTCCAGCCTTGCCGCCATCTGGACCGTGAGCTTTGACACCAGGTCTCTCCAGTGTGCAATATACTGTACTGCACGCCTCTCCATTGCCATGTTTGTTTCCTTTTTTTTTGTAGGAGACAGGTCACAATCACCCCGGACACTGGGTGCTTGAAGAACGGCGTCTGATGCTGGTGGGGCCCATCGACATAGAACAAAGTTCAGCGTCCCACCAGCATCAGACGCCCGGAAAACCTGGCTGAGCTTCCTGTTCATTTGGGCAGATTTGTGGTCTAGGGGGCTCTGAAAATTGGCCGCCTTGTGCAGGGTGAATGCGGTAAACACCCTGCCGCGGCCAATTACTCTGTGGAGCCCAAACCTAGACCACAAAAGGTCCACCGACTCCCGTCGATCCTTCACGGACACTGCTGCGTGCACAGACACCGCTTCTACCTGTTGCAGAAGGGCCTCGTGCACAATGTCCGTGAGCATCTCGTGAGGGTCAGCATCACCCTAAGACCAGACATCATGTTGACCATGCCGACGGCCTTGTCGAGCATGGTCAACATGAAATCTTGGTCTTCGGCCACGATGCTGACCCTCGACAGGTCGCTCAGCCGGTTCTTCATCAGGGTGGGACGGCCCATGTCCTCCCTGCTGAGGCTTTGAAGGATTCCCTGTAGGGCTAGGGCAAGGTCTTTTTCGAACGCTAACCCGATGTTGTTGGCTGCCTGCCTTGTCTGAAGCCAGCCGCTTGGCTTGGTGAGGGAAGCTGGCACGACGGTCCACATTAGCCGAAACCCTCCGTCCACATAGGCTAATGTGGACCCCGTACC
Organism: Protomyctophum parallelum; assembly: GCF_964188405.1. Taxonomy (NCBI): domain Eukaryota; kingdom Metazoa; phylum Chordata; class Actinopteri; order Myctophiformes; family Myctophidae; genus Protomyctophum; species Protomyctophum parallelum. The sequence continues at coordinate 433,842 of NC_139710.1, read as the reverse complement.
AGCTTCCACTCATCCACTACTTCAGGCTTCATCCTCAGTAGAGGGACATGTTTCTTCAACATTGGCCAGTGGTGGCCCAGCCCACCTTTGGCCCTTTCCGGCACCAAAATGTAATGTATCTTAGCTTTTACAAAGTTGGCATGGGGGATCTCTACCACCACCCCGTCTATGTCGCTCTCGAAGTTTAGCAGCTGGTTTGCTTCGCTTACAGGAACACAGACGGGGTGGATGGCAACGGGATCCCCCATGCCCCTGTGCCAAAGTTGGCATGGGGGATCTCTACCACCACCCCGTCTATGTCGCTCTCGAAGTTTAGCAGCTGGTTTGCTTCGCTTACAGGAACACAGACGGGGTGGATGGCAACGGGATCCCCCATGCCCCTGTGCACAAAGGATTCCACGTCCTCATACCCCTCGGTTGTGGCCAGCAAATTCTCGTTGTTGTTGAACGCCGCCTCATTGTAACCCTCCATTCTGGGTGGGGGTGTGGAAGGATTTATGTCAACTTCGTGCTCTACACTGGGTGCCTCACTGAAACCCTCCATTATGGGTGGGGGTGTGTAGGGATTTATGTCAACTTCATGCTCTACACTGGGTGCCTCACTGAAACCCTCCATTATGGGTGGGGGTGTGTAGGGATTTATGTCAACTTCGTGCTCTACACTGGGTGCCTCACTGAAACCCTCCTTTATGGGTGGGGGTGTGGAGGGATTTATGTCAACTTCGTGCTCTACACTGGGTGCTTCACTGAAACCCTCCATTATGGGTGGGGGTGTGGAGGGATTTATGTCAACTTCATGCTCTACACTGGGGCCTCACTGAAACCCTCTATTATGGGTGGGGGTGTGGAGGGATTTATGTCAACTTCGTGCTCTGCACTGGGTGGCTGTGTGTGTCCTACCCTCAGGCCAGGGAAACATTTGAGTTTACATATTGGTGGACAACCAGTCTTGCATCCACCAATATGTCCTCCTCCAAAAGGGACAGACACAGAGAGTCTTGAGAAGACATTGTTGATGTGAGACGTAGACTTTTTGGACTTGAATTGAACAGTGAAAGAAAGAAATATTTATCAAAATGCACAAAGCATTCGCTCAAATTTCCATTAAGATCTTGCACAAGTAATGTATTTTTTGGGTCCTATATTATAGTATGGTAATAGCCCCAAATCTAACGGTTATAATCTTTTTTTTTTGGGGTATCGATTTTATGTGCCGAGCAGATAGAGGTTTGTAAGCCCATCACAGATATGTCTTTCTTTTCTCTGTACGATGTGTGGAAGTGGGTGAAATAATTGATTTAGTTTATTTAAGTCATTACCCAGCATGCTTAGAGTGTCGAGCGGCCAATCAGAGTTGATCCGCCATCTTGGACATTCTGTTTACATTTTTGAAAAGTGAAGTTTTGAAACTGTATAGGCTGTCTTTCTGTCCAGGAAGGACCAATCGGGCCACAAGTGGTCCCAATTTAAAGCCACGGAAGTCTAGTTTACTCCCATATATGTTTCATTACTGTGCGACCTTTGGTTATGGAGCTATGGCTGTTAGACTGAGGAGATGTCAAATTTGGCTTTTAGAATTAATCTTGTGCGTTTTTGGCCATGTAAAGGCCTAAAACAATCATATCTCAAAGTGCATGGCACCATTTTAAAGATCTTTTCATGTTGAATATTTTTAGTATTTACTACAAGCATGTGCAATTTATTTTGAGCCTTTAATGACAGTTTGAATCACGAAAAATACTAATATTTAGAAAATCTGACAATCCCGATTTTCCAGATTTTCGCCTTCATCGGCTTGTAGCTCAGGGTAGGAGCATCGCACATAAACCAAACGCATGTTAGAGTATAGTTCAAAGGCTTGTGAATCCATAGGATACTTCGGCGTCCCTGAGGGCCCCTTGGTTCGTCCACTAGGGGTGGCTGAAATTTCATAACTAAGTCGTTTTTTAGACTTTTGAAAATAAAAAAATCTTTAAGGTTTTATTTCCATCCCTAACTCTGACCCTAACCCTTTTGTGACCCTTCCCCTTAACTAATTCGGTGACACTGAGTCGATTGGTGCAGGTCTCAAAATCAGATCTCAAAGTGCATGGCACCATTTTAAAGATCTTTTCATGTTGATTTTTATTTTATTTATTACAACCATGTGTGATTTTTTTTGAGCCTTTAATGACAGTTTGAATCACGAAAAATACTAATATTTCGAAAATTTGACAATCCCGATTTTCCAGATTTTTGCCTTCATCGGCCTGTAGCTCAGGGTAGGAGCATCCCACAGAAACCAAACGCATGTTAGAGTATAGTTCAAAGGCTTGTGAAACCATAGGATACTTCGGCGTCCCTGAGGGCCCCTTGGTTCGTCCACTAGGGGTGGCTGAAATTTCATAACGAAGTTGTTTTTTAGACTTTTGAAAAAAAAAAAATCTTTAAGGTTTTTTTTCATCCCTAACTCTGACCCTAACCCTTTTGTGACCCTTCCCCTTAACTAATTTGGTGACGCTGAGTCGATTGGTGTAGGTCTCGAGTGTCTACGACATTTGGAAGTGGGTGAAATGGCCTTTTAAAGTCCAAAATCGTACAAAATAGGCCTTAAACTAGGGACATTTTGAAACTGTATAGGCTGTCGTTCTGTCCAGGAAGCACCAATCGGGCCACAAGTGGTCCCAATTTAAAGCCACGGAAGTCTAGTTTACTGTCATTAATTACTGTGCGACCTTTGGTTGTGGAGCTATGGCTGTTAGACTGAGGAGATGTCAAAATCGGGTTTTAGAATAAATCTTGTGCGTTTTTGGCCATTTAAAGGCCTAAAAAAATCAGATCTCAAAGTGCCATTTTAACGATCTTTTCATGTTGAATTTTTTTAGTATTTATTACAACCATGTGCGATTTTTTTAGCCTTTAATGACAGTTTGAATCACGAAAAATATTAATATTTCGAAGATTTGAAAGTCAGGAATTTGCAGATTTTCGCCTTCATCGGCCTGTAACTCAGGCTATGAGCATCCCACAGAAACCAAACGCATCTTAGAGTATAGTTCAAAGGCTTGTGAATCCATAGGATACTTAGGCGTCCCTGAGGGCCCTTTGTTTCGTCCACTAGGGGTCGGTGGAATTTGTAAACAAAGTAGTTTTTTGGAATTTTGAAAAAACAATAATCTTTAAGGTTTTTTTTTAACCCTTATCCTCACCCTAGCCCTTTTTAGACACTTCCTTCCTTCCTACTTGAAATGGCCTTTTAACGTCCAAATTCGTGCAAGAAAGGCGTTAAAAAAGTGAATTCTTGAAACTGTATAGGCTGCCGTTCGGTCCAGGAAGCACCAATCGCGCCACACATGGTCCCGTTGTTTGGTTGGGGAGCTAAAATTGTTAGAGTGAGGACATGTCAAAATGGGCTTTTATAATTAATCTTGTGCGTTTTTGGCCATGTAAAGGCCTGAAAAAATCTAATCTCAAAGTTTTTTTGAGCCTTTAATGACAGTTTGAATCGCTTTCATCGCCCACAGAAACCAAATTCATGTCAGGGTAAGTTCAAAGGCTTGTGAATCCATAGGATACTTCAGCGTCCTTTAGGGCCGCTTAATTCGTCCACTAGGGGTGGCTGAAGTTTCCTAAAAAACTCAGTTGATTTTCTTTTAAATCTTTAAGGTTTTTTCTTAACTCTTACCCTCACCCTAGCCCATTTTTGACACTTCTTCGTAACTAATTCGGTGACGCTGAGTCGTTTGGTGCAGGTCTGGCCACGACACTTGGAAGTGGGTGAAATAGATTTTTAATGTCCAGATTCGTGCAAAAAAGGACTTAAAAAAGTGAAAACTTGGCCCAGGCCGTAGCGTAACGGTCTGGGCACCGGACTGGTAATCCAGTCGCAGTGTGCCGCGGGTTCGACTCCCGGACCCGACACGGCCTTTACTGCATGTCATCCCCCCATCTCTCTCCCGTTTCCTGTCAGCCTACTGTCTGTCCCTTCAAAAATCAATAAAAGGCGTAAGCCGCAAAAAAATATCTTAAAAAAAAAAAAAAGTGAAAACTTGAAACTCTATAGGCTGACGTTCGGTCCAGGAAGCACCAATCGCGCCACAAGTGGTCCTGTTGAAAAGCCACAGAAGTCTAGTTTCTATCCCATATAAGTTTTATTACTGTGCGACCTTTGGTTGTGGAGCTATGGTTGTTAGACTGAGGACATGTAAAAAATCGGGATTTAGAATTAATCTTGTGCGTTTTTTTTGGAAGGCCTGGAAACATCAGATCTCAACGTACATGGCACCATTTTAAAGATCTTTTCATGTTGAATTTTGTAGTATTTATTACAACCCTGTGCGATTTTAGTTGAGCCTTTAATGACAGTTTGAATCACGAAAAAGACGAATATCTGGAAATTTTGACAATCCCGCTTTTCGCCTTCATCGGCCTGTAGCTCTGGGTAGGAGCATCCCACAGAAACCAAACCCATGTTATAGTATAGTTCAAAGGCTTGTGAATCCATAGGATACTTCAGCGTTCCTTAGGGCCGCTTAATTCGTCCACTAGGGGTGGCTGAAGTTTCCTAAAAAACTCAGTTGATTTTCTTTTAAATCTTTAAGGTTTTTTTTTAACCCTTACCCTCACCCGAGTCGATTGGTGCAGGTCTCGAGTGTCTACGACACTTGGAAGTGGGTGAAATGGCTTTTTCAACGTCCAAATTTGTGCAAAAAAGGCCTAGAAAATGAACTAAACATTTTTGTACAATGGGACCAACTTCATTAAATCCAGCATGAAAACTTGAGTCAGACTAACTGTTTTTTGAAAAATATATAAATATATAAATGGGTGAAATTGCTGTTTGAAAGTAAAAAAAAAAACATATTTTCTCGAACTTTAGTCATCTTGCTCCAAAACGTATTCTACCCCCACTAAATCAATGGCGCTGAATCAGAATATGTAGGTTATATTGCGATCCGACAATGGGAAGTATCTTAATTGGCCTCTAATTGGCGTCCTAACCTAACCTGACTGCCACAGCGGCGTGCCCTCACCACTAAGCCTTAGAAACTGAAACCGTTAATGAAAGGGTTGACTGTCTACATGTATCCGAGAATTCTGTCTCAATAACATACCATCAACAAACAACAAGCCAGGTTAGTTTTTGGTGAAATGATGTTCTTGTTTAACAAATGCACTATGAAAATTGTCTTATTTGCAATCTGAAATCTTTTTGTTTATTATAAACTTACAGAATGGAACAACCACCCCTGCCAAAACGACGTCGGACAAACTCCAACCCCCCTCTTGACGAGTTGATTCCCAACAATGGTTGATTTGGTATTTTGATGTGTTTTTTTTTTTTTTTGCAGGTCAACTCGATGGCGAGCGCTTCTGAATATGAACGTCTGGTAAAATTGAAAGATGTGGCGGGTGCGGCTGGCGTACGACTGGCGTACGACTGTCTCGAGAAGGGTAACGGACACATCTTTTAACCCATTTTGGACTGAGGTAGATTACATTTTTTTTTTCCTGAAAACCCCATGTTTCTGTCAGTGGTGAACTGACATCGTAGTCCCGGTGCCAAGAATACGTTCTAATGTATGTATTTTTGGGACTAGGAGCTGTGCGACCCCCCTCCTTTCTGTTTTAAAGTTTGTCTCCCGTGGTCAGCACCTCCCTACTGTGTGTCCCTACAGGGCGGCTTGGCGTTGAGTTGTTAAAATCTATCTGAATGCACAGATCGGATCTGGTCAGTGGCAAACGGTAGTGTGAATGACCGGGCCAAAAGTTCGGATTTGACAACAAACAAAAAAATCGGATTTGAATCGGATCTGTCTTGATGTGATATCTCTAATTATCACTCCACAAATCAGAAAATAGTGTCAACAGGCATAAAAAACCCATTTTCGGCATGTTTTTAGGTATAAAATGTGATGTAAATCAGGCTGTGAATGATATATCAACAAATCCATGTGTAAATGTCTGCGGAATATAGTTATGAATGAGACTGGAACGTTTGGTGTATGTGAGTTCAACTGAAGTGGAGATTCTTTGTCCCAGCTATGAGGAAAATATATTTTGAGAAAACGGCCTTTTTCAGGAAATCAAAAATATAAATTTTTCATGGAAATAAAGAAAACCTTATACATTTAAAACAAAGCAATACAATACAGCCTCATCAAAGTTTGTGTTTTAACTATAGCACTGATTTATGCCAAAAAATACAATCGAAAATGGAGTTAAGAGGTTTCCTCCCGACAGCAACGATATGTGATTGTCACCGACCCTCATCTGAGAATATGTTGTTCCTCAATTCCAGACATCGACTTTTCAGAGAAGACCAGGGAAGAAGCAAAGCTACTCCTATACATTGAGGAGCGCATCTCCGCCCTGGTGGACGATAAGACTGCAGGCTCATAAGTTGCGCAACTTGAAGAAACTCCTGCAGTTCACCATTGACCTCAACGATGCCAACGACTTACTGGACCAGGTACTGACGTACAGGTGTTGTTGACACTAAGGGTTGCCCACCTGCTTAGTTTGCATTTCATTTTCGTCAGTGAACAGCCTCAGTGAAGCCTCATTCTAAACTCTATAACAGTGTTTCCCCAAAGTGGCGTCCGAGGGGGACCCCCAGGGGTCCTTGAGGAAGTTCCAGGTGGTCCCCAGCTAAATGATAGTTTGAGAGTGTAAAAATGATACCAAAAAAGGGCCAATTTGGTGGAGTTAAATTAACATAGAATTGTACAATATAAATTGTATTTTTTTTATTGAACTATATAAACAGACTATTTTGCCATTCACAGTCATCCATTTTGCTTGCTGCAAGACTTTCAAGTTTTCTCTGACATATTTCTCTACATAACTTGTCATAACTTCTTTACATCCTCTTTACGTTGTCCGTCCAGAAACGCCTGATGAATGAGCATGAGGAAATACAGCTGGGAGTCAGCGGAAACTGGAAGAATATGAACACGTAGGGGTGACTCACATCACAGCCAGTTTTACCCTGTGGCAAAGGGAGACTAAAGTTTTTAAATGTTGAGTTTTAGTCGTAGTCTCTTGAATAGTTTACATTTAGTTTGAGTGACATTTTAGTCACCTGGAATGTTTCAGTGTTAGTCTAGTTTCAGTCGACTAAATATAAGATTTTAGTCGACCAAATCTACGATTGATTTAGTCGAGTGAAATGTGTTTTGGCGGGCCTTGATGCCGTCGTAATGACTGTTAATTTCACTTGCTGAAAAAAGCCGATTTACAAGCCCACAACGTGTCACAGGGCGATGCGTTGTGAGCTTGTAAATCAGCTATTTTCAGCATGCAACCAAGTGTAAAATGACTTATACTGGATCTCTTGTCCACTAGTCCCTTCCTAACATTTTAGTCTAGTTTTTATTTGTTGACGAAATCGTCAATATATTTTGTCTCAGTTTTAGTCATCATAGCATAGTTTTCATTTAGTTTTCGTCAGTGAAAAAAACAATATTTGAGTGCTCACACCTGCATCCCCCCCAGGCTGGCCCTGGCCAGACAGGAGAGAGCAGACCTGGAAGCCACTGCCATGCAGGCTCCATTCAGCCAGCATCTGAGGAGAAGCCACTGCCATGCAGGCTCCATTCAGCCAGCATCTGAGGAGAAGCCACTGCCATGCAGGCTCCATTCAGCCAGCATCTGAGGAGCGAGGTGAGGAAGTCTACGGACCAGACCATCAACGACCTGAATAGAGAGATCGCGGCCAACAAGAAGAGCATGGTGTGTGTTAGAAATTATATTAAACCATATATAAAATCATATATAAGATCATGACTTTTTTAATTATTCAAAGCCTGACTTGGATTTGTCCTGCTAATGCTTTCTTTAGGATCTCCTGAAGAAAAGGCTTGAGACCCAGCCAAAAGAAGCCCAAAATATCCTCCTCTCGCCGTTTGGTTAATAGGGCCTTTAGCGCATCGTTTACATTTTCAAGCAAAAAATACCTACATTTATGGGAGAAATATGTCTATAGCTTGAATACTTTTCAATTTGCATGTTCAAGCTATAATTCAACTTCCCTAGGGTTAGTGAGCATGTTTTGAGCTTTTTACAAGAGTAAAAATTCAAAATTTCATTTCCGATAGTTTTTTATTTTTAATGTATTTCTGAAGAAAAACCAAAAGCATGCCCAAACGGCCAATTATAACATAGGGTTAAATGGAATGGTGTCTTGGTGCCACCCCCACGTGCACTTTTGGATAAAGACGCAATGAATTTTTTTTTTTTTTTTTTTTAGTTGGCCATGGTCCTCATTATGACTGTCAAAATTGGCCAAGAAAGTAAATTGAATATTCGTTCTAAACAATCTGCAGTGAAATGTTATTTGTATGATAATTAATCGGCAGCTAAAGTTTCATGATCTTGTGCCCTATTATATCACGCGTGCACACGCACGCGCGCGCACACACACACTTTGCCCTATTGTGCTTCCTTAACGTGGGGCTGTGCACGTGACCTGCAGATGTGGACGCAGATGCAGAAGACCTACAATCTCAAGGTAACCAACTCTCTCGCTCTGGGCAGGGAAGCTTACGAGGAGAGAACCCTTTTTGGTTATATCGGGACATCTTTCATCATACTTTCTGCTTCCAGTCACTAGTTTAAAGTCTCATTTCTAATGTCATAATATTCTTTTTGGAAAATTATGATCCCATTTATTTAAAAAATGACCATAAAGTTGCATATGTTCTGAGGGGCGTGGCTACCGTTACAGTCTATGATCGGGAGCCACCCCCGTTCAGTCAAAATAAAAACCAACGGAGAAGAAGGGGGGAAGTCCCGCCTCGTTGTCTGGGCCAGCCAATGGCCAGCTGGGCCCAAACGGAGCCAGCCAATGGCCAGCTGGGCCCAAACGGATCTAGAAATATGGCGACTTACAGTGCAAGGAATCAGCGCCGGCCTTATTGAAAATGTTGCCCCAGGCATAATATTTCCAGATGCCCCCCCTCCCGTGACCAATGTAGAGTAATTTATATCACAAAGGCTATAATACATGACTGATTTATTATTGTTTCACACTGGACGATTAGCTCCCTCCTGTGGCCATAAAAATGACCACAGGAGCAGCCTGCTCAACTGTTTAGGAGCGCTCCGTGCCTGCTTGAAAAAAAAGCGAATGTTTCTGCGATTGGGCTGACGGCTCTGCTGCCCCTCACGCTCCTGTTGCCCCAGGCATTTGCCTGATCTGCCTGATCTTAAGGCCGGCCCTGCAAGGAATTACAGGCTTAATTTAAGTCCATGTCAGACCCGGGGAACGCTTTGTCCATATTTTTTACAGTCTATGGTCCTAACCTATGTGACTATGTCCCGATGTTTACCAATAGGGTGTGCTGTTGCACCACTCGCTTCAGACTGGTCTGATTTCTTTCTTGACGTCAGGCCTAAATGGCATCCAGCCCGGCCCCAGACTAAAGAGTCCAACAATTGTTAACCACACACAAGACACAATCATAAGGCTTGCTGAGACGGCAACAGCAATTTCACCCATTTATATATTACCCTAGCCCGATTATCAGGAAACCACCACACAGTTCAATGATCCACACTTCACAGCTGTGCTTGCTGATTATCCGACGCAAATCTGCGTCGCGACCATCAATTTGTAATCAAAGAAAGCTTCTGCAGTCTGCACACACCTGTACAACAATAACAACGCCACAGCAGGGTGTACTGCTTGCGTTTAAAGTCGTTTACAACCGTTTCACAACTTTCCACTGTCCAGCTTTCCCCTGCTGTTCTCTGGGATAGAAGCCTTATTTATATTCTGCAGCAAGACGGTGTCGCACGCCTAAAATTGCAGATCCTTTTTCACCACTTTCCAGGTCAGACAGTCTTGTCATTGATATATTCAGATTCAGCATAAAAAAGTGAATCTGGGGAAACCTAACCCGTCGCTCAAAGACACTCCTAAGGTCTAGGGTCCAGGGTTGACCTTTTAAGGGTTAGTTTGCGGCCTTATGCGTTTACAAATCAATAAGATATTCAAAACAAATCCTCTTTACAAACAAGACTGTTTCTAAATGTTTGAAGCATGTCAAATCTAATGAAAGCTGCACATGCCTGGAAGACATGAATAGAGACAGAGAGAGATGCTACTGTATCACATGAATAGAGACAGAGAGACAGTAGGTGTGGTTTATGTGTTGTTTTCCTATTGATCCATGATGTACTGCACACAAACATATTGATTACATACAAAGTATAGCTTTGTGTTTCCATGTAACACCTCCATGTATCTCTCTCTCTCTCTCCCTCTCTCTCACTCTCACACGTGCGCGCGCATGAGTCCGAACAAAACATGGTGTTTTCACCAACCCTAACCCAATGTTTTATACATTTGTGTCAATAAAGTAACTAACTAACTAACTGGTGTTGTTGTTCATCCACCCCCCTCCCCCTCATTACCTCTGTAGACTGGAATGCTACGAGAAGTTCAAAGACTACGCAAACCAGCAGCAGCAGATCCTGGTGGCCACCCACTTGTTTAGACATTGGAATGCTACAAGAAGTTCAAAGACTATGCAAACCACCAGCAGCAGATCCTGGTGGCCACCCACTTGTTTGGACATTGGACATGGACATTGGACGTGGACATTGCCTTTAATTACGACGTGCCTGAGTACTCTTTCACTTACCTACTCAGGGTAGGAATTGAATAAAACATTGACTGTCCCCTTTTGCTACACTTTCTGTTTCCAATACCCCTGTTGTGCAATCAGCAAAGAAAACAATCTTTCTTGTTCCAACAAGGTTTTTTTTAATTGGGCTTCAGAAGGGTGTATGTATTGGTAAACTGCACAGCGATCACACCGGTAGCCATGTTGCTAGAAACATAGTCTCGCATTACCAGACTGTTGCCTCTCGCAATTCCCAAACGCTTCCATCATACAGTCTGGACTAGCAACGGAAGAGCTGTCATGAGTAAACTATAAATGCTTCCATAATACAGTCTGGAGCAACGGAAGAGCTGTCATGAGTAAACTATAAATGCTTCCATCATACAGTCTGGAGCAACAGAAGAGCTGTCATGAGTAAACTATAAATGCTTCCATCATAAAGTCTGGAGCAACGGAAGAGCTGTCATGAGTAAACTATAAATGCTTCCATCATACAGTCTGGAGCAACGGAAGCTCTGATCACGAGTAAAATATAAATGCTTCCGTCGTACAGTCTGGAGCAACGGAAGAGCTGTCATGAGTAAAATATAAATGCTTCCGTCATACAGTCTGGAGCAACGGAAGAGCTGTCATGATCGATCACTAAATGAGCATTGACTGTCCCCTCATAATTATGCATCATGCACTCTGACTCTGGACTGTGATAACTTATTGGTTCCTTTGCACTTTAAATATCACCATGCACTTTACTCTGTGTTGTATGTTACGTGTTATGTGTTAAGAAAAAATGCTGAATTGTAAATTTGATATTGGCTCCTATTTCATTTTGGTAATTGTGTCCTTACACTTGAGAAAATTAGGGGCCGGTGTAGGATCCATTAGGATGGTGACTTATTATTTGTTAGGTTGGCATACTATTTTTGAACACTTGGTGGCGGGCTTTAGATTTGACAGCACTGGGTGTGTATTTAAAGGGCACTCAGGTGCAGTGATTCAGGTTAGACACAGGGTATGGTGGGAGCACACCGTTCTTACCAGCCAGCAGCAGACAAAAGAACAGGATAATCGCTATATATTATCACTGGTATGTTCATCTACTCTGTACAACTCTGTCAATAAATACAGTCAAACTGAGCTCTACGACTGGACATCCATCTGTCATGTTTCTGTGTGCACTGCTGCGTACGATCACTTCCACCACCTGTGAAGTAATGTGCAACAAAGTTTGAAGTGAAGGATTGCCATTAAACTACCTATAAGTAATTTGCACGTCGCACTATGCACTTTATTCTGATGTTGTGTTTTAAACTTTAATAAATGAACAAAACGCTGAAACGCATGGATCTTGGAGAAGTGATTGCATTACAATTAAGCAGCGAGTCTGACAGGTAAACATTTCCCCCGCTTTAGCCTCTCGGCGACTAAATAAAATAAAATCGTCCTGATGGTCGCCATACACATACACTGCATAATATATTATTAATAATAATAACATAAGTTTACTTTTTGTGGCAACACTGAGTTTGAGAGCAAACAGCTCTTAGTCTGTGAGACTGAGTGTAGGACCCAAAACAGCTACAGGCTCATTTTAACAGCATTGCTGTTTTTAACAAAAAGTAATGAAGGGCTGTTTGGACCGCTCACTGTCTGCACACATATACTGTTCAGGACAGGACTTCCTTGCAAAGAGATTTTCTAAATAATAAATTGTGAAATAATATAAATTAAAAATATATAGCCTATACGATATGTGTCTGTGTCACGGCAGGAATTGGAAACGACAAAGATTTTATCCCCCCACATAGGAGAATAAAACTTTGCAGGAGAATGCTGGAAACACCAGGAGAACAGAGAGCTGCAGCAGGACATTAGAGAAGTGGCAAACACAGAGAACACAAAGAACTTGGTTTATATAGACACGGGGATAACCAGAAAAAGGTGAACACAGCCAGCAATCAACACAGGGATTGGCTCTAGGGACAACCAGACACAGGTGAACACAGCCGGCAATCAACACAGGGATTGGCTCTAGGGACAACCAGACACAGGTGAACACAGCCGGCAATCAACACAGGGATTGGCTCTAGGGACAACCAGACACAGGTGAACACAGCCGTCAATCAACACAGGGATTGGCTCTGGGGACAACCAGACACAGGTGGAGATAACTGATAATAATCACAGGGAGGCGAGACAACGCAGGTAACAGTAACTATAGGGCAGCCACCAGGAACCTGCTAGGAACAATACTACAAAATAAAAGGAACACACTCTTCCCACTTGTCGTATATTTTTCATGCAGCGTAAGGTGTTTACAGCTGCAATACAAAGAGAGACTCCCTAGATATGTGGACAAATATCAAAATAGTATTTTATTTGCAACGTATTAAAGTTATAAACACACATCAGGCAGTGGTTTTTACACATCACCATACAGACAGGAATCAATCAGCCAATCTTCTGGATAATGTCCCAAAGATACAGTACAATGATTACCATTTAAACACTTTTTATCATTATGACAAACAATTGTTGTCTTTCCAAACCATTGTTTGGAATCATGTTAAAGGACAACTTTAGTTATTTTCAACCAAGGTTCATGTTTTAGGTTGTTATTAGAGAAAGTAGATGGGTGTTATTTTTTTTCTTCCATTCGCTGCTTTCTTTCGTTTTAGGGATTTTAGCTGTTTTTGACAGGGGGGCGGGGCATTTGAGCACAGGGCTAAATATGTATTTTACAAAATGTTATAGCGATTTATTTTTTATTATTTACTATAGTCCTACTAGACCCCAAGAAATTACATCTGGCCACAAAAGATCACGGGATCTACTGAATGTGTCAAACTGACCTCAACTGACCATGCACCATGTTAACATGAAGGTCTCCATCTCTGCTAGCTTCTCCCTCCAATAGCACCCAGCTGCAGTCTCGCAGACGAGACGTGCTCCGTGAGGTCCGTGAGGGGACCGTGCTCCGTGAGGGCGGTGATCCGTGAGGGGAGGGACCGGAAGTGAGGTCCACTTCTGTCACGGTCCGCTCCTCGGACTGTGAACTTTGAGTATCATGTCAATATCATGTCAGTATCATGGTCATCTTGTCAATATCATGGACAGTATAATGTCAGTATCTTTGTATAGTATCATGTCTAGTAACATGTCCGTATCATGTCAGCAGAATCATGTCGGTAGTATCTTGTCTAGTATCATCTCAGTATCATGTCTAGTCGTAGTATTTGTATGTTTTTTGTATGTGTTCCTGACTGTTTCTCTTTGGTTTTGGTTTTCTGTTACTCTGTTGTTGCCTTGGTTTTGTGTTTCTTATTTTGTAGTATTGTGCCTAGTGTTCCTGTCTTCCTTGTTACTGTTAGTTACCTTGTCTATCCTGCCTTGTAATTGTCAGTGTTTCCACCTGTGTCCTTTTAGTCCCCCAGCCTATCCTAATGTTGATTGTATTTTGGTTCCACCTGTGCCCTGTTATCCTGTGTGTATTTAAGTCCTGTGTTTGCATTATGTTCTTGTTGGTTTGCAGTTCCCTGTGGTGTGAGTTCCTGTATGGTTTCTGTGTTTTTGTCCTTCCTTCTTTGCCCTGTTTATGGAAGAACCTCAGTTTGTTTTAATAAATCCTTCTAAGTTTATTGCTCTGCCTACTGTCGCCTGCATTTGGGTCCTCATCCGTACTCACTCGTAACAGTTCAACAATACCAATTGGTATTGTGTTTTATATCATTTTAATCGTTGATTAGTCACCTTTACAACGGGGTACAGCTTGTCAGGACCATGCATCCGTGGAATGAGCAACATTGCTAAACGTAAACTTAACTTTATAATAATATAATATAATAATGTGGAGAGGAGGAACAGCGAGACAGGAAACCCAAGTTGCGTGAGTAGTTTACTGTAGATTCCACATAAATACAATACAGACTCTGTAGCGAGAATAACAACAACCGGAACCCGGAACCGGAAGCACTAAGTCCTCCATCTTTCCCCCGTGCTCTTAAAGGCACCCTACCCCTCAGGTGAATGTCTCTCATAGTCTCTAGATGTGGGTCACCACACAGGCCCCCCCAGAATTCACCCACATAAAGGTGCACAGACAGCATAAAGCCACACCCAAAAAAACAATCGCATTCCCAAAGGGAACTGTCAACGCGGTGGGGGACGGATTAACCGTCCAAAACGGCTGCGCTTCGCGGGAGGGGGATCAAGTTCCGGAGGAGGGGGCGTTGCCGGTTTTGGGGGCAAAATCGGGGGACGCCCACGACGCGGCGGCACGGCCACTAGAGATGCAACGATACTGATTTTTCAATTCCGATCCGATCCGATCCGATATATTAATTTTGAAATTTCCCGATATCCGATATTTGCCGATCCGATATTTGCTGTAGGCTACATAGCAAAACAAATGAATACAAAAAAATTCAAAGAGGGGATGTTTATGGTTAAGTGTTTAACCTGTAAAAATAAGAATATGAACTGTTTAACCTGTAAACCTTAAGGGAATGGCAACCTGTTAATACTATGGATTATTATTATGTGCAAAGGTACATTTTTACCCCTAAAGTGATGCCTGCATGTAACCTGTTAATTCATTCTATGGTTAATAATAATAATAATAATAATAATAATAATAATAATAATAGTAATTATTATTATTATTGCTATATACACGTGGTACCTTTTTACCCCTAATGCGATGCCGGGAATCAGCTGCGCTTTCATGTGACAAAAGCCCTGAGCCTTACCGACAGAACTCGGGGGGGAAAAAAAAATCCTCAGGACGTTTGTTATGGCGCTAGCTGGTGTTGTGTTGCTACTTTAGTTTGCAAACTCTTGTCTGTCTTAAGAATTGCACTACACTTACAATCTGAATCAGTGTTTGAGCTTCTGACAACAATGTCATGGTTTGATAACTGAGCCAATTATATAAAGACGGATTTTACCGCGACGACGACGCCCTTATTCTTCATCATCATCATCGTCGTCGTCACAGCAGCGTCGTCACAGCAGCATTTTTTTCAATGGCAATAATAAAGTTACAAAGATTGAATCACATAGCGCTAAACAGCACGTGCGTATATATAGCAGAAGAATGGATTACAAGAGCAATCTCATCAACAATGTCAGAACGCAGCTAGATGATCAGGCTCCACCACACAACTGAACTGCGCATGCAGTGATTTGACTGATCCGTCATCATCCGTGCGATGACGGGTAAACTTTATACTTTTATTAATGTTAAGTCTGTAAGTGATTCCATTCTCTTGCATATTGCACCTTAGTGGGGCTTTTTTCTATAGTCTCTGTTTGCAGTCTGTACATACTGGAGGTTGGATTCGCTCACTGCACTGTCTGTGCAGGACGGACTGTAAACATTAAACACGTGTCCCCCCTCCTGTATCGGAGCGTGTATCGGTGTATCAAATCCGATCTCCGATACATTAATTAAGCTGGATCGGAGGCCGATACCGATATAATATCGGATCGGTTGCATCTCTAACGGCCACCCGAACCGGCACATCAGCCTCCAAGTGGGCAGGTTTAAGACGGTCTATAGAAACCAGCTCCGGCCTGCCTCCCATGTCCACCACAAAGTTCTTCACACCATGCTCCAGAACCCGGTAGGGCCCGTCGTAGGGGGGCTGCAGCGGAGTCCGATCTGCATCGTGCCTAATAAACACGTATTTGGCCACTGGTAGGTCCCTAGGGACATAGGACTGGGGGAGGCAGTGGTGAGACGTCGGGATCGGAATAAGGGCGTCGGCCACGCCCTTAGACACAGCCCGATGAGCGGCCGCCGACCAGGGG
Organism: Protomyctophum parallelum; assembly: GCF_964188405.1. Classification (NCBI taxonomy): domain Eukaryota; kingdom Metazoa; phylum Chordata; class Actinopteri; order Myctophiformes; family Myctophidae; genus Protomyctophum; species Protomyctophum parallelum. The sequence goes on along the minus strand of NC_139710.1, from coordinate 417,424 downwards.
GCTGTGGCCTCTGGAAGAAACTCCCCCGGGACCCGCAGCGGCTGGCCGTAGACCAGCTCGGCGGATGAGGCCTGGAGGTCCTCCTTGGGGGCGGAGCGAAGACCCAGCATGACCCAGGGGAGGCGATCGGCCCAGCTGCTGTCCGTCAGGCTGGCCCGAAGAGAGGCCTTCATGTCCCGATGGAACCGCTCGCACAGTCCGTTGCTCTTCGGGTTGTAAGCTGTAGTGCGGTGAATCTTCACCCCCAGGTGCTCCGCCACTGCAGTCCAGAGCTCCGATGTGAACTGGGGACCCCGGTCCAAGTCGTCCTTGACCGCTTTGCCCCTCAGGGCCTCATACAAGGGACGGGCGGGCAGCATGGGGCAGGAAACGGTTGTAGAAGTTCACCATCCCTAGAAACTCCTGTAGCGACTGCACTGTGCCGGGACGAGGAAACCGGGCGACGGCCTCCACCCTGGCGGGCAGCGGGGAAGCTCCTCGTGGCGTGACGTAGTGTCCAAGGAATGTGATGGATGACTGCCCGAACTGGCACTTGCCCGGGTTGATAATGAGGCCGTGCTCACTGAGCCGCTCAAACAACTGGCGGAGGTGGGTCATGTGTTCGTCGACGGAAGTGCTGGCTATGAGAATGTCATCCAGAAAGACAAACAAAAATGGCATGTCTCGGAGCACAGAGTCCATCAGACGTTGAAACGTCTGCGCCGCCCCCCTAAGGCCAAAGGGCATTCGCAGGAATTAAAAAGGCCAAAGGGGGTGATGACCGCCGTCTTCGATACGTCCTGTGGATGCACTGGCACCTGGTGATATCCGCACACCAGGTCCACCTTGGAGAAAACAACAGCCCGCGCCAGGTGAGCATTGAAGTCCTGAATGTGCGGGACGGGGTACCGGTCAGGGGTCGTGGCGTCATTCAGGCGACGGAAATCGCCACACGGGCGCCAACCACCGCCCGCCTTCGTGACCATATGCAGGGGAGAAGCCCACGGACTGTCCGAGCGGCGCACTATGCCGAGGCGCTCCATAGTCGAGAACTCCTCTCTGGCGATGGCGAGCTTGGCCGAGTCAAGGCGCCGGGCCCGGGCGTAGACTGGGGGGCCCACGGTGGTCATATGGTGCTCCACGCCATGCTTAGCCACCGTGGATGAGAACGTGGGCGTGGTGAGGACAGGAAAACTGGCGAGCAGTCGTTGATATGGATCTCCAGTGGCGAGCGTGTTAGACAGGCAGAGCGCTCCGCCCCCCCCCCCAGCGTGCAGGGGTACGAAGCGAAAGAAACGGCGTCAATCAGGCGACAGTTCTTAACATCCACCAGTAGGCTGAAAGCACAGAGGAAATCCGCTCCCAGGAGTGGCGTGGACACAGCCGCCATTGCTTGCGACACTGCTTGGCCTTAGCTTCAAACCTAGCGTGGTAGTAACAGAGCCCGTCGTCGGATTGGCGGCGGGCCGTCACCGCCGCTGCGGTGTCTGTGTAGTCCTCCGGGGTGGGGGCGGGGTCCCGTAGCTCTGGTGGGGCAACAGGGCATGGACAAACTGCTGTCGGTTGGCGAGGAAAACCCTGTCCGCCTCTGCAGCCAGGCCACGATAATCCTTTGTGGAGGAGAGGGGGGAACTGGCTAGTGCTGTGCGCACAGGCACTGGAAGCTGCCGCAGGAAAACGTGAGTAAACAGAAATGATGGATCAGCTGACCCCAGCACAGCCAGCATTCTTTCCATCAACTCCGACGGTTTCCCGTCCCCGAGGCCGTTGAGAGACAGCAGACGGTCCGCCTTCTCCAGCTCCGACAGCTCATAAAGTTTCAGCAGGAATGTCTTTAATGCCCCGTACTTGCCGCCATACATATATATATATATATATATGTGACCAGTGCCAACAAAACATGCCTCATGTCGCCTTTTCCATTTTTCAGATTTTTACAGATTATTAAAGTACAGAATGTAAGCTTTCATATGATGTATCATTCAATGAAATTGGACAATAATTGAAGGAGATATAACCATTTTAAAATGACTGGGGCCTTTCACCCAAAGCTGAGAAAAGCCCTTTTCAATATTCACAACATTTTATCACCTTAGAGCTGGACAGAAGTGGGTGTGACAATGGGAGGGACAAGAGACAATAGGACGTTTTAGCTGTCAACAGTGCAACACTAGAAACACTGACATGTTTAAGCCAGTAGAACAAACAATGCAATTTGTAAGGTGCCCCAATAAACCCTTTTGAAAGTACTAAGTATTAAATACTAAGTATAAGTATTCAAGTATTAAATATTAAGTTAAGTGTTCAATTTAACTTATACACTACCTGGTTGTAAATAGCTGCAGTACACCATTTTATGCAGGTCTACTTTAAGCAATCAAAGTCAGACAATTGACCCAGTATTTTAAATAAATAAAATCGACGCATCAGGCTATGATGTTGTGCGCTTGTAGATTTGCTATTTTAATAAACAGATCTGTCCACATGCAGTCACAATGCCTGGTTTCATTTATAGTAATTCCTGTGCATTCGATGGGTGGATTCATACTACATCGGGTGTCTATTTAGTGTGCAAGGCTTACATCCGGTCTAAAGCCCACCCACTGTATGCCCTGATTTATATACACAATACATACACGATCCGTATCCTCCCCTCACCGGATGTTGAATTAACAGTACTAACGGCCGTATTTGAAAAGACGTAGCTCTTTGCTGGGTGCGCGAGGAAAAAAATTTCCTTTTCAATTGATACCGTTTCTTAGAGACGGCCTACACAAACGTTCTATATACCAAATGAAAGCCTGCATTTCATAGTTTACATAGTATATAACCTTTTTTTAAATGAGCAAGAAATGAGCGAGTTGTGATTAAAAGAAAAGACGTGTGATCTCTTTGCTCTTTAACACACGACACAAACGGCTAACTAGGCTAGCTAGCTTCTAGCCTGTTGTTTGTTGGTGAAAGACTCCAAGCTGGGAAGTGTATTTCAGCGAGTAGCTATACGTGGTTTTGTTTATTTTCTGTAAAGTCTAACCCAAATGCCCAGAATACTTCTGTGTTTACAAACACAAGCACGCTAATGGGCGGTGATCAGAGCGTGAAACCTGAGGACAAAGAGATTACAGGACCAATCGTAACCAACATGCAAATCTCGGAACTGCGCTCTTCTGCCTCCAGAAACTTGTTAAAAAACAAGCCCACTTTGACGTATAAATGTATACATTTCATTTGCCCAAATGAACAATCTGTTTGAATGAAAACCTTCTTCAACATTCAAACTGTATTAATATGAAAAAAAAAGAAAATCACATAAAAAAAAAAAACGAGTTTATTTATTGATTTAAGGCATGTTCATTCTGGCGACATGAGGCATATTCTGCTGGCACTGGTCACATATATATATATATATATATATATAATACACACACGTGTGTGTGTGTGTGTGTGTGTGTGTGTGTGTGTGTGTGTGTGTATATATATATATATATATATATATATATATATATATTAAAAATATTATATTTGGGCAACCACACTAATAATAATATATAGTATTAGGGCTGTCAAACTTAAAAATGTATTAGTCATGATCAATGATGTCCAAAAGATGCCATATTTTTCTGTAGACTATATTGTTGTGGGAATAGAAAGATAAATAACAGTAGACCATCTCGCCAACCGCCATCAGACTATACCAGTAAGACGCCCTGAGGGCGAGAAGCGAGGTCACGTGCACGGTGCACACATCTGCCTGGGTGAAGGCAGACTGCTGGGCGTGTGCTGGTGCTTTGGCATGGGGGGGTCAGATCAACATATGGAATTACTTCTGTACTGGCCATGGAGCGTGTCTTGAGTGTACAGGGTTTGATGAGGGCCCAGGTAGCCACGGGCCTTAATTTTTGGGCCTGTTGAGAACTCTACTAATAACTTTGGGGCGGGCCCGTCTAGAGTTTGAATGGACAGGTATCAGTCAAAAGGGAAACATCGAAGAGGAACGACGGGTGGGGAGGGATCAACATATGGAATGTCAGAACAGGTCAGCTCCATATATGGAGATCTAAGGGTTTGAGGTCAGATGTAGAGTTGCTGGCCGGCTCAGCTCCATATATGGAGATCTAGGTGATGATCCAGTCTTTTCCATGTATGGCTATCCAGGGTTTGATGAGGTCAGTGTCGTGATCTTATATCATATATGGAGACGGCCATGTATGGTGGCGTGACATGTCACGACTCACGAGGCGTGATGTCATGAGGCGTGACCATATATGGAGGCGTGACATGACACACTTCCTGACGGGAAATGCAGGTTTTCATAGTAAACAGTGGCCTAGTCGCAACAACACATTCTTAAGAACTTTGTCCCCCAATGCATATGGTCCTGTGTCTGTGGTCTATGGTCTGGACAAGTATCACTTGTGTGGGACAGGGGTACGGGGTTATAGCAACTTATTACTTAAATGCCTTGATGTCATATTCGACCATATAGGCCTAATAGCCTATTGCATATCATTTCATTATTAAATCCCTGTGGTGTCTCACATTTTGTTTTAAAATGCTCATTTTGTTCATGAGTGGTGTTATCATAGTGCAACTATTAGGGCATTTGAACACTGCCAGTCACAATGTGGGACAGGGTCTCAATTTGTGGGACGCCTGAAAAGTCTTGAGGGACTGTCCCATCTGGCCACTCTCCTTGTGATTTGTGTCTGATGTTTTTCTGTCTGTTTGATTTGTTTATTTCACATCGTGTCTGTAACGCATCAATTTCCCTGCAGCGATAATAAAGTAGGCTACATCTCATCTCACATTATAACACATCCACTGTGGTAGGATGGTTTCTCTAATTGTGATTTGAGCCTATGTAAATTAGGCAGCCTTTTAATTGAAGGCAATAACCAACATTTCCCCCCGATCCAGATAGGGCTATATAGTGCAGTGGATGAGACTATGGGATGGGTCATTCAAGCATGCATTAATTGTGTTATAAATCTTAATCTATTAATTTCACAAATGAATTAACTGTTATTTGAGACAGCCCTAATACACACACACAAAGACTAACACCTAGGGATATAGTCAGTATCATGTCAGAAATATATCAGTATCATGCATCAGTTTCCAAATGAGTGCTTTTAGCAGGTGTGATAAGCCCTAGTCTTAAGTTATTACATTACAAAATGTTGTAATGCTATACCGACTGAATATTGTACACAACATACACTAAAGTAAACCTTGTATTAATGTGCCATCAAGTCTGAAGCACATTTGATTAGGCAATTAAAGGTAATACAGACATCACTCAAAGCAGGCACAGAGGCAGGATCAAAGTTAAACACTTTATTAAGTGAAAGAATAAATGTCGAGGGCCTGTTCTGATCTGAATCTGGTAAACCCCTCCAGCTTCTTCAGTATGTATATCATAATCTGTGAAGAAACAAAATACAGAGATCAATTGTTGATGCGTAACCTGTCTAACAGTACTACATGAAGTTTAAAAAATACAAAAATCACTCCCATGTGAAGTGAGGGGCGCTCATCATCTTACAACATCGAGGAGGCTATGATTAGGTGATGTAATAGCCTGAGCTAACGCTAGACATTTCTGGCCTAGATGGGAGGGTCGCGGCTCAGAAAAACGCGCACCCTGATTGGATCTCATCGATCTGTCCGTCACCCCCGGCCCCTCCTCTCCCCCCTAGTGCAGCGCTACGTCACATCATTTGGAGCGACGCCCACCCGGAAGGGTTGACTCCCACTTTTAGACCAGAGCGGCCAATGCGTTCCTCCAGGCTTTCAATTTTTGCACCAACAAAGTGAAAGCCTGGTACAGAGGCTAGTGATGTAATGATGCAAAACGAACATTAAATTATCTTTATTGTTAAGGCGTTTTTAAAAAACAAACATTGACCTATCGCCCCTCAAAAAAACTATACATTATTCATTCTTCCATGATGCATACCTCAGGAAGCATCACATCCAAGATTAAGTCCATATGATCTAAGTCATTGGACAACTGTAGCGTTCCTTTTATGAGTCTGACCAACTCGTTTGTCTAATTGGGGGAGATACACAATTAACTGACAACCAATAATGTGTACATGTATACAGTGAGATTGTATCTTCTTAACATTAAAAATACCTAATTTTCCTTGAGAACTGTGAACTTCCTCTGTCTCAATATGTCCCGGAGCTTGCAACATCCCCGCTTGTTCTGGTACAGGTACATTCTGCTTGAGAGTTGCTGTCCTGATGTCAGGGTTGTGTGAAGAGCCTGACGCAGATGCAAATTACATCTAAAGAACTCAATATGCAAAGTAACATACAACTTTAGTTTGAAAATTTGAAAATCTCTTACCTGGATTTCTGGTCCCGTTACCACCCCAGCAATCCCAGCTCTGCTTAATTCCAACGTCCTGTAGTGAAATAGAATCCATTTTGTTATCCCATAATTACCAACAATCTTATAACACTGCCCACTGCGATTCCAGCACAGTGTGTGTGGAGCCACCCTTGGCACCTCTGACACTGGACCATTAGGGAGTTTGCGTGTTCATACCACCATCTGATAACATATGCACTCATGTAATTTGTCATTAATATACATTATAGTTGTGTGGAAATAATAAAAAAGGTCCCCCCATTCTGTGTTGCCTACAACTGGAGGTCTGAAGAAATAATTCAAATCAGTAACATTATGAAGTACATCCTTTTTTCAGACCTCCAGTTCTAGGCAACACAGACTTTCTTATTTCCACACAACAGTGGTATTCCCCTTTAAGTGATATTTGCAAATTTCACAATTTGTCCCATCACTTACCTTTTCTGGAAGATGCAGACATCAATAGAGGCAGCCATACAGTCATGATCCTAAAATGTAACACAAAGGGAACAGGTCATTTTACATAAGTAAAATAAGTGTAACCAGACAAATACAAATTTCAACGTGTTCATGCGCCATTAAGAAACATGCCTCGTTGTCTGCGTCGTTGTCTGCGTCCTCCCGCACTTTCAGTGCATCATTTGACCAATGGGCAAATTTCCTTCCTTGACTATATTAGAAAGAAGGTTTAGGTTAGATTCTTAAAAATATCAAAATAAATAGCATTCCATTATTTTACTCTTACCCTCCGAGAGTGAAATTCTCCATCAGAAGCAGACACCACCACAGCCTTATCTTTGGTATGTCCACCTAAGAAATAAACAAGTGTCAACAAACTTCAAAATGAAGACTTAATGAAGGTTTGTGTGTAAATGTGTACAATTTCAACTCACAAAACTGAAGTCAAATGGCTCATCAATCACCAGGTGGAGAGGTGCAACACATTTCAAGCATACAATGTAATTTTCATTCAATAACGCAACAGCTTTGTGTGTCAATTTAATTTACCATCAGCATGAAGACTCCACAACACGGTCCATCCATCTGTAGGGGGATATTCTGGAAGAAACAGAATGGTTCAAGTCTAACGCATAACACACCTACAGTAGCTGAATACAGTATATATACAATTTATTTAGTACTACCTTATTCTTCTTGACAGTCCAAAGCCCAGGCACCATTTTCATAGCCATTTTACTGCAAAATAAACATGTACGGTAATTACTATTTGCAAGTACATGACTTGATGGATTGAGTCAAATGTATGATCAGCACGGTTACCGTGGTTATGTTTAAACTCATCTGATAGTTCCATGCTTAAGATGGGGCGTAAGTTAGGGGAAAATAAATGCATACATTTGAACCAGTCCAGATGTCACTTTCCTATAAAGCCATACAGAACAGAAAGAAATACCCAACTCAACCAAGAGAGCATGCATTTCACCGCTTCACACCTGTAAACCTGGACAGCAAGACTACTCCAAGAGCATGCACAGGCATTTCAGCCCCTTTGTTTTTACACATAAAACCTGAAATGTGACAAAGCTGATGCAGGTACAATACATGCAACAGAAGTTATGCAGCAGAAGTAGAACACATGCAACACAAGTCATGCCAGCAGAACACATGCAGCTGTACAACTCATAGAGGGTAATTGGGCCATAAGAAATTGAGGGCCAACTTTTGAACTTCGGGCCAACTTTTGAACTTGAGGGCCAACTTTTGAACATGAGGGCCAACTTTTGAACTTGGGCCAAAATTGTATTACAAATAACCTGAAAAGTGAGAGATTTTCCTGACTGCCAAAGCCATGGGGGTTCTTAGAGTCTAAGAAGTGCAAGACTTTGTCTTTTGGTCTTATGACCTGAGAAACGGTGGTAAAGAAGTTGCAAAAAATAATTAGCATTATGTGTAACCTTCAGTCTATTTTTATTTAAAAGCAATTGTGAAACGCGGCTACTTTTAAACAGATCTTAAATCTGAGTTCTGTATAACATTTAAATAGTCCTGAGCAAAATGCTGCCATTTGTCCCAATGTGACTGAAAAGTGCTGCTATGTGTTTAAAAAAGCTTTATAACCCGTTATAACATGTACATAACGATGCAATGTGACATAGCTGCGTTTACAAAATGCTGTACCCTGTCCAAGAGTATATACTTTCCCCCTTTTCAACTGTTTTTATTGTATTGAGAGTTTGTGACACTTGCTTTGGCAATGTAAACGTTTGTTTTCTCATGCCAATAAAGCTCCTTTGAATTGAATACATTATTTTTGAGCGGTACAAACCACTCCAGCATTTGACTATGTGTGTGTCTATTTGTCGGTAGCAGCACGGTTACTGTGTCATACGATACATAAATCATGATAAGAGGCACTGCTCATTTCACCTTCACACACACACACACACACACACACACACACACACACACACACACACACACACACACACACACACACACACACACACACACACACACACACACACACACACGTGATTTTCAATTACATGACCAAAATAATATTGTCAAAACAATATTGACACTGATCACAGAAGTATACATTTCTCTATTAAATTAGTTACAAAGTTATAAAGACTACATTTGACATGCAAAAAGCCTTACACTGAGCCTCCAGTGGTTTCCATGTCGGGCATAGGATGAGGTCTTTAGAAGCTGCATCATCCTACGAGAATAAGGGGAAAAAAAGTTTTAATGTAGACTGGCATACAACGTTTTTAGAAGTTAGCTTTCCTTTTATATTGATCAGATAAGTTTGATGATCAATTACCGGTAGGGACAGAAAGGGATCGTCATCATATGGTGCTTTCCATGACGCCACCACATATGCATCCATGTTGACTACATCCTTTCCCTGTAAATACATACTACATTTTAATGTCCAAAACATTTAAATAATTTCTTAAGAAACTTAGAAACACAACTTACTCGACATCTGGCAATCTCAGAGATCATGGTGAGACAGCAGTTGACAATCTGTAAAGTTGCATGAAGCATAAGTTGAGTTTTAGAAAATTGATCTTTGCCATTTGAGATAATGATATTGTTGCTGTCGGGAAGAAACCTCCTAAGTCCTTTTTTGTTGCATGAATCAGTGCTATTGAACACCCTTTATGTCCAATTGAACCAATGGAAAGTAGTAAGGTGGACTCCACCACCTCTACCCCTCTCCCATGTGTTGTGAATATAGAAAGTCACAACACCAACTTTGATGAGGCTGTATTGCTTTGTTTTCAAAATATAAGGTTTTAATTTCCTAAAAAATTAACATTTTGAGTTAGGTGGTTTCCTCCCGACAGCACAGATATAGTACTCACCGTGGCTTCCACCTCCCTCTCCAACCCCAAAGTCAGGAAATCTTTGCGCTTTAAAGTAATTGTGCCGACATCAATAACATGCTCTTCAGGAGAGCGTTGCCCATTCAGCACATAGTCGAGCTTTAACAGTCAAGGAAATAAATTGTACACATTATTGTAGCAATGTCACAACACAGTCTGACAGATGTTTTTTTTTGTCTTTGTACCAGTATCTGCTGTCCCCCATGGAAAGCGAAGTCCCAGTCTCTTCTTCCCCGGATGTTTTCGGGTGATGTTAGAGCCTGGTAGCCATCGTCACATACTGACAGAACAAAATCAAAGCAGAAAGACAAAAAGAACTGCATCAGCTACAGAAAAAAGTGTCATATTAGCCGAGATACCATGCCTAATACACTGCATCTGTCACCTGGTTCTGCATGGTATGGCTGATCCATCAGTGAATCCTGTGGAGACAGATCCATGTCCCACGATCCTTGAACAAGATCCTCTGGCAGAATCCCCTGGACAAGATCAGACGACACAGGGTCTTGTCCCGAGGACACTGGCTGTACATCTAGTACATCAGATGAAACTGGCAGGGGGTCTACTCCATTGTTGGCAGCTGCCAGAGGGTCTTGTCTATCATATGACGGTGTCCGAGGGTCTTGTCCAGCAGAGGAGGCTGCCAGAGGGAAATTGCACATTTACAAAAAGATAGGACATTTAACATGAAATATTTCTAATTAAAAAGAGAAACTTAAGTACCCATGACTGCCTGGCTGTATACATTGACACGAAACAAGACAGGAACGCCCAAAAACGTCACAGCCGGTTTTTTAACAAGACAGGAACGCCCAAAAACATCACATCCGGTGTTTTACCCCGGGCAGAATTTTCTATGGCTGCCAATGCAACTTTTTCCAATCCTTAATCACATACGGCAAACACCTATGCCGATAATATCTAACTTGCGGAGGTAACGTGCCTTGTCCGCGGGCAACAGATCTTTCAACGTATGGCATTGCAAATACGTTAGATAATCGCTACTCTGCGCAATATTGTTTTGAAAATGCCGCAAATTGCATTGCAGTGAACGAGAGCAAATCACAAATCACAAATCTTACCCCGGGGGGTGGGCGGAGCCGCGGAGTCGCAGCTGACGCCCCTCCCTCCGCTCTGATGACGCGTTGTTATGTCAATGTATACCTTGAATTGGACAGCTTTTCCAAAGGTGTTCTCAATGTGTGTTGTAGTCTCCTTGTTCAGCCTGACGTTTCTGTGATGCAACATATTTCTCAACATGAACATGTAGGTTACTGGTGCTGTGTTGTTGAGGAAATAATTAGATTTTCTCATGTGTGCGAAAAACTGTTCTACAACTTGAGTGTTCAGAAGCCCAGACAGCTGTGGCACCAAACCCACACGTCGCAGAACATCCTTTGGATCTGTAGAATTGCCTTCATGGAATGTATCACTCAGAGCATAATGGTCTTTCGAGCCTGTGTATGGATGACAGTCAACATCAGAAGGATTCTGCATTTCCGACAGCCAAGGAAGTTTCACATCAATTCTACCCTCTCTGGCATCTCTGATGTTTTCAGGAGTTGGATCCAACAGCCGCCCCTCATGTGGACTGAAGGTGATGGGTGACCTCAAGTTGGTGTGCCTAGCCAAACCTCTTGCAAAGTCATACACACTAACATTAGGCATGTGCTGCCATGACAGAAGGAGATCTGCGTAGTCCCTTGCGCTCTCTCCCGTGAGTAGAACCTTCAAGCTGTACACAATGCCACATGGGCAAAGTATAGCTGCCCAGCCACCTGGACAGAGATAAATTATGAATAAACGGAGCTAACATTTTTATAACTATCCATAAGTAGTTAACTATCCATGAGTCATCGTTATAAGTTATTAACTGTTAACAAGTCATTAATAACTAACAGTTTATGAATTATGTTAGTTTAATAATAGTCGTTATAATAGTTATTATAAAGAGTTACCAAAATGTTAAAATAAATCATGCATTATGTAAGAAATACCTGATGCACCCCATATCTTTGAAAAGATCTTGTCATAGCGAGCCCTTGATGACATCTCAGTCTTCAGTCTCTGAATAAGGTCATTTCTGGAGCCAACGGTATCCAGGCCACACTCTTTGCACAAGTCTCGAATGACCCCAGCCTGGGTAATTATAAATGCAGAGACTTTAAATGTAATGATAATTTCCTTTGCAATTTCCATTATGCAAATCTAAACAGGCACGCACAATATCCCATACCCGTTTATTCATGAGCTCATCAATAAGACGACTCTCAGTTACACTCAGCTCCGCCTCGTTAACAGAAACTCTGGCTGTAGGAACTTTGTGGAATTCAGTGTTCAACACAACTGCAGACTTCCTGGTCTTGGGACCAATCCAAGGAGCCCAGTACTCATAGGATGGTGGCACAGAGAAAGGATTCTCCTTATTACCTTAACCCTTGGACTACCAGTCCCAATTTTTTTGTTTGGGTAACAAATTGGCATATTTTTAATTCATCGTTTTAACATACAAGAAAGATCTGGTGGATTGAAGAGATGTTTTTTTTTTGTTCATTCATTGCAAATGTATTCTCTCGATTCGCCACCAGATGGCGGGAAAGCACCATTATGCTGATTTTGGCTAAAATAGACGGATCTTCCTAAGTCACTTCCGGTTCAACGATCAACAACAACCTGTAGTATTTTGACCCTAGTCAATAGCTTGGCTGGTCCGGATTGGTAAGCTAATGCTATATTTTTCATAACTAAGTCAAATTAACCTCAAATCAACCCCAAAAGATCGCAAAATATCACATTTTTTACAGCAACGCACATAGACGCGCGCGTGCACGATAGCGCACGATCACGCGGATTTCGGACGTTTTTTGGTAAATTACATCCAACATTAGTGATATTAGCGAAAAAATATTAATTTTTGCTCTTTTGACCCCGCGATAACTGATATTGATTGTCATTCCGTTTTTTCTGTTAACGGGAGGTTTAGATTTTTCGATTAATTCCGTTTTTTCCGTGAATTGTAGGCCAAGGGTTAATGGAAGAAAGAAATGCACTAGAGTGTACTGTAAAATTTTATCAACAGGAATCTTTTCAATACATTTCTTACATCTCCAATGTTGAGTGCAAGTAAGCAAATATTTTGTACTTACTAGTAAGAAACCCCCTGGCAATCTCTTGCTTGCCAAAATAATCCCAGAACTCTTCCACATTCACTTCTCCCTTGTAGTCCTCAGGTGGCATTTTGAGGTCACTGGCTACAAATAACAGACTTGTATCAATATTATGACCACCACCACACAGAACCTTACAATCACAGAAAATAATTTTCTGCATAAATTATATATAAAAAAAGGAAGGGAAGTTGTGTAGAAGTGACCTTATACCATAAACACCCTCCCCAATCTATGATTATGAGAAAGCCAATTACCAGACATGTTGAACACAGCTTTTTTGTGGAGATCCATGATGACAACTGGTGGATGGTCCCCACAACGCACACAGTTGTAACTGTAGTCATGCTCAGATAGCGCCTCAAAATGCAGCTACCCGTGATGGAGTGAATCAGCCAAGGGGAACTTCTTCTCTGTGAGATATTCTAGAGCCAGAATAGCACTCCCAATAGACTGGTTGGTCTGAAAGGGAAGGCAACATCAAAGCATTGTAAGGCATTCACTCTGCTCACCTCCTCATATGCATGCTTTTTTAAAGTGTCCTGTATACCTAGGATAAGGATAGGAACAATATTTAACCATTTTGTTGACCAAGTCAATTAAGAAATAAAATTACAGTCTAGATAATTGCAGCATAATTAAAGAAAAATGCAAACCTGCAGATTAGACCTCAAATGGAGACAGAAGTGAAGACTAAGAAGTATGCCGTCATTGAAGTTATGTAGTCCATCTGCAAACTCTTGGTACCGATAGTACATGCCACACATGGGACACCTCTTGCAGTATGTACTTATGTCTAAAAGATAATACTGTATATTACTTCTTAAATTAGATTTAAAATTACCTTCAATAATGCCGTCAGTGGTGACAATTTTAGCATGAGAGGTGATCTTAATGCAGTCACTCAGGGGAACCCTTCCAGGACAGATGGAGCACTGGGACTCGGGAGGAATCAAGTGCGTTGGGTAATCCTCCTTTGTCTTCCTCTTATGCAAGTCCTCTTGCAGTACAGCTGGAAGCTTATTTCGGTTGAATATGTATTCGACCATCATTTTCAGCATCTCACCTTCGGGAGGGTATACTGGTTCATCACTCCTGCCGTCCAAAGATCCATGTTGTCCAACTTCTTCCTCCATTTGCAATGAATGCTCTGTTGATCTCACCCGCCTGAAGAGGTCTCGATGTTCCTGAAAGAGGTGCCACTTTGCAATGTAATTGTGAGTGCATGACCTGCAAGAGCTGTTGCAACCACAATGCCAGGTGTTCTCCTTCTTATTATAGACGACCATCACCCGTCCAAGACGACTGTAATAAGAGACTGATGGCTCATGGACAGACACACAATATTTTGGAAACATCAGGGTGGTACAAACAGACAATGGAGCTTGCTGTGCACTGGCAGCCTCTTTTCTTTTCATGCACTCCCTCAACTTGTCTTCGCCAAACCATCTCTGTGTCACCATCAACTGCAAGGTGTCTTGAAGCAACTCTGGGGCTGTAACAGTCACTGTACAGTAGTCAAGTGAGCGGAGGTGAACACATCTGAAGCTTGTGAGATCACTTCTTAAGGCCACTTCTTGATTCTGCCGACAGCTGAGGGACTCACAACGAAGCTTGTGGTCTCCTCCCCAGGACCTCTGTTGCACATGAAAGGGAATAGTGCAGCCATGCAGTGTCTTGAGAACAGCAAACATGCCATTTTTGGCATCTATGCACTCGCATCTTAGGTAGGATGTTGCTGTGATGTCCTTGACACTATGTACTGGATGTTTTCGTTCCAAATGTTTACGGAGATTTTTTTTATTCAATACCATACTACACTGACCACAGCGAACCAACTTGACCTTCAACCTTCTTATTTGTGGGACCTTTGCACATGAGGCTGGCAAAGATGGATGATCAGAGGATGACACATGTGAGGAAGATGAAGACTGTTGCATAGAGGACAGTTCAAGAGAAGACAGCTGCATGAGATGCTGAACAGAGGACGGCTGCATGGAACGCTTCAGTGGAGGCTCCAGAGAGGAAGACTCCAGGGAGGACAGCTGATGGCGACGCTTCAAAGATGACAGCTGCTGGACAGAGGGCTTGAGAGGAGACTGGACATTGGAGGGCTGCAGAGGAGACTGGGCAGAGGAGGGCTCCAGAGGACACTGGGCAGAGGAGGGCTCCAGAGGAGACTGGACAGGCGGCAGCAGAGGACACTGGACAGAGGGCTCCAGAGGAGACTGGACAGGCGGCAGCAGAGGACACTGGACAGAGGGCTCCAGAGGAGACTGGACAGGCGGCAGGGCCGGCAGCAGAGGACACTGGACAGAGGAGGGCTCCAGAGGAGACTGGACAGGCGGCAGCAGAGGACACTGGACAGAGGGCGGCAGCAGAGGAGACTGGACAGAGGGCGGCAGCAGAGGAGACTGGACACAGGAGGGCTCCAGAGGAGACTGGACAGAGGAGGGCTCCAGAGGAGACTGGACAGGCGGCAGCAGAGGACACTGGACAGAGGAGGGCTCCAGAGGAGACTGGACAGGCGGCAGGGCCGGCATCAGAGGACACTGGACAGAGGAGGGCTCCAGAGGAGACTGGACAGGCGGCAGCAGAGGACACTGGACAGAGGAGGGCTCCAGAGGAGACTGGACAGGCGGCAGCAGAGGACACTGGACAGAGGAGGGCTCCAGAGGAGACTGGACAGAGGGCGGCAGCAGAGGAGACTGGACACAGGAGGGCTCCAGAGGAGACTGGACAGAGGAGGGCTCCAGAGGAGACTGGACAGAGGGCGGCAGCAGAGGAGACTGGACACAGGAGGGCTCCAGAGGAGACTGGACAGAGGAGGGCTCCAGAGGAGACTGGACAGGCGGCAGCAGAGGACACTGGACAGAGGGCGGCAGCAGAGGAGACTGGGCAGAGGAGGGCTCCAGAGGAGACTGGACAGAGGGCGGCAGCAGAGGAGACTGGACAGAGGGCGGCAGCAGAGGAGACTGGACAGAGGAGGGCTCCAGAGGAGACTGGACAGACGGCAGGGCCGGCAGCAGAGGACACTGGACAGAGGAGGGCTCCAGAGGAGACTGGACAGGTGGCAGCAGAGGACACTGGACAGAGGGCTCCAGAGGAGACTGGACAGGCGGCAGCAGAGGACACTGGACAGAGGAGGGCTCCAGAGGAGACTGGACAGGCGGCAGCAGAGGACACTGGACAGAGGGCGGCAGCAGAGGAGACTGGACAGAGGAGGGCTCCAGAGGAGACTGGACAGAGGGCGGCAGCAGAGGAGACTGGACACAGGAGGGCTCCAGAGGAGACTGGACAGGCAGCGGATACTGCACAGAGGAGGGTGGACACTGGACAGGCAGCGGCAGAAGATACTGGACAGAGGAGGGCTCCAGAGAGGACAGCTGCAAGGAACGCTTCAGTGGAGGCTCCAGAGAGGAAGACTCCAAAGAGGACAGCTGTTGGTGACGCTTCAGAGAGCATGGCTTAGGACACTGGACAGAGGGTGGGTCCACGAGACGCTGCAGAGAGGACGGCTCTGGGTCTAAACATTTTCTGATATGTTTAATGAAGTCATCTCGACGGAGACAACTTGAAGTGCAGTATGCACAGTGGAAGTGTGTAGATTGGCGACACTTCAAGCCACACTTGCAGATTATCAAATCTGAAAAACAACAAATGTAATGTTATGGAATGGTCTTTCTGAAGTGGACAACTTGGGTCAGGATTTAGAAGGCATTTTTAGAATCGGCCAGGTCTAAACAATGTAAACTTGTCATACAACTTCTGTTTTATTGTTCCCATCACACACACACACACACACACACACACACACACACACACACACACACACACACACACACACACACACACACACACACACACACACACACACACACACACACACACACACACACACACCTTTGTGACGCACAGCTCTTTTGATGTGCAATGACAGATGCACCTTGCAAGCACTTTGCTTGCAAGGTTTAAAGACCTCTGTGGGGCAGAATGGGCAGTGATACTTATGGCCACACTTCTCCATCACTGGCACTGGCTGTTCGCCAGATTTCAGAACAGATATACGTTTCTGAAAAGGAAAGAAAAAGTGCTAAATCAATATTCATGATAACTATGCATTACATGTTTTTGTTCTTGCCTACTGTAAATCGCTCTGGATGAAGAGCATCTGCTAAATGCCAAAATTGTAAATTGAGACAAACATATTTCCAGACAACGCTGGACAGAGGGCAGGTACACGGGACACTGGACAGAGGGCAGGTCCACGGGACACTGGACAGAGGGCACAATAAGCCATTGGCTTCAGCCTAAACCCTTTTGGTCTAAAAAAAGATTAATAATAATACATTGTGAGGTCTCTGTGGTCATCAACAGGCGGGACAAGGTATTGCAGCACTTTCGAAACGGCTGTTTTATTGAGCAGCAGTAAATTATATCAGTATTTCATACAATGGGCAGACCGGAGCAAAACCCCACGTAGGTTTTGAGCAGTAAATTATATTCCACACAATATAATTTGTCTCACAGGCGTCTTCCACCGCCTGGAGAAGGATGAGAAACACAATGTTAGCTTCAGCTCAGGTTATACAGTTTCTTCTAGCTCTTCTCCTCACTGGAGGGCTTTGGTTAACAGATAAACGACATACAGTACAATTTACAATTTACAATTTACAATTTAGGCATTTAGCAGACGCTCTTAATCCAGAGCGACTTACATTTAAGCAAGAACAAAAGCATGGGAATACATCAAATAAAAGCATTTATCATGAAACATGCGTAAGCTAAGAAAGTAACAGTGGAATATCTATATAATGAAACTATACATACATATAATGAAACTATACATACACTATACATATAATACTATATATACATATAAACTATACATATTTACTACTATGCTATACATATGTACTATGGCGTGCTATGACTAAATACAATACAATTATAGTGCTGTCTACATAACATGCTATAAGTCTGTATCAAATGCTATCTAAGGCAACATAAATGCTATCTAAGGGGGTAGGGTAAGTGCTATGGGCCATGATGGAGTCTGAAAAGGTGGGTTTTCAGGCTACGGCGGAAGATTGGGAGTGATGCTGCAGTTCTGACTGCAATGGGAAGTGCATTCCACAGTTTTGGAGCCAGAAGGGAGAAGAGTTTGGGACGTGTGGAGCGTTGTCCCGGCGTTTTTAGTGAGGGTACTTCCAGCTTCCCTGCGTTGGCTGATCTGAGTGCGCGGGAGGGTTTGTAGGGTTCAGTCTCTTGTAGCTCTTCTCCTCTTCTCCTCACTGGAGGGCTTTGGTTAACAGATAAACGACATACAGTCTCTTGTAAGCGGTGACGTCGATGCCTTGCTTCGTGATGTCATCAGTCTTTATCTTTAACTGTAGCGGGGTTTAGCTCCAAAAGAGCGCAAGCCTTCAAGCCGCTCCAGCGTCTATAATGAGCGCCTGTTTGCTAGACAGGCCTCAATGCAATGTCTCAGAATTATATAAAGAATAATAAGTTTCTTTCCGACCTTATTATCTGTAGTTTCCTCGTCCTCGTCGCTGTGGCGGGGTAGCCTCCTTCCTGCAGCGCGGTCCGTGGAAACTGGAATTCCTGTTCTGTATGCCAGACAGAACTCAATGTTATAGAAAGAATTATAGGCTTCTTCCCGACCTGGTTATCTGTAGTTCTCACGTCGCCGTCGTTGGCGGGGCTGGCTTCGTCCCGGAGCCCGATACATGAGAACTCGATCCTCCGTCCTGTATGCCTGACAGAACTCAATGTTATATAAAGAATTAATAGGGTTCCTTCCGACCTTATTATCTGTGGTTCTCACGTCGCCGTCGCTGGCGGGGCTGCCTTCCTCCCGCAGCCCGATACGTGAGAACCGGAACACCTGTTCCTATATTTCCTTGATACAGTCCCGTGGATTCTGTCGCTCGGACATAATCCTGGACTGATCCTATGTTTCCTTCATCCAGTCCTGTGGATTCTGTCCCTTGGACATAATCCTAGACGGATCCTAAAAAGCCTGTGACGAGAGGAGAGTGACAGTTTAAGACATGCAGAGCCATACACATGAGTGTGTGTGTTTGGTGGAAGTGTGTGTGTGTCTGCTTACCCCCCGACGGTGTGCGTGCCTCCGTGAGCGTGTGTGTGAACCAGCCGCTGCCAGACGCAGACTGATTCTGCCTTTTATATGACGGGTCTAGCCGCTAGCTGATTTGGGTGCGGTCCGTCCATCAGCTCAATCTGGCGGAGGAGGGCGTTCCTAACGGCCCGAGGCGTCTTCTGTCTGACAGCGTGTCTGGTTGCCCTGGCAACGCACTTACCATCGCGGGGGGTCGCTCACCAGACCCCACAACATGTAATGTAATGTCTTTGCTTTTTGACCAAAATAAAACTGAACTGAACTGAACAGGTAATTAAGTAAACAAAACATGTTGGTTGTACAACATGAGTTTGTAGAATAAATAATTAAGTCCATTTATCAGGCCTACAAAATAGCCATTAGTTATCACATTAATTAGGTAAAGATAGATAGGGGATTTGTACCAATTACTTTGTATACATTTACATTAGAATAGGAAAAAAAGGGGTTAGTTTTATATAAACGGTGTGGAATGCACACCAAAGCCCGAGTAGATATCAACTAGAATTATCATATTGTTTTGGAGACAAACTTACTTCCATGCTCTTTGTAGATTCTCTCAAGAGACGTCACAAATCTGTCCTGTGAATAGCCCAGGGAAAATACAAAATAGGATTTATGCCAGTACATTCAATACATTACCTACAGGAGACAGTTTGTCCATTGAAACTAGCTGTACTGACACAGAATCCACTAGAACGTCTGCTAAGGGGCTAATGTTAGCTTAAATTCATAATTTGAAACTGTCGTTTCTTGGCATTTCTTCAAAAACAGAATCTAGTATTTCTGCATTCAACTGCGCTAAGGGGCACAATGTTATTGTTAGATTTGCATTTCTTCAAATATGCACACTTACCAACTAATAAGCTTTCAATGAAACTATTACCTACAAACAAACTACATCAAACTTTTCCAAACCGAGCACGTAATTATGAATGATTAAGCACAGCTGGTACACCCGGCATTTAAGCGCGCACCAGCAAGTGCGTGTCGTGCGCGTGCATGTGCATGTGCACTTGTGCACGTGCAAGCCGAAAAAAAAGCACTTCCGGTCCCTCCCCTCACGGATCACCGCCCTCACGGAGCACGGTCCCCTCACGGACCTCACGGAGCACGTCTCGTCTGCGAGGATGCAGCTGGGTGCCTCTCTCTCCCTCAGCGTGTGGAGGGAGGGCAGAATCCATTTCTTGCGACCGACGCCGTCGCGACGGAACAGGTCCGTCGCGACGGCCGTCGGTCCGTCGGGAGGTCCGTCGGTCCGTCGGGGGGTCCGTCGGTCCGTCGGGAGGTCCGTCGGTCCGTCGGGAGGTCCGTCGGTCCGTCGGGAGGTCCGTCGGTCCGTCGGGAGGTCCGTCGGTCCGTCGGGAGGTCCGCCGGTCCGTCGGGAGGTCCGCCGGTCCGCCGGTCCATCGGTCCGTCGGTCGTAACTCTGTCATTTCTCTACCGTTTTGGACGGGGGTGGTCTCATTTGAATCGTGTGGCCCCCCCGGGGGCGTCTATGGGGGTCTCGAGGTTCGGGGACCCCTGGGGGCCCCCAGGGACCCCCACATTGTAACTCTGTCATTTCTCTACCGTTTTGGACGGGGGTGGTCTCATTTGAATCGTGTGGCCCCCCCGGGGGCGTCTATGGGGGTCTCGAGGTTCGGGGACCCCTGGGGGCCCCCAGGGACCCCCACATTGTAACTCTGTCATTTCTCTACCGTTTTGGACGGGGGTGGTCTCATTTGAATCGTGTGGCCCCCCCGGGGGCGTCTATGGGGGTCTCGAGGTTCGGGGACCCCTGGGGGCCCCCAGGGACCCCCAAATGGTAACTCTGTCATTTCTCTAGCGTTTTGGACAGGGGTGGTCTCATTTGAATCGTGTCGCCCCCCTGGAGGTTTCTATGGGGGTCTCGAGGTTCGGGGACCCCTAGGGACCCCCAGGGACCCCCAAATGGTAACTCTGTAATTGATGTACCATTTTGAACGTGGGTGGTCTCATTTGAATCGTGTCGCCCCCCTGGAGGTTTCTTTGGGGGTCTCAAGGTTCGGGGACCCCTGGGGACCCCCAAATTGTAACTCTGTCATTTCTCTACCGTTTTGGACGGGGGTGGTCTCATTTGAATCGTGTCGCCCCCCTGGAGGTTTCTTTGGGGGTCTCAAGGTTCGGGGACCCCTGGGGACCCCCAGGGACCCCCAAATGGTAACTCTGTAATTGATGTACCATTTTGAACGTGGGTGGTCTCATTTGAATCGTGTCGCCCCCCTGGAGGTTTCTTTGGGGGTCTCAAGGTTCGGGGACCCCTGGGGACCCCTGGGGACCCCCAAATTGTAACTCTGTCATTTCTCTACCGTTTTGGACGGGGGTGGTCTCATTTGAATCGTGTCGCCCCCCTGGAGGTTTCTTTGGGGGTCTCAAGGTTCGGGGACCCCTGGGGACCCCCAGGGACCCCCAAATGGTAACTCTGTCATTTCTCTAGCGTTTTGGACGGGGGTGGTCTCATTTGAATCGTGTCGCCCCCCTGGAGGTTTCTATGGGGGTCTCGAGGTTCGGGGACCCCTGGGGGTGCGTGCGTGCGTGCGTGTGCGTGCATGCGTATACGGGTGCTTGTGTGCGCGCGCGTGCGTGCGTGTGCGTGTGCGTGCATGCGTATACGGGTGCTTGTGCGTGTGCGCGCGCGCGCGCGTGCGTGCGTGTGCGCTTGCGTGCATGCGTATACGGGTGCTTGTGTGCGCGCGCGTGCGTGCGTGTACGCGTGCGTGCATGCGTATACGGGTGCTTGTGCGTGTGCGCGCGCGTGCGTGCGTGTGCGCTTGCGTGCATGCGTATACGGGTGCTTGTGCGTGTGCGCGCGCGTGCGTGCGTGTGCGCTTGCGTGCATGCGTATACGGGTGCTTGTGTGCGCGCGCGTGCGTGCGTGTGCGCGTGCGTGCATGCGTATACGGGTGCTTGTGCGTGTGCGCGCGCGCGTGCGTGTGCGCTTGCGTGCATGCATATACGGGTGCTTGTGCGTGTGTGCGCGCGCGCGTGCGTGCGTGTGCGCTTGCGTGCATGCGTATACGGGTGCTTGTGTGCGCGCGCGTGCGTGCGTGTGCGTCATCGTATTTATTATTATTATTACTACTACTTTGTATTATTATTATTATTATTATTATTATTATTAATATTATTATTATTATTATTATTATTATTATTATTATTATTATTACTACTACTACTTTGTATTATTATTATTATTATTATTATTACTACTACTTTGTATTATTATTATTATTATTATTATTACTACTACTTTGTATTATTATTATTATTATTATTATTATTACTACTACTTTGTATTATTATTATTATTATTATTATTATTATTATTATTAGTATTATTAATATTTTTATTATTATTATTATTAGTAGTATTATTATTATTATTATTATTACTACTACTTTGTATTATTATTATTATTATTATTAGTATTATTATTATTATTATTATTAATATTTTTATTATTATTATTATTATTAATATTTTTATTATTATTATTATTAATATTTTTATTTTTATTTTTATTTTTATTTTTATTTTTATTATTATTATTATTATCATTATTATTATCATTATTACTACTACTACTTTGTATTATTATTATTATTACTACTACTTTGTATTATTATTATTATTATTAGTATTATTAATATTATTATTATTATTACTACTACTTTGTATTATTATCATTATTAGTATTATTATTAGTATTATTATTAGTATTATTATTATTATTATTATTATTACTACTACTACTTTGTATTATTATTATTATTATTATTATTATTATTACTACTACTTTGTATTATTATTATTATTATTATTAGTATTATTAATATTTTTATTATTATTATTATTATTATTATCATTATTATTATTATTATTACTACTACTACTTTGTATTATTATTATTATTATTACTACTACTTTGTATTATTATTATTATTAGTAGTATTATTAATATTATTATTATTATTACTACTACTTTGTATTATTATCATTATTAGTATTATTATTATTATTATTATTATTATTATTATTATTATTATTATTACTACTACTACTTTGTATTATTATTATTATTATTACTACTACTACTTTGTATTATTATTATTATTATTATTATTACTACTACTTTGTATTATTATTATTATTATTATTATTATTAGTATTATTAATATTTTTATTATTATTATTATTACTATTATTATTATTATTATTATTATTATTATTACTACTACTTTGTATTATTATTATTATTATTATTATTATTATTAGTATTATTATTATTATTATTAATAATATTTTTATTATTATTATTATTAATATTTTTATTTTTATTTTTATTTTTATTTTTATTTTTATTATTATTATTATTATTATTATTATCATTATTATTATTATTATTACTACTACTACTACTACTTTGTATTATTATTATTATTATTATTACTACTACTTTGTATTATTATTATTATTATTAGTATTATTAATATTATTATTATTATTACTACTACTTTGTATTATTATCATTATTAGTATTATTATTATTATTATTATTATTATTATTATTATTACTACTACTACTTTGTATTATTATTATTATTAGTATTATTAATATTTTTATTATTATTATTATTATTATTATCATTATTATTATTATTACTACTACTACTTTGTATTATTATTATTATTATTACTACTACTTTGTATTATTATTATTAGTATTATTAATATTATTATTATTATTATTACTACTACTTTGTATTATTATCATTATTAGTATTATTATTATTATTATTATTATTATTATTATTATTATTATTATTATTACTACTACTACTTTGTATTATTATTATTATTATTAGTATTAATATTATTATTATTATTATTATTAATATTAATATTTTTATTATTATTAATCCCCAGGGGTCCCCGAACCTTGAGACCCCCAAAGAAACCTCCAGGGGGGCGACACGATTCAAATGAGACCACCCCCGTCCAAAACGCTAGAGAAATGACAGAGTTACCATTTGGGGGTCCCTGGGGGTCCCCAGGGGTCCCCGAACCTTAAGACCCCCAAAGATACCTCCAGGGGGGCGACACGATTCAAATGAGACCACCCCCGTCCAAAACGGTAGAGAAATGACAGAGTTAATATTTGGGGGTCCCTGGGGGTCCCTAGGGGTCCCCGAACCTCGAGACCCCCAAAGAAACCTCCAGGGGGGCGACACGATTCAAATGAGACCACCCCCGTCCAAAACGCTAGAGAAATGACAGAGTTACCATTTGGGGGTCCCTGGGGGTCCCCAGGGGTCCCCGAACCTTGAGACCCCCAAAGAAACCTCCAGGGGGGCGACACGATTCAAATGAGACCACCCACGTTCAAAATGGTACATCAATTACAGAGTTACCATTTGGGGGTCCCTGGGGGTCCCCAGGGGTCCCCGAACCTTAAGACCCCCAAAGATACCTCCAGGGGGGCGACACGATTCAAATGAGACCACCCCCGTCCAAAACGGTAGAGAAATGACAGAGTTACAATGTGGGGGTCCCTGGGGGCCCCCAGGGGTCCCCGAACCTTAAGACCCCCAAAGATACCTCCAGGGGGGCGACACGATTCAAATGAGACCACCCCCGTCCAAAACGGTAGAGAAATGACAGAGTTAATATTTGGGGGTCCCTGGGGGTCCCTAGGGGTCCCCGAACCTCGAGACCCCCAAAGAAACCTCCAGGGGGGCGACACGATTCAAATGAGACCACCCCCGTCCAAAACGGTAGAGAAATGACAGAGTTAATATTTGGGGGTCCCTGGGGGTCCCTAGGGGTCCCCGAACCTCGAGACCCCCAAAGAAACCTCCAGGGGGGCGACACGATTCAAATGAGACCACCCCCGTCCAAAACGCTAGAGAAATGACAGAGTTACCATTTGGGGGTCCCTGGGGGTCCCCAGGGGTCCCCGAACCTTGAGACCCCCAAAGAAACCTCCAGGGGGGCGACACGATTCAAATGAGACCACCCACGTTCAAAATGGTACATCAATTACAGAGTTACCATTTGGGGGTCCCTGGGGGTCCCCAGGGGTCCCCGAACCTTAAGACCCCCAAAGATACCTCCAGGGGGGCGACACGATTCAAATGAGACCACCCCCGTCCAAAACGGTAGAGAAATGACAGAGTTACAATGTGGGGGTCCCTGGGGGCCCCCAGGGGTCCCCGAACCTTAAGACCCCCAAAGATACCTCCAGGGGGGCGACACGATTCAAATGAGACCACCCCCGTCCAAAACGGTAGAGAAATGACAGAGTTAATATTTGGGGGTCCCTGGGGGTCCCTAGGGGTCCCCGAACCTCGAGACCCCCAAAGAAACCTCCAGGGGGGCGACACGATTCAAATGAGACCACCCCCGTCCAAAACGGTAGAGAAATGACAGAGTTAATATTTGGGGGTCCCTGGGGGTCCCTAGGGGTCCCCGAACCTCGAGACCCCCAAAGAAACCTCCAGGGGGGCGACACGATTCAAATGAGACCACCCCCGTCCAAAACGCTAGAGAAATGACAGAGTTACCATTTGGGGGTCCCTGGGGGTCCCCAGGGGTCCCCGAACCTTGAGACCCCCAAAGAAACCTCCAGGGGGGCGACACGATTCAAATGAGACCACCCACGTTCAAAATGGTACATCAATTACAGAGTTACCATTTGGGGGTCCCTGGGGGTCCCTAGGGGTCCCCGAACCTCGAGACCCCCAAAGAAACCTCCAGGGGGGCGACACGATTCAAATGAGACCACCCCCGTCCAAAACGGTAGAGAAATGACAGAGTTACAATGTGGGGGTCCCTGGGGGCCCCCAGGGGTCCCCGAACCTCGAGACCCCCATAGACGCCCCCGGGGGGGCCACACGATTCAAATGAGACCACTCCCGTCCAAAACGGTAGAGAAATGACAGAGTTACGACCGACGGACCGACGGACCGGCGGACCGGCGGACCTCCCGACGGACCGGCGGACCTCCCGACGGACCGACGGACCTCCTGACGGACCGACGGACATCCCGACGGACCGACGGACCTCCCGACGGACCGACGGACCCCCCGACGGACCGACGGACCTCCCGACGGACCGACGGCCGTCGCGACGGACCTGTTCCGTCGCGACGGCGTCGGTCGCAAGAAATGGATTCTGCCCTTGCTGAGCGTGTGAGCCTGAGGAGACCATGAGGAGACCATGAGGAGCATTACAATATGCTACTGAAGGTCATCCTGAACTGGTCATGAGCGATAGAATAAGGTTGCCACATACAAGTGGCCAAAACACACACACGCACACGCCCGCGCGTGCGTGCGTGCGTCTGTCCGTGCGTGCGTGCGCGCACCTTGAAGGAGGAGGTGCTGGTAGCAGAGAGGACGGAGGCTGCTGAGGTCAGAGACAACATGGAACCATGACGTCTGAGAGAGCTCTCTGATCCGTAGCCTGACTCGGCCTGATAGAGACACAACATTCAACACTTTATTGCTGTGTCAACAGAGTTGATTGGAATTTGTTTCAGTGCACTAAAAACAAGACATACGAAAAGACACATATTCACATTACATAATCAGACAGTAGAACAAGATACAAAAGTACAGACATCATATGAGGGGGACCAATAAATAAGAAGAATGCAAAACGTTACAATTCATGTTGAATAAATAAATAGCAGTTCATCGTTTTACAAAGCAGCTTCACGCTGTAAAGTGTGAGTGAAACATAAGACACACAGACAGAGAGAGAGACAGAGAGAGAGAGATCATTACATTTTACGGCATTCATAATTCTGTTGGAGAAAAATAAAAAGAGAGATGGAACTGAAGGAACTGAATATCTCTAATAATAATAATAAAATAAAAAGAGAGATGGAACTGAAGGAACTGAATATCTCTAATAATAATAATAAAATAAAAAGAGAGATGGAACTGAAGGAACTGAATATCTCTAATAATAATAATAAAATAAAAAGAGAGATGGAACTGAAGGAACTGAATATCTCTAATAATAATAATAATAAAATAAAAAGAGAGATGGAACTGAAGGAACTGAATATCTCTAATAATAATAATAAAATAAAAAGAGAGATGGAACTGAAGGAACTGAATATCTCTCGGAACAGAAGCAACGCCAACGTTCTGACGGAACGTTACCCCAGAAGCAGTTAATTTGTTAATGCCATTTAATCGGGTTATTATTATTATTATTATTATTATTACTATTATTATTACTATTATGTTTTTTTATTAATTATTTTGTTTTTTGCATTTGCAAAATCCAGATTTTATTTAAGGAATATTACACGAGAGGGTTTAACGTGATTATTGCCACGACAGTGATGCGGTCAGGAACGAGACGAAGCCGAGTTCCGCAAGCATCACTGAAGTGGCAATAATCACGTTAAACCACATGACCCGCAACAAGGAAGTGAGTTGATCAATAGAATCAATTTGGGTTTTACGGCGTTGTCCATTTTCTTGCTTCAAATGTTTTCAAAAACATTCTTGAGAGCAACGTTTAGTTACTAGTCCAATGGGTTAGTTAGTAGGTGCTGTTAGACGACCAATAAGGTTTGGGTTAGTTAGTAGGTGCTGTTAGACGACCAATAAGGTTTGGGTTAGTTAGTAGGTGCTGTTAGACGACCAATAAGGTTTGGGTTAGTTAGTAGGTGCTGTTAGACAACCAATAAGGTTTGGGTTAGTTAGTAGGTGCTGTTAGACGACCAATAAGGTTTGGGTTAGTTAGTAGGTGCTGTTAGACGACCAATAAGGTTTGGGTTAGTTAGTAGGTGCTGTTAGACGACCAATAAGGTTTGGGTTAGTTAGTAGGTGCTGTTAGACGACCAATAAGGTTTGGGTTAGTTAGTAGGTGCTGTTAGACAACCAATAAGGTTTGGGTTAGTTAGTAGGTGCTGTTAGACGACCAATAAGGAGCAATTTGAGGCGCTTCGTATTCATGCCAGTCCACATCCTCACAAACAGTCCGGTTCTGGATGTTGCCTGTCTGTGTTTATTCATCTCCATGGCCCAAATATGGAGGAATGACGTCATAGTATTGACAGTAGTATTGTCTTTAGCTAATAGCTATCCTGCAATATGACGTAATCATGGAATGACATCACAAGCATACTTGTTCTTTATAAATAACAGTGTGATGCACTAAACATCAGTTAGTGATTTGCAACAAGGGAACCTGAGCTGCCTTCATCCTAACAAGTTAGTCTGTAAGTTAGTTGTCAACGCTCATTGACGGTGGAGCTGCTGTGTGAAATGTTTCACTGGACGATACATCTGGAAGGAGAACATAGGAAGGACCAGGCTGCTGTGGTGGTCGGACACGAGATCTACTGCAGTGACCCCTGGAACAGGAGAACCTCACCTTGAGGTTCCCTCCAGGCGTGAGGGCCACACAGCTGTACTGATAGAATATACTGTCACTCTGCCACCATCATCGGGTCAAAGATGTTTGTATTTGGGGGCTGGAGGGAGTGGGGTCAGCACCACAACACCATCAGAGTGTTTGACACACAGACCAACCTCTGGATGAACACACCTTCTACACAGCTGCTTCCAGAAGGACGGTGGGAATGTTCAGCCTTTAACTACAATGGAGAGCTGTACATATTTGGTGGCCGTAATTATAACAATGTCCATTACTTCAATGATCTGTGGACATTCAACCCAGAGACCTTCTCCTGGAAGAAGGTTGATCCCAAGGGGAAACGTCCACATGGGATGACGGATATGTGCTGTTGCATGCTGGGAGATCGTGTCATCCTCTTTGGAGCATACAACAGACCAGGTGACCTGTATGTCTTAGACTTCAGTCCTAGCCTCAAGACATTATGTAAGCTAGCGTTTATTCAGTACGGTCTGGAGCAGTCTGAACTCACACACGACATCAGGTGGGAACTGGCAGCCATGACTAGCAACAGCAGCTGATAAAATAAACACAGTCCTCTAAACAAAAACTTAAACTGAACAAAAACAGTGAGCAAACTCGAATAAATAAAATAACCTATTAATTTGACAGAGATGTGTCCAGTTCAGCTCCTGTCTCGGCTGCTTTGTTAACAGAAGCTATGTTTAGCTCGCTGCGTAGCCACATACGTATTAACAGAAGCTATGTTTAGCTCGCTGCGTAGCCACATACATATTAACAGAAGCTATGTTTAGCTCTCTGCGTAGCCACATACGTATTAACAGAAGCTATGTTTAGCTCGCTGCGTAGCCACATCGTATTAACAGAAGCTATGTTTAGCTCGCTGCGTAGCCACATACGTATTAACAGAAGCTATGTTTAGCTCGCTGCGTAGCCACATACGTATTAACAGAAGCTATGTTTAGCTCGCTGCGTAGCCACATACATATTAACTGAAGCTATGTTTAGCTCGCTGCGTAGCCACATACGTATTACGTACACGTGTGGTGAGAGCAGAAGAGTAGTGCTGCCAATGAATATTCCATATTCCAATGAATATCCGAATGTAAAAAAAATAAATAATAATCAAATATTTTAAATTAAAATTCAAATTAAAAAAATAACAATAAAATTGCTGTGTGAGTTCTGCCGAGACTCTGTGCCAGGTAAACTAAAACATTATACAAAAATTAGGCTATTAAGATAATTATGAATCATTCATTTGATCTCGCAAGACTCAAGAGGGCATTTCTCAGACCAACCACGGCCCGTACAGGACCGTACCATATAGATAAAGAAAGAGAACATTTTACAGCATATTAGGCTGCAATATTCATATCATATTCATATTAACCCATTTTGGCTACGGTTCTGTATAACGTAGCTACGGTTCTGGATAACGTAGCTACGGTTCTGGGTAACGTAGCTTAAACCACACCCTCGAGTGTAATATTGCAATTATACAACAGTTACCCTTAAAACTAATAAAATGGCTGAAAAAGAAAATATATATTTTAATGACAGATGTAGTCACTACGACCACAAATGTCCCCAAGAAACTAGCTAGCCTAGCCACCCAGTTTGCTGGGAGAACAGAGCAGCTGCATTCTTTGTTTTGATTAGGTGTGGAGTGGTTTTGAGGCGCTTCCTATTCATGTTAGTCCACTTCCTCACAAACAGTCCGGTTCCGGATGTTGCCTGTCTGTGTTTATTCATCTCCATGCCCAAATATGGAGGAGTGACGTCATAATATTGACAGCAGTATTGTCTTTAGCTAATAGCTATCCTGCAATATGACGTAATCATGGAATGACATCACAACCATATAATTGTTCTTTATAAATAACAGTGCGATGCACTAAACATCAGTTAGTGACTAGCAACAAGGGAACCTGAGCTGCATTCATCCTAACAAGTTAGTCTGTAAGTTAGTTGTCAACGCTCATTGACGGTGGAGCTGCTGTGTGAAATGTTTCACTGGACGATACATCTGGAAGGAGAACATAGGAAGTACCACGCTGCTCCTGTGGTGGTCGGACACGAGTTCTACTGATCTGTAGGTGACGTAAACCAGA
Organism: Protomyctophum parallelum; assembly: GCF_964188405.1. Classification (NCBI taxonomy): domain Eukaryota; kingdom Metazoa; phylum Chordata; class Actinopteri; order Myctophiformes; family Myctophidae; genus Protomyctophum; species Protomyctophum parallelum. Next base: position 386,863 of record NC_139710.1, on the reverse strand, counting down.
GGAGACGAGATCACATTGAAGTACACGTCTTCAACACAGCGTCTTTATGTTGAAGGAAGTTGACCCCAGGGACCCCTGGAACAGGAGAACCTCACCTTGAGGTTCCCTCCAGGCGTGAGGGCCACACAGCTATACTGATAGAATATATTGTCTAACTCTGGGGAGGGTGGACTAACCCAGATTACTGCAAAGTGCTTTATGCCTTTGATGTCGACACCCACACATGGTTCAAACCACAGGTTTCTGGGACCGTTCCAGAGGGGAGGGATAGCCACTCAGCATGTGTCTTGTGGAAGGTCATATTTATCCATGGAGGATGGGGGACCGGGACTGGACCCACTAATGTCATCTACAAGCTGGACACCTCCACAATGGTCTGGACTTTAATCAACACCAGAAACTCCACCTCCTGATTCATGCGGTCACTCTGCCACCATCATCGGGACAAAGATGTTTGTATTTGGGGGCTGGAGGTTGGGTCAGTGCTACAACACCATCAGAGTGTTTGATACAGAGACCAACCATTGGGTGAACACACCTTCTGCACAGTTTCTACCAGAAGGACGCTCTTCTCATTCAGCCTTTACCTACAATGGAGAGCTGTACATATTTGGTGGCTTCAACGGTAACCCAGCCGTCAATGATCTGTGGAGATTCAACCCAGAGACCTTCTCCTGGAAGAAGGTTGAGCCCGAGGGGAAACGCCCACATGGGATGAAGAATATGTGCTGTTGCATGGTGGGAGATCGTATCATCCTCTTTGGAGCAGAGAACAGACCAGGTGACCTGTATGTCTTAGACTTCAGTCCTAGCCTCAAGACATTATGTAAGCTAGCAGTTATTCAGTACGGTCTGGAGCAGTCTGAACTCACACACGACATCAGGTGGGAACTGGCAGCCATGACTAGCAACAGCAGCTGAGAAAATAAGCATACCGGTAGTCCTAAAATTGAACAAAAACAGTGAGCAAACTCGAATAAATAAAATAACCTAATAATTTGACAGAGATGTGTCCAGTTCAGCTCCTGTCTCGCCTGCTTTGTGAACAGAAGCTATGTTTAGCTCGCTGCGTAGCCACATACGTATTAACAGAAGCTATGTTTAGCTCGCTGCGTAGCCACATACGTATTAACAGAAGCTATGTTTAGCTCGCTGCGTAGCCACATACGTATTACGTACACGTGTGGTGAGAGCAGAAGAGTAGTGCTGCCAATGAATATTCCATATTCTAATGAATATCCGAATGTAAAAAATAAAAAGAATAATAGAATATTTTAAATTAAGATTCGAATAAAAAAATAACAATAAAATTGCTGTGCGAGTTCTGCCGAGACTCTGTGCCACGTAAACTAAAACATTACACAAAAATTAGGCTATTAAGATAATTATGAATCATTCATTTGATCTCCCAAGACTCAAGAGAGGGAGGAATACTTTGATTTGATTCGTTTTTTATCCATAAACCAACATATCACGTGACCTGGTAGAATTGATTTGAAGACGTTCCCAAAATGCTAACCCGTCTAAAGTGGTTCAAATCAGCGCACACACACACACACACACACACACACACACACAAGAAATCTCCTCTATGTAATGTTAACATTATAAAACAGTGGTCCTCACAGTAAGAGGTTTCCCAGGGGTCTGGGGACCCCCAGGGGTCCTTGAAGGGGTTTCCCAGGGGTCTGGGGACCCCCAGGGGTCCTTGAAGGGGTTTCCCAGGGGTTACAAAATGAGTTAATGTAACCACTTTAAACTCAAAATCATCAAAACCCTGAAAAAAATTCAACTTTAGGAATATTTTAACAATCCAAATTTCCTACGGGGGTCCCTGGGGGGGGGGGGGGGGGGGGGGGGGGGGGGGAGTCCCTGGCACAACGGATTCCCAGAAGGGGGTCAGTGGTCAGTGGCCAACTAGTGCGCAAGCAGAGCGCGCAAGTACTTTCGACCGTTATAAACTGTCACTTTTGATGCGTATGCACTGTCCCAGCAAATTGTGCCTGATATGACAGTGGTGCCAGATTACATACATGTATACACAGGAGCATTACCTTTAATCCTCCCAACACTAAAACATTTCGTCATTACGTACATGACCATATTTCTTACAACATTCATTGAGAGCTAGTCATACATAATTATACTATATATATAATTTGTAAGTTGATTAGTGGTATACTGTGGTTACTTTGCGGCAAAAACCGTCCCAGCCAACCCGCCACTTTTGATGCGTATGCAAATAAAACAGCTGATTTGTGCCTGGTTTGCTGTGACCAGATTACATACATGACCATATTTCTTGCGTCATCATTGAGAGCTAGTCATACATATACACACCATGTACTGTGGTCCCAGCAAATCAGGCACAATTTGCTATTTTATTTTACAGATTATATATATAGTATATGTATGACTAGCTCTCAATGATGACGTAAGAAATATGGTCATTTATGTAATCTGGTCCCAGCAAATCAGGCACAATTTGCTGTTTTATTTGCATACGCATCAAAAGTGGCGGGTTGGCTGGGACGGTGCATACGGACCGGGCAAAATTATTACTTGCGCGCTCTGCTTGCGCAAGTAATAATTTGGGGGTGGGGCGCTCCAACCATGGGATACATTCTATTCACACCGAAAAGGAAAAACTAAAATCACGAAAAATATAAAATATAATACTTGGATAATTTGGCAGAAACAGAAAATAGGCACAAAAAAAATCACAACAATATTTACATGATCCGTTCCCAATTCAGGGACACATTTAATTTAAAAAGAAGAAAAACAATTATCGTTTTCAAAGTACACTTCTAAAGCAACGGCAGGCATGTAGCATAAAAGAATAATGTTGATTAAATATATGTCAAATTTCACAATAACTAAAGACTGTTTAGCCCCTCCTCCTTTTTTTTGGAGGGGGCAAAAGTTGAAATAAAAAACATTTGGTTATAAAGTTAAAGTTCTGTATTCTGATGGAAATCCTTGCTTTAGGGTCGATTTGAGCCAATTAGAGCACACTCGATGCTGAAATATTATGTACAGTGTTTCCACTTTTCAGTTCCATGAAATTGTGAGTTTGTGAAAATGATTTGCTCCATAAGCGAGTGTATACTGTACACACTGGTTTACATGGAATGTATACATTCTGCATCGGTTCCACATGCAGTGAGGGCTATATGTGTTATTTGAGTTTGTTTTGTCGTTTTGTTTGCAAAGGCCTTTATAAGAGTTCATACGTTTATGTATTTGTATAGTGTATAGGTGTGTAATTCCGTTGATGTGTTTTGATATTGTCTGTTGTTGGTGGTGTTATGGTTGTTGGTATTTTAGTAGTCGTCTGTCTGACCAGTGACGACTGCTGTATGCTGCATTATGAATTTGTACACATGCTGCAAACCGAGAGCTGGTTGAAACTCCTTTGAATACTTGTTTAAGCTCCAATGTTCTTTTTCCTAACCTGACGCTGCCAGATCCAAGAAGCTTGCTACACACATTTGTTTCACAGTTTATTGGGATCTGGGATCTCGGGAGCCAATTCGATGACGGGGCTGTTCCTTTTTTTCCAAGATACTTGGTATATGATTGATCTGTCTATCACCGTGTGGGCGTGCAAACACAACCAATCATATCGACGTGTCTACGTGACATAGACATATTTCTCGTCCGTCGTACGTCCGAAGGTGTCGCACGCCAGAATCGCCGATCTACAAGCTCACAACGTGACGCCGCGGCGAAAAAAAAAAAACTACAACACAACAGCGGACAGCCGCTTCTATATAGCGTCACATCCGGTTTCGCACATATTCCGCCCTTAGCTCGCTGATTGGTTCGAACCGGGAGCGGTTTCGGTGTTCGGTGCTCAACTCCCTGAGAGATCTCAGATGGATGCTGTCTTGGGGAACCATGGTTACTCAATACCGCCCCCATCTGGCAGAGTCAGGTTATCTTTTTTCCAGCCACAGAGTGAATATATTGATTCTAATCCAGGTGTTCTTCCACCCTCTTCCAGACAAGCTCGGAGAGCTCAAGGAGATTTTCGACAGGTGTCCCCATGAGAAGCAGGTCATGATGTCCACGAGTGTCCTGAATGAAGAGGTCCTTCCTCTCTGCGGAAAGTTCATGAAGAATAAGGTAATTATTTACGCCTCTTCTCTTGCATCACCCACACCTCTCTCTCTCTCGTTCCACTCTCAACACCTCTACTCCTTTCCCCACTCTGCCATGCCTTTTGGAGTGGACTGGCACCGTGTCACCGTCTTATGTTGCCTTAAGACCTCCATAAATGCGAGCTACTAGCAAGGAAGAAATGTTTCTCCTTATTCCAAGAAAATGCCTTAGCCAGTGATAACTAAATTAGCTAAAATAATTATAGTCAAAGCATACTATGTGTGCTTTGTGAAACACTTACATTTGGTACCACTGCAATTAGTGTTTCCTACACAACCTGGTTTTGGCCATATTTTGCATATTTGCCCTATTGGCAATGAGCTTTCATTAGTGAAATATTCAAAGTTTTACTTTATCCCCAGAACCTGCCTGGCTACTACCGCGAAAGGAAGAGAGAACGCCGTACAGCGGGCGAACCACGCCGCCACCCTCCTTAAGGCGATGGGGTGTGTGGGGGCGTCCCACCTGAAGGCAGGTGGAGCGAAATCCAGACGCGACGTACGACGACGTTGTGACTGATTTTTTTTTGCGTCGCGACCTATTATTTTCAGTCGCAACGTATAATATCAATTCGTCCCGTCAGAACGGACTCGTCGCGGCTATATCTACCCGTTTGCGACCTAGTAGGTTGACTATTCTTTTACGTCGCGACAGAACGGGACACGTCACGGCTATATCTACCCTTCTCGACGTAAAAGGTAATTCGTTGTGGCGTGTGTGGACTCGTCGCAACAGAACGGAACTCGTCGCGGCTATATCTACCCGTTTGCGACGTAAAAGGTTGACTTTGTTATATGCCCGGTGCCCGGCTCTCTCTCCGCCGTCTCCAAGCGAGCCTGAGTGGTTCTCTGGGGTTCCAGCAGGCCTTTTTCCGCGCGCATCGTGCCCGGGGAACGGCCCATGCGCTGGGCCTGGCACCAGCGCGTGCACCTTGTCCATGGAGCCCTTCTCCGTCCCCAGGCGACCCTGCGTTCCAGAGCTGTCACCTTTTTTTGCCCACCGAAAATAGCTGATCTACTATGGGATGGCCCGACCCGCGTCTGTGGACCCCTGGGGATCACGGTAGTCCACGGGGGTCCGTCTGTGTGTGTGTGTGTGTGTGTGTGTGTGTGTGTGTGTGTGTGTGTGTGTGTGTGTGTGTGTGTGTGTGTGCGCGTGTGTGTGTGTGCGTGTGTGTGTGCGTGTGTGTGTGTGTGTGTGTGTGTGTGTGAGCGTCTGAGCGCTTGTGCTGCTATCCGTGTGCCTCCCCCCACTTGCTGCGTATATAGCCTAATACTGGAAAAAAATACTATTTTACGCACAGCGCAACGGCTATATTCAAAGCTCACCGCGCTCGTATAGCGCATTGACTGTCTGTCTGTCTGTCTGTCTGTCTGTCTGTCTGTCTGTCTGTCTGTCTGTCGGCCGGCATCTGATCTACAAGCTCAGAGCGCGGTGTGTGTGTGTGTGTGTGTGTGTGTGTGTGTGTGTGTGTGTGTGTGTGTGTGTGTGTGTGTGTGTGTGTGTGTGTGTGTGTGTGTGTGTGTGTGTGTGTGTGTGTGAGGGTGTGTGTGTGTGTGAGCAACCTTTACAGAGAAACTGTGATAATGCGTGGCTTGTGCACATAGCCATGTGTGCAACTATAGGGCCTATTCTCGCATGCACCTATAGTTTGAGCGCTTGTGCTCCTATCCGTGCCCCCCCCCCACCCCATGTGGACCCTTTGAGGGGGCCGGGGGGGGGGTCATATGCATTTCTATACAAGGCTATATTAGCCTATACTTTAGCCGATCATCAAAGCTCACCACGCTCATAGCGTCATTTCTGTCAGTCAGTCAGTCAGTCAGTCAGTCAGTCAGTCAGTCAGCCAGCCAGCCAGCCAGCCAGCCAGCGCAGAGCACGCAAAATATATAGTGATTGTTTTCTTACTTCTATAACAGCCTGTCTTTCTCATTTTATTGACTAACATTCACTTACATTGTCTTAGCACCGAAATAAACTATTCGTTCATTCATCAATGCATTCATTCATTCTTTCATTCAATTTACTGTTGTATTAAATGTTATGATAAACACTTTATGATTCTTATCTAAGTACTCGGACCCTCGTCTGGTTCTGGTGTGTGACGACCCGGTTGACATTTCCATGGTTCGGACAGCCGCCAACGATGTAACACTTTGCACGTTTCATTTTTTTACTCAGAGATCCGTTTATCTACACATGTAACATTTTCAGGCAACGGACCTACACATGTCAGCTACCATAAACCACTTCAAGTTATTTTTTTTATAAAACAGGTCGGGAGTTATTAAACCGAACGTGGACGCTGTTCCAGTGTTACAATTGCTGCACATGTCGGATTAATTGGCATGCATGATAAATGTAACAACGCTAAAAAACATCATTAAACATATCGTTTTCAGCTTAAAGCAATTATATTTCATTGAAGCAACTCCTTAGCATTGTTTTCATACCATAGATGTGATAAGAAAATGTATCAAAAATAAGGGAAATATTAAATAGTATCGGGTGTACCAGTTTGGGCTTTTTTTATTATTATTTTTTTGGCACCCACCGCCGTTATAGGAACGTGACGCGGCTGCACATATATAAGTACATTGCATATTCACGTACAAGTACCTGTTATCAGTACACAGCCTGTTGGATATGTTATTACAACATTAAATTCCCCGAGATGTGCTATATTTGCTGTTATTTTATACCTAAAAGTGATGTTGTCAAGGCAGTAAGATATTTGTACTTCCCAAGGATTAAGGAGATGTTTTTAATTTTTTTAAAGGTTTGTACTTTAATGTTTATTTAGCATATTTAGAGTTATTTTTGCTCTCTAAACACATTGATGCATGGATCAAAAGAAAAAATTATAATACACCTCCGGAATCACCGCCTAAAAACATTGAAAAAACGCAGATTTCTTTTTCCTTTAGTCCTCACTGTCAGTCTGTGGAATAAACAAAATAAATTACATTACTTAAATATACATTCTCACAAGCATGTTTGTTATTTTCATATGTTCATGAATAGTAAAAGATAACTGTACCTCTTCTTCCACTTCTTCGTCTCGCCTGGAAAAAAGATCGACCATTAATGTTGGATTATTGTACTATATCTGTGGCTATATTAAAGGCCTTTTATATGTGATCTCACATAATGTGCGAGTCAGAGGCAGAGCTAACGTTACTCAATGATCATTTGCCGACTGATTTATATCACAGCACAGCGTGTGCTGAGAGAGAGAGAGAGAGAGAGAGAGAGTGAGAGAGAGAGAGAGAGAGAGAGGGGGGGGGGTGCTCCGTTTATTGGCTCTATATAGGCCGTGCGAGACAGGATTATTTTAAATAAATATGTCTCTGTCTCTGCGTCTCTAGAGCTATAACATATTGTGATGTGTGCAGCAGAGGAGGAGCTCAGTGATTGATGAGCAGAGACGCACTGATTGACGGCAGTGAATTCAGGTGGTGGACGCCAGTATAAAAGGGACACTTGGGTGTTTGTACAGGTCGGAGCATACGTCTTGCGGCACGGCACTCTGGGGACGGGAGGGGCCGTTCGCTGGTTTTAGTCCAGCCGACAGCGAAGACAGACAGCGAGGGGGAGTTAGCTTTGAATGAAGCAGGAGGGGAGACTACACTTACGGTCTCCATAGACAGGGCTGGGCAAGTAGCAGGGTGATCGGCCGCCTCGCTCCGCGACCTACGATGACAGCTGACCAAGTTTAAAGAGACTGTATTGTCAGCGCGGCACGCCGGCCAGCTAAGCATCCCCTGGGGAGTTGGACGGCGTCACAGCTCAGACCCTGGGGGGTCCCGCCCTGGCGGCTAGTTAAGTACATGAACAAACACTGTTGTATTATGTCACTATGTGTACATGTAAATAGGCTGGTATTTTATAGAGTGGTTTTATCATTAAGTGCTGTGCATATATGAAATGTCCTGTTATAGTTTATTACCTTTTTGCCTCATTCTATTATTGTTGTGCTATAACCCACTGAGTATTACCTTTAATAAAGATTGCTCTGTTATATATTTAAATCCCTTGTCTGTGGTCCGTCCAGGTTCTGACATAGCTACAATTTATAGCAAACATAGGAAACCCACTTTTATTACAAGCACACATGTGCACACATGTGTGCTATATATGTTATAGCTGTGCTGTGATATAAATCAGTCGGCAAATGATGATTGAGTAACGTTAGCTCTGACTCGCACATTATGTGAGATCACATATAAAAGGCCTTTAATATAGCCACAGATCATATAGGAATACGAATAGGCTTGGGCACTACCCTACCATCTCTCTATAGTGGGGCACCGACGATCTGCAAGCTCACAACGCGCTGCATGTGGACGCAACACTTGGAGCTTGTAGATGCGCACCACAGATCATACAGGGCGTGTGTTCCAGCTAACCCTATAGCATAACACACACACACAAGCAACAGTATAGACATCTATTCATCATTATTTATTTCAAATCAAAATACAATGTAATGCTGCACCACTGTCATGAAGTTCGCACGCACGCACGCGTGCGACACACACACACACACACACACACACACACACACACACACACACACACACACACACACGAGATTCTGACAGAATGCGGCGGCATGCTTAAAATAAACAGATATACAAGCTTATAGTGTACCATAGCGTACATACCAGCGTACTTACCGTTCAATAATAATTAGCAGTATTATTATTAACGAAAAACATAAATACTAGCCTACTATTTTATTGGTCTAGTTCAGTTGATTGAAACAAACGTAATGGAATTCAATTGCCTACATTCAGTATAGGCCTGGTTTATAATGATGCAGGGAGATTTTCTGAGCCAGTCCGTGCCATGTCATTTACTGCATTACATCTTCTGCTATTTTCGGAGCTGCCAGATTAATATTTAAATCTTTAGTTGGAAGAATGCAATAGCATATCATAAGTGTTGACCATAATGGGACGGTTGGAAGTGGAACCAAATGAACCCCCGACGGCCGGCGCTATTCAGCTATAAGGCCTATAAACGATATGGCCATACAAATATGGTTATGTGGTGGTCTGTGACATGTCTGCGTGCGTGCGTGAAAGACAGACAGAATACGACGCAATGACATGTCAAATTGTCAATTGTAGATCAGCTGCTTGTTATTAAAGTATAGGCTAATATGAAGGCAGCGTCTCCGCAAACGTGGACACCCGTGGCCCCCCTTGATCCCCAAGGGTCCACGGGGACCCGTACCGCCCGGGGGTATTATCATTAACCCCCGTGCGCTCTGATCCACAAGGCGCACGGGGCTGCGCAGAACCGCGCTCTGAGCTCAGATGCCGGCCGACAGACAGACAGACAGACAGACAGTCAATGCGCTATACGAGCGCGGTGAGCTTTGAATATAGCCGTTGCGCTGTGCGTAAAATAGTATTTTTTTTCCAGTATGAGGCTATATACGCAGCAAGTGGGGGGAGGCACACGGATAGCAGCACAAGCGCTCAGACGCTCACACACACACACACACACACACGCACACACACACACACACACACACACACACACACACAGACGGACCCCCGTGGACTACCGTGATCCCCAGGGGTCCACAGACGCGGGTCGGGCCATCCCGTATAGGAGCTGGTAGATCTGCTATTTTCGGTGGGCAGGTGACAGCTCTGGAACGCAGGGTCGCCTGGGGACGGCGAAGGGCTCCACGGACCGGCAAGGTGCACGCGGTGGCATGGCACACGTGCACACGTGCCAGGCCACAGGGCGCAGGGCGGACCGGCAAGGTGCACGCGGTGGGCGTAGGGCAGCGCAGGGCACCGCGCACCGGGCATATAACAAAGTCAACCTATTACGTCGCAAACGGGTAGATATAGCCGCGACGAGTCACGTTCTGTCGCGACGAGTCCAGCTCACGCCACAACGGGTAGATATAGCCGTGACGAGTCCCGTTATGTCGCGACGGAAAATAATAGCCAACATATTACGTCGCAAACGGGTAGATATAGCCGCGACGAGTCCGTTCTGCCGGGACGAATTGATATTTACGCCAGGACGTACTCGAATATACGTTGCGACGGAAAAATATACGTCGCGACGTACGTCGTCCGTCGTGAAGGGATTTCGCTGTCTCTCCCTGAAGGGCCTCCTCCACTTTGCTAAGTTGAAAGAGTAGGTGGAGTCTACAGTACAGAGTTGCTGATAAAGACTGAGTCCTGATGCGTTCTTTTAACTCATATACAGTCAGTCCGGAAAGTATTCAGAACGCTTCACTTTTCCCACATTATTTTATGTTACAGCCCTATTGATAATAGGAATAAATTCATTTTTTTCTCAGAATTCTACACAAAATACCCCATAATGACAACATGAAAGAAGTTTTGTTATGATTTTTGTAAATTTATAAAAAATAAAAAACTAGAAATATCACCTGTGCATAAGTATTCAGAACGTTTGCCATGAAGCTCAAAATTGAGCTCTGGTTGTCTCCACCAGGCCGAAGGCATGGAGGGAGAGCAGCTAATCTCCGGCACCGTTAACCCGGTCCATGCCAAATTTTGCACACACACTCCCTGGATGCCAACGATGAACCTCTGCCCCAAACTTTCCAGAACGGCCTGTTATAGCGCCACCAGGAGGCCGCTTTGTGCAAAACAAGTTTTTGCACAGTACACCTACAGATTTTGTCCAAACATCACGCAAATTGGTACACAGTCTCTCTAGAGCCATTCAACGAAACCGGTCTTTCAGATTTCTCAGACTCCATCCTGATTGGTTAAGATTGGCTTCCAAAGTTCACAGGAGTGCTCAGTTTCAAACAAAATTCTGCAAATCATGAACACATCGCGTGATTTCCGTGAAATTGTGCACGCACATTCCCACTAGGCCGAGGACGAAATGCCACATGAACAATTTCAACTCAGCCTCAAGGTGGCGCTATAACTGGCCGAAAAGTGTTTTTACCTCTAACTGCACGGATCTCTGGATAACTTTGTATGCCAACTCCCTAGAGGCCAAGGAAAAACCTTTGCCTGAAATTTTTCACATCTGCTCTTTATAGCGCCACCAGGAGGCCGACATATGTAAAACACATTTTCTATTATTACTCCTTCAGATTTTATCCAAATTTCACGCAAATCGGTACACATGATCTCCATAGTCATGTGATCAAGACAGGTTTGTTTGATTTCTCATATTCCATCCTGATTGGCCACGATTGGCTCCTACAGGTTTCAGGAGTAGCCCGCTTTGTACAAATCGCCACAACTCCTCAACGCAGCGTCCAATTGCGATGAAACTGTGCACGCATATTCCCACTAGGCTGAGGAAGAAATCCTGGTGGAGACCTGTGCCCAGAAGGGCACTTTTTTTTAAACTCTGAGATTGTCAAAAGGGATCCTTATGGCTCCGTTAATAGACAGTATTACACTTAAAGGATCGGACAGCGTACCATTGTGTGCGTGCGTATACTGTATGGGCTCCATCTTGCGCCACCCCTTACCCCTTATCCCTAAACTTATTTGCCATTTTTTACTATTTTTAAACATAAAAAAATAGTTCAACTAGCCAATCTACATCGACACATTGTTAGCTTGTAGATCGGCTATTTGTACTATTTACAAATGCCAAATAAGTTTAGGGATAAGGGGTAGCAATACGTGTGTGTGTGTGTGTGTGTGTGTGTGTGTGTGTGTGTGTGTGTGTGTGTGTGTGTGTGTGTGTGTGTGCACGTGTGCGTGTGTGTCATTTCTAGAGGGAAGTGCCAGTGTCATCATCTCTGCGTCCACTTTGTATCTCTCTGGATGCATCTGTCTGTCTGTCTGTCTGTCTGTCTGTCTGTGTGAAAATCCATCTCTAAAGTGCACACACACTCCCCGGCACGACAAACCCCCCCGGGCCCTACGGATGGAAAGAGTAGAGAGAAGAGATAGGAGAATGGTGGTGGTGGAGTGGGTGGGTGGGAGAGATGCAGAATGTGATAACGTCTGGGGGATGAGAGGGTTAGGTGAGCTTTCACAGGTAAACGGATGAGACTTGATTGAAGATGGTCTGATTATGTGGTCCTGCTCCTGAACTTCTGCTAGGAGCTCCATTTATTATGTTTTTTTAGCAATGTTTTCCCCCAGAATAGGTAGCTATATGCTAGTGGTTATAAAAAAACAACAGAATCACTCAAAAAGGGTATGTGTCTTTTGTAGACAGGTCCTAAATTAGTGATAAACACTATAAATATATAGTCCAAGTCATACTAGTCCCTGGTATAATGCACAGTGCATTCAGGAAGAGCAAACAGAAGCAAACAGAAGGTTGGATCACTGAGCAAGACTCATGCCTTGCTCAGTGTTCTGATGAGAGACTCATGCCTTGCTCAGTGTTCTGATGAGAGACTCATGTCATGTTTCAGCAATCTGACGGCTGTCAGGTGGAAACTGTTCCTTAGCCTGGTGGTGCTGCTCTTGATACTGCGGTAGGTCCCCTTGCCCTTCCGCTCAGCACCTTGGTCTTTTTTTAAAAGATTTGTTTTTGGCTTTTCTGCCTTTATTGATAGTATCAAGTGAAGATAGACAGGAAAGAGGAAGAGAGAGAAGGGGAGAGACACGCATCAAAGGTGGTGATGAACGGGACTCGAACACGCAACCTTGCTGTCAGGCGAAAGCCTATATGTAGCATGCGCCTGGACCACTTGGCCAGCGGGCGCCCAAGCACCGTGGTCATGTCGACGTTGAGGCAGAGGCTGTTCTCCCAGGCGTAGCCTGGCCTAGACAGTGTGTGTTCTGGTCTAGAGGGGCGGGCGCACTTGGAGCAAGCACTGGAGAATATTGGTTCACCGATCAGTGCCCTGGATCGTACTTTCACAGGTAGCTTTCACAGGTAAACGGTTGAGACCTATGGTATCCGCGCCTCCACGCGGAAACATGTGGTCTGCGTTTTCGTTTTCGCTTCATTGTTCTAGAAACAAATGGAAGCGTCCTGACGGTCCAATCCGAGCAGCGGATTCTCTGCGAAAACATCGGGAATTCGGTGAGCGCTCGCAGTGTTTATGTCCATAAGTGCTTGTCTGTCATAATTCCTTATGCTCCCATCGTGCAGATGAGAAAAAATAATAAAAAAAAAGAGAAATCGACACGATGTTGTGGATCTCACACGAACGCTGCTGTTTACGTGACAAACATCTCTCAAAGTTGTTATTGGATAGGCGGTTCCGTTATGCAGCAGTGCAGCATTGGCCATTACACCAGTGTCTTACCATTACTGTGCATTACTGTAGCTGTCGACAGTCATCATGGCTCTCAGTTCCCATCTGATGTCGTGTGGGAGTTCAGACTGATCCATACCGGACTGAATAACTGCTAGCTTGCATAACGTCTTCAGAATAGGACTTAAGTCTAAGATGTACAGCTTATATCCTCTAAAGAGGATGGCAAGATCTCCCACTATGGAACACTTTGAACACTTGAAACACTCAAGGGTCTTCTGGGAGAGCTCAACCTTTTTCCAGGATACGGTCTCTGGCCTGAATTTCCACATGTCATTGCACTGCTTGTCGTGTTTATTGCCACCAAATATGTACAGCTCTCCATTGTAGGCGAAAGCTGCATGCACTGTGCGTGCGTCTGGCTGAATCTCTGCAGGAGGCGTGTACAGCCAGAGGTTGGTCTCTGTGTCAAACACTCTGATGTGGTGGCGGACACCGCGGCCTTGACGGCCCTTCCCCTTTCCCCCAAATACAAACATCTTTGTCCCGATGATGGTGGAAGTGTGCCCATATGAAGCGGGCGCCTCAGTTCCCCTGGTGTCAATTAGAGACCAGACCATTGTGTTGGTGTCCAATTTGTGGATGTCAGTAATGAGTTCATACGCATGTTCAAATAACCCTCCATAGATATACATGACCTTCCCTAAGACACAGGCTGAGTGCAACCTCCTCTCCTCTGGAACAGTGCCGGAAACTGCAGGTTTGAACCATTTGTGGGTGTCGACATCGAATGCATAAAGAAAGGCGGAGGTATCATTTTTTCCCCCGCATGTGTAGATGATATGTGACCAGTGCCAGTAATTTGAACCACAAGTCGCCAACTCTGTTATGTCACTATAGGACCAAATAGATTATTTCTTTTTTTTTGGTGTTTTTCGTTTTTAGCCACATTAAAACAGTTGGAATGTTAAAGAATGTTTTTATTCCATCAGAAAGTCGTTTTAGTGTCATTAAGTCGTTGTATTTACATTGCAAAAATGTCTCTATAAGTACAGTTTATTTGCCGTATTTTGGGGGTGTGAACATTCCTGCACGTATTTACATAGAGTCGTTTCGATTGGCCATAGCTATCTTTGTTCTCCAGTTACAGTAGCCGTGTGTTTGTGACAATAGTCAATAAATAGCCTACAACATCAGCATTTTTGTTAACTTGATATGATGCTGTTGGATGTTGTAATAAAAGTATAAATTAACTGATTTACCCGTCGTCCACTGAAGAAAAAGTTGCTGTTTGTTTGTGGTCTCCACACGGACCACACGCATTCTGACGATTGTCTTAGTTGTAAATCCATTCTTCTGCCCTTTATTTCAGTGCACACATGTGCATGTTTAGCACTGTGTTTTAATCTCTGTAACTTTATTACCGTTGGATGCAGCTGCCTGATGATCAATAGCCTACATGAATTAATAACATCGTGCGTGATCGCGCGTCGCGGTAAAATCCGTCTTTTATATAATTTGATCCATCCATGACATCCATGCGTGATCGCGCGTCGCGGTGAAATCCGTCTTTAATATAATTTGATCAATCTGTGACATTGTTGTTCAAATATTGAATGAGAAGACATAGTGTAGTACTTCAAAGTGGAAGCATCATAACACACGTCTAAGGTATTTTTTCCCCTGACTTTCTGTTGGTAAGGTTTTGACTCTTTCACATCAGTGCACGGCTGATTCAAGCCATGCATTTAGGGGTAAAAAGGTACCTTTGTACATATTAATAATGTAATGTAAACATACAGCATTTTTAAATTTAGCAATTAAAAGCATGGGTCTAAAACTACAAGTAACTCCATGGAATAAATTATAGCCTACTTGCAGTGTTAGCGGCAAGTAGTTTTACTCTACATGTAATTATTTGAAAACTCAATTAGCCTACTAGTTATTTTTTAGATTGTATTATTACAAAACATACACTAAACAACGTCCGTCCTATATTTCTATATTGCAATATTGATACATTATCATCTCTATTTATTCTTATTCTAAGAGTTCTAGATGACCTTCTGGCTTCTTTTACTAAGTGTCCACTCAAGTCATTCTGTGCAGTTGACAGTGTGGAGTGGTTAGAGGATGGGGGGAGTGTTTATGCAAGTATCTAGGGGTGGAGACAAGTGACCATTGTCACACCCATTCCTTGGCTCAGAGATGCTAAATAATTTGAAATCTTAGAACGGCTAATTCTATACTTTGGTGTTTACAGTTAAACAAGTTTCAAATGGTCATATCTTCTTCATTTCCCCCCCAATTTCAATGAGCAATACATCATGTGAAAGGTTACAGTGTGCAGTTTCATAATATGTAAAGAACTGAAAAATGACCATGGCCCCCTTGTGTATTAAACCACTGGCACTGGTCACATATGTTCTATCAGTACAGCTTCGTCGTTCCAGTATCTGGTGGGAACATCAAGGGGCTTTCTCTTCCAGTTGATGGTAACTTCTTCCAGCGTAAAGAAACAGTGTTAAAAACATGGACATCAATCTGCTGTCTGTCTGGATCAGTATAACAGCCTCCAAAGAAGTACACCTTGCATCCCACTGACACAGCAACACTGTCATGCTGCTTTGGTCCTTCCCGATGCACAGTCCAGCGCAACATTTCTCACACACCAGCACCACCGTGGATGTAATTGGATTGGTCAAGTCTTTCCTGCAGTGTGAAATAGCCGTTCCAGGGATAGGTGGAAGACCCAAAGTCAGGCTTCTCTATCACAGGTAGCAGAAAGTCCTTACTTTAAGAATCTCAAAAAGGGATGAGGAAAATGGGAACACCGAACTGTTGGCGCATGTTCTGTCTAGTGGCCACTATATGCCCTGATGACATCATTTATGATTACAGACACCACCCTGAAATATGCAGCTATTCCCAAATATGGAGTGTGTTGTTGTCTGATGTGTTTTAATGGCATCAGGCACAAACAAGTCAGTTACTGTACATGGGTAATCTGAGTTCCCAGAAGTTTAATTTTTCGCCACTAGGCGGGCGAGAAAGACTTCTGGGAAAAAAGGACCGTATCCATGTGAGGGAAGTACGTTGCGCTCAGAATCTGAGCGGACACTCCCCTTTCCGGTCTGAAGCACTGTGCATACCATGAAAATAGTCAGAAGGGAATCCAATTCCAAATTGAATTGTAGTAGGCCACCACCGCTCAAGGAGCAATTGTTTCCCTTCCGTCTTATTTAGATGTAGCGCCCACTCCATGTGGAACCCGCCCCTGTCTTTTGATTCGCATTTCATTTGAAACGCAACGCACTGGGCCACGCCCCTGCTGCACAGGATCTGAGGCCAATTTTCCTAGACTACTCCATGGGCACAAAAGGGGCATGCCCATAAATGGGCATATGACATCAGGGATTTCCATACAGTATATGGGCATAAAGTGTGGGCATATAAAACCTCTGTTAATGTGTCTTGGTATGACAATTTATAGAAAAGACGGGTGGAGAAAAAAAAGAACACACAAACAGACAGCTGGAGACGGCATTGTTCAGGCCTGCATTCCATGTCCAACGAATTAAATCATATACGTTTGGCTGGTTAATTAACTTGGAATTTGTTTATTATTTTGATAAGATAATAGGAATATGAATACAATGATTATTATCCATGATGAGGGTGGGATGTTATTGAATGCATGCTCGGTTAGACTCGACCCGACATTTACTTTCCATGAAGCGAGAACGCTTGCCGATGCGCGATACAAAATAAAGTGTTTGAAATCATTCCAACCAGATAGACCTCCCGAACCTCTAAATGTTTTGTGGAACTTTCCTTTTTCTCTCTCTCTCCCTCTCAGGGAAGCATGTAAATGTTAATGAATTCAATAACTGCGCAATGTTATAAACAGCAGCTGAGCTGGGGTTTCTCCTCAACATACAGTGGCAGACTGTAGCCTATATTTTTCTATTTAGTGTGCAAGGCTTACATCCGTTAAGCTGTAATGCGCTGAATTCCATACACAACACATACACGATCCGTATCCTCTCCTCACCGGATGTTGAATTCACAGTGCTAACGGCCGTATTCTGAGCGATGTTTTTTATTAATTAAACTGATATAACAACATAACGTGGCTAATAATTGTTTATTTGGAATGTACTTTGGCTGGTAATTTAGGTAAATATAACGTGACTCACTTGTATAAGTAATTTACCGCGGACAGGCCGCATTTAATGCAATACATTGGCTTTAGTAATGTTGTTAGCTTATAATATTAGCAACTGTAAGCTAACGGCTGGAGGACTACGGACAATCCGGTCAATAACATCATTACACTTAAACATTAATACAATTATGTCATGTTTACATGCCTAGTCAAGCAGTCTGTACATCGCGTGGGGTCACATATATTAATTACATCGATAACACATGAGAAAAGACGAGTGATCTTGCTCTTTTGGAAGGAAAAAAAAACAACAGAAGGCAGCAACGCGACACTCTTCCATGGCTATGTTGCAATATAGCACTAACGGGCAACGGCAAAATATATCTTTTTCACATGTTTTATACATTTTAGGAGTGAAAACATGTGTTTAGAAACATATATGATTTAATTTGTTGGAAATGGGATGCAGGCTTGAACAATGTCTTCTCCAGCTGGAGAGGGACGAGTGGGGGAGAGAGTGGCCAATCAAATCGCACCAAAAACACGGTCCCCCTGACCGTTCAGCCGACTGAGTAGTAGTGAATTTTTTTCAGCCTTCCTAGTGTTAAGTAATCTGCTTGAATTAATTATTTTTCTGACCCTGTAAACGATTTTTTTGGCATGGCGCTAGAGCTCGACCGGCCAATAATTGTTATCAGAGTTGTTGATACTGATCAGTAGTTTAACCCATTCTGACCTGAGATCAGATTCATACGAGGTTTCCGCCGGACACACACTGGTCTGATGAACCCATTCTGACCTGAGATCAGATTCTAAAAATGTCAGTCGCTCTTCGATTTTTCAAAAATAGCAGACCTACAAGCTCGTATCGCGCCACTCGGTGGCGCGATATGAGCTTGTAGATCTGCTATTTTTAAATAGCTAAAGCACGACATGATGCTAACACCAAAATGGGTGCCCGGTCAGAATGGGTTAACAGTGTGTTTAATGTACTCTGGCTCCATAGGGTCTCTTTGAACAGACATAAATTGTGTATACAAACTCCTGAATGAATCAAGGACCCAAGCCATTCCAACCGCAGTCTGTTTGAGATGCTGCCGCATGGGAAGTCTCAAAGCCACTGGAAATAGACTGCCAAAAAGCGTCTTTCCCAGAACAATCAGATACATGAATGAACTGATAAGAACCAGAGCGTATCAGGGAAAAGGAAAACGCTTGCCCCCCCGCACCTTTGCCCTCTTCCCGCACTATTAAGACATAGCCTACTGTGAGGTTGTTTACAAAAAATATATATATAATAATAATAATAATAATAACAACTTTGGAAAGGACTCTTTTTCTTTGTTTGCTATTTATTGCTGTGTTTTTACTGTGTTTGCTGTTTGGCTTTCTTCAGACAATGCAGCAGCAAATATCAAACAAAAATAAGTTTTACTCTTGTACCTGTACACAAGATGTAACAATAAAGCACAACCTTGAACCTTCCTCTACTGTATAAAAACCTTGTTCTCTGTCATCAGGGGTAGGCAACATTTATTCAGTATAGGCCATACCGATAAAGTGAGTGAAGCGCCAAACCCTGAAACACAGTGCTGGATTATACATATTTTTACAGATGGCCGGGTCTGCGGCCCCTGACCATATATTTTCACCATGTGTGTTCTAGACGGAGAACTTTCTTCTCTCTCCATGTCAATATATTCAATCAACAACCTATTTTTAAGAGTGCCATTTTGCTTTTGGTATTCTGGATGCATTTATTCATTGCTGAGAAGTTAATCCATACGCTGCCAGTCATATAACATTGTTTTTTAAGGTTTATGCCTCGCTTTTCTTTTAATTTTTTTCTCACTCACTGTAAAGCACTTTGAGCTGCATTTCATGTCATGAAAGGTGCTATACAAATAAAGTTTCATTATTATTATTATTATAACAGCTTCTTAATATACAAAGAAGCCATTATATATTATTCTAAAAACCGTATACTTAGCTGTTGGTCAATGGCAATTTGGCAAACAATCTACAAGCTTCCTGTTCTTGATTTTTTTAAAGGATAAAAGTAATGAAAAAACACACGTTTCATTATTTATTTTTTCTGAATGTGGACAGTCTGGACAACACAGCTTCTCTTTTGATTTCATATTTGTATGCATCTTTCCATGTATTTCCCTTAGAATGACTGTAGTAGTTTTTTTCTTCGTCTGTCTTCTCAAAGTTATAGTGCTTATAAACGTCAATGGCGTTCTGGTTCACGGTCGCCACATGACTGCATGGGAGGGAAATGGATTGAGAATTAGTTACAGCAAAAATGAAAGGTGCCGAACTAGCTCATTAGTTAATTTATTTTTGAGGGGTGATTTCTGTTTCTGTTCATGTGAAACCAAACACAATCATCACATTTGTTGAAAGCACTATTACTCACAGACTAATATCCTTGTAGGATTTGTTGTTTTCGACACAGTCGAAGACGTGGCCCATCATCATTCGACCTAGAATGAGAGTAGAGACAGTTTTTCAAATAAAACCCATGATTCATTTCAAGTGAACTCCACTGTGAAGTACTTATAACTGTATAGGTAGTGGTACTGAACACCATACCGATGCCTTCTTTATGATATTTCTTCTTGCGTGCCATTGCCAACACATAAATGCCATTGCCAACCACGCAGCAGCACATCCCTCCGATCAGCTCCACTTCGTCTTCCTCATTTTCTTTCCAGACTAAAGTACAAACAAGGTAGAAGGTGAAGATTAGCTAAGTATCATCAATAAGCAGGCAAACCATAACTTCTTTGTGGAAATATGAAATATATAATTACTAATAGCTACTTATTACTTAAGTTAAATGGGGGTGTAAAATCTTGCTAGGTATGTGTAGAAAAAACAATGATACAAATATATCTGTGTAGTGATCTGAATCAGGTGAGTCGTCTCTCACCAAGCTTGGACAGCCCCTTGACATTTGCTGCCTTCCGATAAACTCTGTCGTTGAAATTGGTCCCCATCTCCGCCTGGAATAATTGGTTCACTATGTCCCGGTTGGAATACGCAAAATCCTTCAACACGAACTTGCTGTTGGAACAAGAGCAAAGTGGTCACACATACAACAGTTAAAACACTGACATCAAAACATGAATATATCACTCATTACATAGGTCAAAACACATACACCACTCTGTACATCACAAATACACAACAGAATGATGCAGTCACATGTAAACACATTTGACATAAGGTAGTTTCAAGTAATTTGAGGATGACACATTCAGATTTTTGCATGTTGAAAAATGTTCAATAGCAATAGCAAGCTCGCTTTTATTTAAATAATAAATTTATTATTTAAATGTTAGTAATTTCTTTGTAGATTGTTTGTTATATCTGCCCTGTTGATTTATTTGTTGATGACGCCTAAAAGCCCTGCAGAAATGTAATTTTTATGTTCCAATGTTAAATGGAAAAACACAATTAAATTGTTAATCGCAGTTATTTTGATAACAAAAGATTAAGTGCCCCTCAGGGTCTCCACCAGGCCATGTCAGGTTGTGGCCTCCTGGTGGCGCTATAATAGGCCAATGTGAAAAGGGTGCCATTTCTTCTTTTCAGGACTGCCTAAGAAAACGACTGACAGATTACAAATTGTCCAAAATGCAGCAGCTAGAGTTTTAACTAGAACTAAGATGAGAGAACATATTACTCCATCACTGCACTGGCTTCCGGTTGTTTTCAGGATTGATCTAAAAATTCTGTTACTTGTCTATAAAGCTCTCAATGGTCTCGCACCTCTGTACCTCCATGACTGCCTACCTAGATATGTCCCTAACCGCCCCCTCAGGTCCTCCAATGCTGGCCTACTTGAAGTGCCTAAAATAATGTGCACAAAAAAATATGGTGAGGCAGCTTTTTGCTTCTACGGCCCAACAGCCTGGAATAAACTTCCATTCGAGCTCAGACACGCACCCTCTGTAGACATTTTTAAATCTCAACTCAAGACTCACCTCTTCACCCTTGCTTTTAGTTGAGTTTTACTATGCACGTTCCTACCCTGCCCTGACTGATTTGCTGCATGTGGTGTTTTATCTGTTTTTATTTATTTCATGTTATTATATTCAATTTTTGGCTTAAGCCAATTGTATGATTAATTGTATTATTGATTTAGGCAAAGTCTTCCTGTGTGATACCATAACTTGCAGTCAATTGTTTTTCAGACTTTGGTTTTCTTTATGGCAGAGATGGCTTAAACCAGGGGTCTGCGACCCCTTTATATTTTCTTGATAGTCAGTGTGCCATATCAACATTAAGTTTAATCACGACACAACATCAAAATTCCAACAGATTTTGATTGTCCATATACATAGCAGCCATTTTTCCTAACATTTTCTTTCACTTAGAACACTGTAATGCCCATTAGACTATAATAACCCAATAACCCTATACACATCATGTTTGCATGCATTTTCTTCTTGATCTTTGATCCTCATGTTTACCAAGACTAAGGGGGGGCGATGATTTAATTATTCTGTCCCTATCCGTACCGGTACATGAATCGGACGGGACTGAGTCGGCTGAATGTGTATTTGCAACACTCGGGCACAGCGACTAGGCCGTGCTTCTCGTTTACATCACTTGAGTGTTTGTTCAGTAACAGGGGTCTCTCTGTCTCTCCAGCACATGTTGGCTTGGTGGACCTTTTTGACATTACCTACCAGAAACACTGAACCAGGGTTCACTCTGGTCCCCAGGAAGTCAAGGCGAGTACACCCCATCATGGTCACTGACCTCGACTATGCAGACGACATCGCCCAAATCTCGGATACAGTCGAGAAAGGAATGGAGCTACTACTGGCAGTAGAAAAGGAGTGCAGGAAGATCGGCCTCAAGCTCAATGCCAAGAAAACAAAGGTAATGAGAGGAGGACAAAACCATTGCCACTGCAGACAGGGCGGTGCTCGAGTGAGTCGAGGACTTCAAGTACCTCGGAGCCTGCAATACCTCAACTGAACAGGATCTGAAGGTTCGGAGAGCACTTGCCTGGAAAGCCTTGCACGGGATGAGGAGAGTGTATACATCAGATATGGGATAAGACCTTAACAGTTTCCGTGCCTTGAATGGATTACTCCAGGTTAATGTCGCTGCCGTATCGGACATACCCGCCTTTTGTTTTATGTGTTTAATCCGCCGTAATGTAATGAATCAAAAGAAAATCCGTCTTCGTCGCGGAGTATGAGACTGGATGCCTTCGCTGTGATGACAAAACCGGAAATCGTCACATGCTGTGGGCTGCTAGGGCTTCTGGGAAATTGAGGCCAATGGAAATGCATTGGATGCAACGCCTCATTGAAACCAATCTTGTGTGCGTCTTCCGGGTGCACCAAGATGGTGGATGCTACACACAGATCATAACAAACCACGGGAGCTTTTTTTGATGGATTTTCGCGGATTAAAAGCCCAAATAATTCAGCGTATGCTCTAAAGGTAATACAACAATCTCGGCAGTGAAGGGGGGTTGATTAAAATGCGGGTTAATCGTAAAAAACAGTCAAACTGTTAAGAGGCGGCAGTGGCGTGCACAGACATTTAGAGGGGCAGGTGCTCAAGTGAAAAAAAGGGCGCCTTGTGCAGCGCATTTTGGGGCGGGAACCCATTTCTGTGCTTTAGCTATTGAAAAATAGCAGATCTACAAGCTCATAGTGCGCCACCGAGTGGTGCGCTACGAGCTTGTAGGTCTGCTATTTTATTTTTAATCGAAGAACCACTGACATAGAAACATATAGCTTTAGATTGTGGGGACCTAAATAATATAGTAGAAGCGTTTTTTTATCAAGATTTGTCACCATGGTCCACACACTACAAATTAAGAAAAAAAAATAAACTTTGCCAAAAGGGCAGGGGGACGGACCGCATCAGAAATGTGGACCTCTATGGGGACCTACCACGGGTCACGGACAAAGTCAAAGAGAGAGGGATGGGCACTGCGTCAGGCACCCAGAAATTGAGGCAAGTAAATTGACCCTATGGGAGTCAACCCAGGGAAAAGCCAGGAGGGGAAAGAAGTGTACCACCTATGTAGACGTGCTGCGGCGCAACAGCTTGGCTGACAACACTGCACGGACTTGAACTCATGCTTCCTTCATGCATGAGTGTCCAAGTCGCTCCTTTGCACCTGACAGGGGGAGTTTCCCTGGTTGGACGTAGCATGTGGAAGGAACACGTTATTCCAACCAGTTCCTTTCCCCTCCATCAGGCGCCCTGGCTGGCCAGGGGGACGCAGTTTAGAGACCAGGATTACTGCATGTTTTTTGTGAGGTTAAACCTACCCTAGGGGACACGGGGAGAACATGCAAACTCCACACAGAGAGGCCCTTCGGGTATGGGCACTGATGACACGGAGGAGAGAGCACGCCGCCAGCGCCCACAGTGTCCCGAGCGGGAATCGAACCAAAGTTCTGTAATCGTCTGTGTACATTTTTCATCACGCATATAGTGCGGGGATAGGGGCGGGGGTCTCAGCTATGCAGCTACAGTATATTGAGATCTCATCAAAGTCTGCTTCACTAAATCATTTTAAATTAGCTTAGAAGAACCCAAATCAGTAAAATGTAACAATACACATATAGACTTCCACTCTTACACCCACACTTACACCCTTTTCTACAATTTTTTCTATATTATATTATTGTCTCCACCAGGCCGAAGGCATGGGGGGAGAGTATGTTTTGCACTCCGTCCGTCTGTCCGTCCATCCGTCCGTGTGTGTGTCCGTGAGCAGCTAATCTCCGGCACCGTTAACCCGGTCGATGCCAAATTTTGCACACACACTCCCTGGATGCCAACGATGAACCTCTGCCCCAAAATTTCCAGAACGGCCTGTTATAGCGCCACCAGGAGGCCGCTTTGTGCAAAACAAGTTTTTGCACAGTACACCTACAGATTTTGTCCAAACATCGCGCAAATTGGTACACAGTCTCTCTAGTTCACATCTGACTTTTAGAGCGCCACCAGGAGGCCGACTTTTGTAAAACACATTTTTGGATATTACTCCTCCGGATTTTGTCCAAAAATCCCGCAAATCGTTACACAGTATCTCCATAGTCATGTGCTCAAGACGGATGTGTATGATATTTCATATTCCATCCTAATTGGCTAACATTGGCTTTCAAATTTTGCAGGATTGGCCTGTTTTGAACAAAAAGCCTCAAATCATGAACGCAGCGTGCAATTTGACGTGAAATCTTTCACGCACTTTCCTACTAGGCTGAGGAATATAGCCCACCCATTTCACATTGGCCTGTTATAGGGCCACCAACAGGTGGATTGTGCATGCGTGTGATCAACACGGATCTGCACCATTTCCCATATTCCATCCTGATTGGCAAAGATTGGAACAAACAAACAAAAAACATGTTTATATTACTCCTAAACATTCCTATCCTCCTGGTGGAGACCTGTGCCCAGAAGGGCACTTTTTCTAGTTAATTCTGTTTCCACTGATCTCTCTCAAGTTGTTTCTACAGCTTAATCGGAGTCCACCTGTGGTGAATTCAGTTGATTAAACTTGATTTGGAAAGACACACACCTGTCTATATAAGCTCTCACAGTTGGCAGTGCACGTTGCAACACAAACCAAACATGAAGTCAAAAGAATTGTCTTCAGACCTCCGAAACAGGATTGTTTCGAGGCACAAATCTGGGGAAGGGTACAGAAAAAATTCTGCTGCTTTGAAGGTCCCAGTGAGCACTGTGGCCTGCATCATCCTTAAATGGAAGAAGTTTGGAACCACCAGGAATCTCCCTAGAGCTGGCCGCAATCGGGGGAGAAGGGCCTTAATCAGAGAGGTGACCAAGGACCCGACGGTCACTCTGTCAGAGCTCCAGCGTTCCTCTGTGGAGAGAGGAGAAACTTCAAGAAGGACAACCATCTCTGCAGCAATCCACCAATCAGGCTTGTATGGTAGAGTGGCCAGGCGCAAGCCCCTCCTTACTAAAAAGCACATGGCAGCCCGACTGGAGTTTGCCAAAAGGCACCCGGTGGACTCTCAGACCATGAGAAAAAAAATCCTCTGGTCTGATGAGACAAAGATTGAACTATTTGGCATGAATTCCATGCGTCGTGTTTGGAGGAGACCAGGCACCGCTCATCACCTGGAGAACACCATCCCTACAGTGAAGCATGGTGGTGGCATCATCATGCTGTGGGGGTGTTTTTCATCAGCAGGACCTGGACTAGTCAGGATTGAGGGAAAGATGAACGCAGCCATGTACAGAGACATCTTGGATGAAAACCTGTTCTAGAGTGCTGTTGACCTCAGACTAGGACGACGCTTCATCTTTCAGCAGGACAACGACCCAAAGCACACAGCCAAAATATCAAAGGAGTGGCTTCAGAACAACCATGTCAATGTCCTTGAGTGGCCCAGCCAGAGCCCAGACCTGAATCCCATCGAACATCTCTGGAGAGATCTGAAAATGGCTGTACACCGACGCTCCCCATCCAACCTGATGGAGCTTGAGAGGGTCTGTAAGGAAGAATGGGCAAAACTGCCCAAGAATAGGTGTGCCAAACTTGTAGCAACCTATTCAAAAAGACTTGAGGCTGTAATTGCTGCCAGAGGAGCTTCTACAAAGTATTAAGCAAACGTTATGAATACTTATGCTCATATGATTTCTTTGTTATTTTTATTTTTAATACATTTACAAAAGTCGCATCAAAACTTCTTTCATGTTGTCATTATGGGGTGTTTTGTGTAGAATTCTGAGAAAAAAAATGAATTTATTCCTATTATCAATAGGGCTGTAACATAAAAGAATGTGGGAAAAGTGAAGCGTTCTGCATACTTTCCGGACTGACTGTATCTTCTTTTCACAGGTGGCTAATGAGCAAGAGGGGAAAAATGGCCCCGAACACGGTCAAGTCCTACCTCCTGGACCTTTCCAAGTCCATTGACCACCTTGAGCACTCAGGCTTCAGGCCCCAGTCCAAGCTGTCCACAAGTGACCTGAAGCAAATCCCATATCGGATCAACAGATATCAGGAGGAGTTCATGCAGAAGGTCAAAAAACACCGCTACGAAACTCTCAAGACAAAAACGAGTGAGTATACTTTCTGACCCTTAACCCTTGGCCTACAATTCACGGAAAAAACGGAATTAATCGAAAAATCTAAACCTCCCGTTAACGGAAAAAACGGAATTGGGGGCTTTTTGGCGCATAGGCTAGGTGGGGGTCTAATGCAACTTGTCACAAAGTTTCGTCTTGCTGTGATCAATGGTTGGTTCACAATTAATTGTTCAACCACTAGAGGACAGCAAGGTCTAACCAAAAACAGAGAGAGGCATAACATGCCTCCAAACGCTAACGTAAATCACTTCACTTGTTGCCATATGCATGAAACGTGTGAACCGTGGCTACTGGCTAGCATATCACAGTCATTCAACACTTCAACGGCCTCCTTTCATCTGTGTCGGAATGACCTCAATGTCTCAAGCAAATAAATACAAAACATGATCAAACGACCAAAAACACACACACAACAGCAGCTCCGGGGGAGGGGGGGGGGGGCAGCCGCGGCTCGGTAACCCATTCCACAACCAAAACAAACAGACAACTTTATCTCTCCATTTATTTTATTTGTGTCACTCTGACCCCAGCTATATTGCCGACTTTGCACACAAGACATCATCACAGCATCACATCAAAAGAAAAAAACAACAACAAGGATCTAGCCGCCCCGTAATCCAAAACAAGCGCCTGCATCGCCTAAACAACGCCTAAAATCAAAGGAAACCAATCAAAACAAACAGTGGAAAGGCGTTCGATTTTCTCACGGTTTTGTGGGAGTAGGTAGATTTGAAGTGAAGAGTGAAGACGTGTTTGGAGAGAGCGATCGTAGTACTGTATCTGTGTTGCCTGTATTTGTTTGAGAGTGATCATGTCGGCTCGTAAGCGTGCATCTCGTGGTGGTGGTGGAGGAGTAGGTGAGGATGGTGACTCTAGTGTTGAGCCTCAGCCTAGTGTTGCTGTAGCTGCTCCAGGCTTTCCAGGCGGGCGAGGAAAGGTCCCGAGACGCCGCAGCCGCGGTGGTTCTGCTGGCGACGAGGCTAAACCTGGCCCCAGTGGTTTGAGTGGATCATCCAGCCACACTCGTGTGGGTCGCGGTTCTGCTGCTCGGGATGAGACTAAACCTGGCCCCAGTGGTTTGAGTGGATCCAGCCACACTCGTGTGGGTCGCGGTTCTGCTGCTCGGGATGAGACTAAACCTGGCCCCAGTGGTTCAGCGAGTGGATCCAGCGACACTCGTGTGGGTCGCCCTCCAGCTCGTGGGAGTCGTGGCCGGTCCACTCATGGCCGTGGGGGGCGCAAACTTCCTGCAGCTCCGGGCCGTGGTCAGTCGACGCTGGATGCCTTTGTCCGTGCCATCCCGAAGGCTGATACGGGGTCTGAGTTGGAGTCGGATGTAGAAGAAGATCGATTGATCAAGCTATCCCAGTCTTCTCGTGCCATCAATCCGATCGATGCTGGTTCCGTCCCTTCATCCCAGTCATCTCATGTATCGGCCTCGGGTGCGTCGACTCCACGTTCCTGTCATACCCGGGCATGGTTGGAAAGACAGCGACTAGAGTCTCCATTCAGCTCTCAACATAGTGTTAGATCTCTGAAGTCTGCTGGGATAGATTCTGGGGACGAAAGTTCCGGTCAGTCTTGGTCACCGATCCGTGAACGACGCAGACGCAGTGATAGGGACAAGCGCCGCTATACTGATGGTATGTATAATTATAATTTATTTATGTAATATTTATTTGAATCGCAAAAATGTAAGTTGTTAGTCTGGATAGTGTAACTAATTCATGCCTATTGATTTGTGTTCTTTTTTTTTGTAGAGCGATTTGACTCTGACGAGTTCACATGGACTTCTGACGAGTCTGACGAATACGGCTCGTCAGAATATGAAGACGACGAGTCGTCCCTTTGCTCTGGAGGCAAGATTTGTTTTATTCATTTTCAGAACTAACTAAATGGCAACTGTCTGGGACTGTCTGAATTATGTCATTCAAGCAAAAAAAGAGAAGAATCGTATAAAATAGTGCATATCATCCTAGATTGTTGTTATCTGACTAAAATATATAATTTACTCTGCCATTTTCAGATGTGGAGATAAGTAATGCAGCTCTCCCGTCACCAGATGCCTCTGTTGGTGCTGATGGCAGTGCAGGCAGAGGTAAGTTACATTTCTGCACACAAAATGAGACTGTGGGCTCATTTACTATCATGTATTGTATTGCAGAGCTTGTAGATTGGCTATTTGAACTATTCAAAAATAGTTAAAAAAAAAGGCAAAGACGTTTAGTAATCTATATTATCTAAATAAATATATATTCTATTGTGTCTTCAGCCAAGAAGGCCAGGGAAGCAACCTCACAACCACCTGATGCTGTTGGCAGGGCAGGCAGAGGTAAACATTACATTTCTTCACACAAATAAAATGCATTTATTGTATTGGTAAACTGAGACTCATGTGGCCTCTATTTACATCATATATTGTATTGTCTGCTTGTAGATTGGCTATTTGAACTATTCAAAAATAGTAAAAAAAAAAGGCAAAGAAGTTTAGGTATAAGGGATTTAGCATGTCATTCAAGCTGGGTGTGCACATCCTAGGTTATCTAAATGAGTAATTATGTATATGCATTTTCAGGTCGGAAGAGGTCTGATTCACTGAGGTCTCTCAGGTCTGCCGTAGTCTGTAGTCTGGTTGCGGGGGCAACAGCGAGCTCTGTTGCCCCCGCAACCAGACTACGGATAAGCGGTTGAAGATGGATGGACATTGTGTGTGTGTGATATGCAAGTACATATATAAAATACATACTTTGTGAATTGGAGAGGGAAATTTAGAGCTCTCGAGCTGTTGCCCCCGCAACCAGACTACGGATAAGCGGTTGAAGATGGATGGACATTGTGTGTAAGTGTGATATGCAAGTACATATACAACCGCTTATCCGTAGTCTGGTTGCGGGGGCAACAGCTCTAGAGAGCACTAGATTTCCCTCTCCAATTCACAAAGTATGTATTGTGTATACAGGGTTCCCCAATTAGCGGCCCGCGGGCCATCTGCGGCCCACGGAGCGCCCCCTTGGGCTGTTTACCTCTAGCGCTGATGTTTATTGTAAGTAATTATATATTTCTATTTTTTCAGGTCGAGGCAAACCACAGCGTGTTGAGCCAGAGTGGCGTCACCTGGATGCCAGTGGTTGGCAGCCCCAGTCCTTCCCGTTCACTGGAACATCAGGTCCTCGCGGCCAGGCAGCAGCCCTGCAGTCTGTAGAGCCTTCTGACTTTTTAGAACTGTTCCTCACAGACGAGCTACTGACTGAGATGGTGACGCAGACCAATTTGTACACAGCGCAGAGCATAGCAGCGGTACCACGAACGGGTCAGTCCAGGATCAACGCGTGGAAGGATTTGGACGTCAAAGAGCTGAAGGACTTTTTTGGACTCGTCTTCCTCACCGGGCTCATCCACAAGGCAGATCTGGCAGACTACTGGTCAACCGACGAAGCCCTGGCAACGCCGTACTTCGGGTTAGTAATGGGTCGGAACCGGTTCCAACTCATCCTGAAGTTTCTCCACTACACCGATCGGCGGGAGGATAAAGACGACCGAATTTTCAAGATCCGCCCCATCCTGGACTACCTCGTAAAGAGATGGAAGGAGATGTTCCAGCCGGGTCAGAACATCGCAATCGATGAAGGTACGTTGCTATGGAAAGGCCGCCTTTCCTTCCGCGTGTACAACCCACAGAAACCGGTTCACTACGGCATAAAGTCCTACATTCTTGCCGATAGTGCTTCAGCCTACTGTCACAACTTGCAACCGTATATTGGAGTGTATAGCTCGTTGATGGACACCGTCACCTCTCTGCTTGGAGACTTGGCAGGGAAGGGTCATGTGCTATACATGGACAATTATTACAACAGTGTGTCTTTGTGTGAGCACCTTCTGCAACTGAAGACGCATACCTGTGGCACCATCCGGGGTAACAGAGGCACACCCCGAGAGGTCCAGGAGGCCAGCCTGGCCACCCTGAAAAACCCTGACCGAATAGCCATGACCACTGGAAAAGTCATGACTGTTGCGTGGAGGGACAGCAAGGTGGTGCGAATTGTGTCGACCTTCCACCAGGACACTGTGGTCAATGTGCTGAAGTGGCAGAAAGGCGGGACCCGCATAGAATATGAAAAGCCCCAGTCGGCGGTAGACTACAACCAGTGGATGAACGGGGTGGATAAGCTGGACCAGCACATCACCTATTATCCCTGGACCAGGAAAACCTCCAAGTGGACGACGAAGTTCCTCATGTACCTTTTCCAAATTAGCATGTACAATGCCTTTGTCCTGTACCGCATGCAGAACCCTGACGGTTGCTGTAAAGACATGAAAAGCTTCATCCACAACATCATCCTGAAGTGGTCTACGCCCAAACGAGAGACCCGGAGAGCGCCTCACAGAAACCCAAGGGTCAGGCTAACGGCCAACATTGCACCCCTGCCAACACGCCATGTCCTGGAAAAGCTTCCCCCCACTAAAAGGAAGCTAAACCCTGGCAAACGGTGCAATATGTGTAGTCCACAGGGGGGTCCACGACCTGTTTTCAGTGTGTGGTGTGCTTCGTCCCTCTGCACAGAGGTGCATGTCACATCCGGTACCACACGGAACAAGAACTACCCTATGCATGATGTGACATGCACCTTTGTGCAGAGGGACGAAGTCATGTTTTTTTTTATTTTGATGTCATGTTTCTTATGTTTTTGTTTTTTTGAAGAGGTGCTGTACTGAAAATTTAGTTTGTCATAGTCTCTTGAATAGTTTTCAGTTAGTTTTAGTCACCTGGAATGTTTTAGTGTTAGTCTAGTTTTAGTCGACTAAATCTACAGTTGATTTAGTAGACTAAAATGTTTTTTGGCGGGCCTTGATGCCGTATTAGTACAGGTCACCTAAAAACACACATGATGACTCATACAGGTGAAAAGCCCTTCTCTTGTACAGTGTGTGTGGTAAAGGCTTTACGGAGAAAGGTAGTCTAAAATCACACATGATGACTCATACAGGTGAAAAGCCCTTCTCTTGTACAGTGTGTGGTAAAGGCTTTAATGAGAAAGGTAGTCTAAAATCACACGATGACTCATACGGGCGAAAAGCCCTTTTCTTGTACAGTATGTGGTAAAGGCTGTGTTCCCAACATTTACTTGCTGAAAATGGCAGATCTACAAACTCACATGTCATGTTTCTTATATGTTGTTTTTTTGAAGAGGTGCTGTACTGAAACTTTAGTTTGTCGTAGTCTCTTGAATAGATTTCAGTTTTTCAGTTGGTTTTAGTCACCTGGAATGTTTTAGTGTTAGTCTAGTTTTAGTCGACTAAATCTACAGTTGATTTAGTAGACTAAAATCTATTTTGGCGGGCCTTGATGCCGTGGTAATGGCTGAAATATTCTTGGTTATGCACTTGGTTGAGTGCTGAAAATAGCAGATGTACAAACTCACAACACGTCACGACGCGTTGTGAGCTTGTAGATCGGCTATTTACTTGCTGAAAATAGCCGATCTACAAGCTCACAACGCGTCGCGATACATGGCATGTATACTCTGTCTGTAACTACAGTATTATTTCTCTGAAAAATAAATTTATGGTGGAGAGATGATTCAAAAGTGGCTGTTCTTTTCTCAAACCAAGGTGTATGCAACTGCCTAGAAGTAAAGCACTGAATATGCTAGACACTTATATATTTTTTCTGGGTAAAGTAGAGTCCTTGATGTTTCATTTGAGCTATTTCATGTCTTGGTCATCATATCACATAAGTTTATATTGGCCTTGAAAGAGAAATACCTGGATTTCTCAAAGGGCCTTTTTGCTCAAACTATCGTGCATTCAACTGCCTAGTAAGTAAAGAACACAACATTCTAGAAACATATTTTGTAAAGTAGAGACTTAGAGCTTCCAAATGAGCTATTGTGTGTCACTGTAGTCATATCACACAGTGTTTTATGGAGCTTCACCATGCGCTGACTTTAGTCAGCGCATGGTGTTTTCAACGGCCCATAAATATAGAATGCAACATGCTGGAAATACAGCTATAATTATGTGGGTCCTTGACATGAAATATTGAGCACCACTGATATTAAATATTGAGCACCACTGATATTGAAACATGAGGTATTTCAGAAAACTGTCATGATTCAGAAGACATTTTGCAGAATCGATTAATGGGTTAAGAATAAAATGGTTCTTTATTTCCCAACCACACAGAAATACACGACACTGTGTGGTAAACAAACTGATTATCTTCCTGATCA
The DNA here is from genome assembly GCF_964188405.1 of Protomyctophum parallelum. Classification (NCBI taxonomy): domain Eukaryota; kingdom Metazoa; phylum Chordata; class Actinopteri; order Myctophiformes; family Myctophidae; genus Protomyctophum; species Protomyctophum parallelum. Next base: position 353,991 of record NC_139710.1, on the reverse strand, counting down.
CCAACTATGATGCTCCATTCTGTGTAAAACGTAAGGTTTTTGAGGCTGCTTTCTCATCAGCTATATTGTAAGGGTGTGAGGCTTGGTTGAAAATCCCCTTAAAGTCTGTTGAAACTCTTTACATTGTAACAATCGCCCTTTACTCATTCAAGGCAAATTACTACTAAGGAAAAATTAAGCAGGATCGTGGGGTTATAGTCAGAATTCTTTATATAGAGATGCTAAGCCATAGCAATTGACATACTCAAAAGTAGACAGTACACTTCATTGATAACGCCTCTCTCTGTCTCTTTCCCTATCAAACAAAATAAACAGGCACACACACTTAAACCAACAATCAATAATTATTTCCCAAGCCCCCCCAAAGTCAGCAGAGAATCAAGTCCGCGTTCGTCGTCCCCCTCAAATGAGGCGCGCGCACGCGAGTGTACAACTGTTCCAACGCAACGAAAAGTTCCTCTGCTCAAAAACGGTCCAACGGAAATACGAAAACGCTCGGGGTACCCCTATATTTATGATCCTTTAAAGAACACTTTTGGAACGGTCTCACCGGTAGCAGTAGCCCTGTTAGCCTCCAAACACCGGCAGGTAATCCTCAATTCCAACGCCGATCCCGACGGCAGCGGCATACGTGATGCCCAATCCGCTGGGCCCGACAGTTCCTTATAATTACTGTGGCTGCAGATACGCTCGTTTAAACATTAAATAGCTGTCTCAATGTAAACGCTATCTGGCGCCTGGAGCTCCTCTCCTCCTCTATGCAGGCCTGCACTCTGTTTGTTGTGAGATCTCACCTCCCCGTGTGTCACTTCCTCTACTAGTAACCTTGGGTGGTGACAATCAACCGGTCACTGACAGCTGTCAATCACCCCTGTACCAGACCCGTTACCTTTCACATGTGAATAGAAGATAATAATATTTAAATACTCAGCATCACACGTTACATTTCTTTACATAAACGATAACCTGCATAGGTAAAATAAAGCAGAAAAACATTGAAATGTGCTTCGTCACAACATGTCTGGAGTGAAATCCCTACTTGGGGTTAGGGTTAGGGTCTGTTGTGGTCAATGGGGCGTTTTAACATAGGAGTTGATAGGAAAACTTCACTGGGGGAGGGGAATTGTTTGAAAATGTGTGTTAGACATATTGATATTTCTCGCCCAATATCTGAAACGGACCCTAACTAACCCTAACTGGGGGGACACTGCGGGGGCACTGTCTGGGGAGGAACTGGGGGCCAGTGGCACTTGGGGGATCACAGTGGTGACGACCTCGCCAGTACCTTTACTAATCCCGATGAACTTTTGTTTTAAGACAAGGGAAAGCGCAGGACACCTCAGTCCAAGGTGGAATGCCCCATCTGCTTTGGGGAGTTTGGGGAGTTTCCTTAAGTCACACCTCCAGAATAAACACCGTCTGGAGGATGAGGAGAGGCTCCTCGTTCAGGATTACGCCAACGGCAGGTAAAGTCGACTCCAGGAGCATCATTGTTAAATGAAAATTATGATATGATATGATTATTGTGTAATGGTGTAATAAGCAGACACTTTCTACACTAACGTGGCTTACCTTGTCTTCGTTTGTTAGGGATCGCATAAAGGACAAGCACACCTGTCCTGTATGCGAGAAAAAAAAAGTGTCCAGGTTGGACAAACATCTGACCGATGTCCATCAGTTGACGGTAAGTTAATGCTTTTTTGCTTACTACTTAACAACTAGAACCACCCAAACAAAGATTTATATTCAGATCACTTTGGCAAGCCCCCTTGGCTTCTTACGGTCCCCATGACATGTTGAAGTCAAATCCTGCCAGGGAACACATATTAGGTCAATAAAAAATGTACGACACAATAACCAGTGATTTATAAGGCTGTACTTTTCAACAGGGACCAGTTATGAAGGCATATCTTGTCACTGCCAAGCGCATGGTGTGCGTGGAGAAGCTGAGAGCGCTACGGGCCACGGGCTATGACGTGATATCGTGCCTGGACCTGCCCGGAGCTGGTGGTAGGTTCAATGACCATTACAATTATATTAATACTTGTGTGTTGTGTTTGTAGTGGTATTGGAAACCAAAATTTCCCTATCAAATCTATGTTAAAACGCCCAATTAACTGACCCTAAACATAGGTTAATAATGTGTGTTTCAGAAGATCCTGCTGGTTTAACCCGGCCTCCACCACCACAGGCCCCCACCACCTCTGCCGCCTCTGTCGGCCCCGCCACCCCCACCACCTCTGCCGCCCCTGTCGGCCTTGCCAGCCCTGCCGCCCCTGACGGCCCCGGCACCCCCCCCCCCCCCCTGCCGCCTTTGTTCGGCAAGCGCGGCCGAGGTGAAGCGCTTGACCGTGGTCGTGGAAGTACTCAAGCAGGAAATTCTCTGAGGGACTTCAAACAGTGTGTGACCACACCCAAAAAGGGTGTGGTCGCCACCGCCACCTCCTCCCGGGCGGTGAAGCCGGTGCGTTATGGGCTGCACAGGGTCATTGGCAGCCAAAGCAAGGTGTACACCGCGTACACCTTGCATGAGGCTGCCAATGCCCAATCCCCCCTTGACCATCATGGGGTTGCAGGTATGTCAGGGAGCTTGTTGGGTGTATTCAGGGCGGCTGATGTCGGTGCCGTACAGTTGAACTTTGTTCAACTGTATTGTGATGGGCCGCACCGACATCAGTCGCCGGTCTACAGGCACCCAATAAGCTCCCTGATCCTTTCCATGGGGCTGGTGAAGGTGGAAGTGGCCCGGGCACTGCACAGGAGGGCCAGTGCATACCTGAGTCACTTCAAGGACCTCTGCTCGAAGATGGGTGTCCTGCTGAGCGCCAGGCTGGAGGGCGTGGTGAGGATAGAAAACGGTTGTCCCAAACCCGTTTCCACCGCCCCGGAGGACATTATCGACCTTCCCCAGCTGAAGGCTCTCCTGGCGGAATACCCCCTCCTCGTTCCAGTGGGGAATGCTGCTGGCAAGGATCTGTCCCCACAGGTCCGTGAGGTGGGGACACACCTTTGTCAGCAGCTGCTAACCCTGCTGGAATTGAGGAAGGAGCTGGGGGGGTATGATGCCACCTGGGGGGCCTTCCAGGCAGAATTAGCCTTAGAGGAACTCTTCCACGGATAGCCCAGGGAGAATGCAGACCATTTCTATAGCATATCCCTGGGCTGCTCCTCTGTGGCGGCGAGGAGCCTCACAAGGGAAATGGGCTTCCTCGCACTGGCCCTGTTGACCTCGGCCAGTGCGGGGGAGCTCCCCCCCCCATGCATTTCAACGCTGGCACCAAGGACATGGTCCTGCAGATTTGGCGTCTGGTAGACCACGTTGAAGCCCAGGACCATGTTCTTGGTGCCGAGCTTGTTACAGTGCTTCTGGAGGACGTGTACAGCGGCAGGGGGAAGGACAGGCCCTACGACCTCCAGGCCCTGCAGGATCCGAAGACCCTATACCCAAAAAAGGATGTGAAGGAGTCCATGACCTACCGAGCCCTGGCGAAGGAGGTCCTCCAACACAAAAAGCACTTCCGTTTTGTGTTGGGGAACACCTTCGCCAGGGCTTGTGACATCCTGTTAACACACGGAAAGGACATATTGGTCCTGCACCAGATGGGGACTAGACCAGCGGTCGAGGTGGCCCGAGTGACCTCCCTCACCACCGAGGTCCTAGACAACCTTGTGAGGAAGTGTTAGGGTTAGTTAGGGTTCATTTCGTTAGGTTTTTTGGTTTCACGCCAGACTAAAGAGTCCAGCAATTGTTAACCACACACAAGACACAATCATAAGGCTTGCTGAAACAGCAATTTCACCCATTTATATATTACCCTAGCCGATTATCAGGAAACCACCACACAGTTCAATGATCCACACTTCACAGCTCTGCTTGCTGATTATCCGACGCAAATCTGCGTCGCAATCATCAATTTGTAATCAAAGAAAGCTTCTGCAGTCTGCACACACCTGTACAACAATAACAACGCCACAGCAGGGTGTACTGGGGCCTATTTCACGGATCTTGGATTAACTAATCCGCGATTTAGGCCAAAGCCAGGCTTTTTAAATCCTGATCTTTACAGCCTGGTTTATTCCGTTCCACTAAAGCCAAGCGAGGCTCAGCATTGGCGGATTTGGCGAGCCGGGATCAGCAAGCCTCGCTTACAAGCGCGTGCATGCATCCCTTGAAAAGCCATGATGCCGATCATAGATTTCTTGAGCCTGTCCAATCATGACCGAGGAGAGCAAATCTGCAGGGAGAGCTGCGGCTTTCAGCATTGAGGAGCATGAAAATGTAATGCTCTATTATGAGGAAGCCAAGGAGATTATTAAAAAAAGGGAAACACATAAACAAGGCGAGGGAGAGAGCGTGGCAAACTATTGCCGACAGATTGAACGTGTAAGTTGTAAAGCATATTATATATATAGGCCTATAGTCGAAGTCCATAAATATATAACTCAGTGAACCTATAGCCCCGAGTTGTGGAGGGTGAGCTATAGTTCCAAACGGGCTTAAACTTTAAGGGCACTTTCTCCAAATAGCGCACTGAGCGCATTTGTGCAATGCAAACGCCAAACTAATAGGCGAGTGCGCTCCGGATTCGGTACGGTATGGAATTATATCCTACTAATCTACATGCTGTATTATGCACCATGAAATGTTGACATTACATTAAGTCTGTCTGTCTGTCTATCTGTCTGCATGCACTGTGTTATTCCATCATAATTTGAGACTGAGTGGAAGGCACATAACCTACAGGCCTACAGCCAACATGGCTGTAATGGATTGCATTTTGGGAAGTCATTCACTATTTAATTCATATGAACTTATTAATGTACAGCACAAACAACATAGGTGTAACTAGAACTGCACTCTGTCGAGTGCATACTTGCTTGTTGCACACTAGTAGGCCATAAATGGCCAACTAGTGCGCAAGCAGAGCGCGCATGTAATGTTTTCGCCCGCTGTAAACTGCCAAATCTCAGTATCTCTGTGAAGGAATGTTTGAAATGATTAATGTTTAGATGTAATTATTTGCTACCTACTATACATGTAAACATTTAGTATTAAGTATGATTCTAGTTTCTATCTATATAAGAAATACTGTTTTATCGTTGTAGATATATTCTGGATCCCTTTTTTTTCAGAGAAAAATAAATCACTTGAATGTGTTGAAAAAAAAGGTATATAAACTGAATTAAAATATGTTATACAGTATACTTTTTCTGTAAACGGTGGAATCTCAATATCTCTGTGAAGGAACATTTGAAATGTGTAATTATTAGGTGTAACTATTTACTACCTATCTAATTTATGTATGTAAACGCCTATAAAAAAAAGTATATAAACTGAATTAAAAATTTAATTTTAATTCTGGGTGCCTGCCATGCAATGGCAGAAACACAGGTTGAAATCCGCAACACATACTTAATCGTAATCATCAAGACACGAAACTTTGACGTCTACGACCGGCCGCACGGTTTACCAAAGCCCCACAATATATACATCGAAACGTGCGGCTCGGCCGGGAATGGTGTGCTTGTGCTTTTCTTTCCGTTTCGGGTTACCGTGCCGACGTAATTCGCAATAAACGACGCGAAAAATGCCCCATGCAAAGTCAATGGGGAGACGCGGGTAAAAACAGAAAACGACACGTTACTTTGGAGCCACATTGCTCTGGCATACTGTTACGTAGGAACACAATTTAAACCTCAAACAGCACACGAGGCCATCGACTTTGTTGTGGTTCAGACGGAATTTGAATGCGTTGCACGGTTTGCCCACTATCTCAGTTCAAAGTGTGTGTGGTCTGAGCAAAAATCTATTCTGGGTGCCTGCCATGCAATGGCAGAAACACAGGTTGAAATCCGCAACACATACTTAATCGTAATCATCAAGACACGAAACTTTGACGTCTACGGCCGGCCGCACGGTTTACCAAAGCCCCACAATATATACATCGAAACGTGCGGCTCGGCCGGGAATGGTGTGCTTGTGCTTTTCTTTCCGTTTCGGGTTACCGTGCCGACGTAATTCGCAATAAACGACGCGAAAAATGCCCCATGCAAAGTCAATGGGGAGACGCGGGTAAAAACAGAAAACGACACGTTACTTTGGAGCCACATTGCTCTGGCATACTGTTACGTAGAAACACAATTTAAACCTCAAACAGCACACGAGGCCATCGACTTTGTTGTGGTTCAGACGGAATTTGAATGCGTTGCACGGTTTGCCCGCTATCTCAGTTCAAAGTGTGTGTGGTCTGAGCAAAAATCTCGACTCTCAGTGTCGCACGGCCAGAGAGAGAGCGGGTCAGAGGGAGAAGCCAATGTGAAAACTGTAGCGAAATTCTCCGAACAAATCGTCCTCACGGCCAAAATATTAACTTTACACGCATGGGTTTCGGTAATTTTGTAGCCACACTCGTCCTCTTTCACCCAATGTCACAACCACAGCCCAGATTCATACGGTACGTGAACTACAGCCCTGAAAGCGACAGGTGTACCATCATAATGTGTCATAGAACTTCATGTTAACTGCTTGAATGAGTCAGCAGTTTTTTCATCACAAACACAATTTCTTAACTCGCTCTCATAACCACGTTTTTTATCGTACCAATACCACGATCGCACACGGCGTACCTCAATGTCTCGGGTCACTCACGGCGAAAACAAAAATCGCATTTGACGTTTACTTTTTGCGATAGAGCAATTTGTTCGGACATACGTTCTCTCACTGAATCAGTGTGGTTTTAACTTTCAATAGTGTTTGCATTTGCATAGACTAGCCCTAGCCCAGGTGAAATTGATACTTTGTTAATGATTCAAGGTCAAGTTGACCACCTCTCAAACACGCGCACACACGAACGCACATGCACGCACATGCACACATGTGCACGCACACACACACATTGAAAGTCAATGGAGAAAATCGGGGAAACACATAACTCTGTCATTTCTCGACCGTTTCAGACGCGGGGTGGCTCGCCAGAACCGGGTTGCCCCCCTGAGCGCACACACACACGCACACGCACGCGCACGCACACACACAAACCCTGTCTTCCTATTGGCTGGCCTTTACACAGCTCCAACTATTGCTTACAACATGCTACAGCCTCAAATTTTGGTACATGGACGTAGACCATCAAGAGGAACAAGCTGTAATGGCTTAATTGCTTAAGCTCCGCCCCTCTGTATTCCTATTGGCTGGCCTTTACACAGCTATAACTTTTGTTTGCAACATGCTACAGTCTTGAAACTTGCTCCATGCACTTAGACCAAGTTGACCACCACTCGCACACACACACATTGAAAGTCAATGGAGAAAATCGGGGAAACACGTAACTGTCATTTCTCGACCGTTTCAGAAGCAGGGCGGCTCGCCGGAACCGGGCCGCCCCCCTGAACGAAACCAAATGGACCCTTACAGCTCAGACATCTTAGCATTAGCATGTTAGCATGATATCATTAGCATGTTAGCATGTTAGCATTAGCATGTTAGCATGTTAGCATTAGCATGTTAGCATGATAGCATTAGCATGTTAGCATTAGCATGTTAGCATGATAGCATTAGCATGTTAGCGTTAGCATGATATCATGTTAGCATTAGCATGTTAGCATGTTAGCATTAGCATGTTAGCATGATAGCATTAGCATGATAGCATTAGCATGTTAGCGTTAGCATGATATCATGTTAGCATTAGCATGTTAGCATGATAGCATTAGCATGTTAGCATTAGCATGTTAGCATGATAGCATTAGCATGTTAGCATGATAGCATTAGCATGTTAGCATTAGCATGTTAACATTAGCATGTTAGCATTAGCATGTTAGCGTTAGCATGATATCATGTTAGCATTAGCATGTTAGCATTAGCATGTTAGCATGATAGCATTAGCATGTTAGCATTAGCATGTTAGCATGATAGCATTAGCATGTTAGCATTAGCATGTTAGCATTAGCATGTTAGCATGATAGCATTAGCATGTTAGCATTAGCATGTTAGCATGTTAGCATTAGAATGTTGGTGGCAACGTAATGCGCAATAAATAAATTGAAAGTCAATGGGGAGACCTGGCTCACATGTAACCATATGGACCCTTCTGAGAGGCTAAATGTCATCAAATGGTGGTCCGTGGCTCAAATGCTGCACAGACTTGGCGAGCTTCAGGCACCCAGTAAAATTTCTTGAAATTTTGTTTTTTTAAATCTATTTCATGTTAGACTATAGTGATATTAATACTAAATCATGGTCAGAGTAATATGTGTCTCTAACTTCAATTTCTATAATAATACTTTCACATTTGTTAAAATATACATGATCTAAAATATTTCCGTAATCTGTAGTTGGATTTGTATTTAATTGTTTAAAGCCTAATTTTGACATGTAGGTCTTTATACTTCTTTCTATCTTAGTATTATGGTCTTCATTGAAATCTCCTATTATCAAAATTGCAGAAGTCGGAGATGATATATACTGTACCATGTATTCGAGAAATGTGTTTAATTTTGAAAGCTCTGTTTTAGGTGATCTGTACATAAGAATGATATATAGATTTTTATTCTGGGTGCCTGCCATGCAATGGCAGAAACACAGGTTGAAATCCGCAACACATACTTAATCGTAATCATCAAGACACGAAACTTTGACGTCTACGGCCGGCCGCACGGTTTACCAAAGCCCCACAATATATACATCGAAACGTGCGGCTCGGCCGGGAATGGTGTGCTTGTGCTTTTCTTTCCGTTTCGGGTTACCGTGCCGACGTAATTCGCAATAAACGACGCGAAAAATGCCCCATGCAAAGTCAATGGGGAAACGCGGGTAAAAACAGAAAACGACACGTTACTTTGGAGCCACATTGCTCTGGCATACTGTTACGTAGAAACACGATTTAAACCTCAAACAGCACACGAGGCCATCGACTTTGTTGTGGTTCAGACGGAATTCGAATGCGTTGCACGGTTTGCCCGCTATCTCAGTTCAAAGTGTGTGTGGTCTGAGCAAAACTCTCGACTCTCAGTGTCGCACGGCCAGAGAGAGAGCGGGTCAGAGGGAGAAGCCAATGTGAAAACTGTAGCGAAATTCTCCGAACAAATCATCCTCACGGCCAAAATATTAACTTTACACGCATGGGTTTTGGTAATTTTGTAGCCACACTCGTCCTCTTTCACCCAATGTCACAACCACAGCCCAGATTCATACGGTACGTGAACTACAGCCCTGAAAGCGACAGGTGTACCATCATAATGTGTCATAGAACTTCATGTTAACTGCTTGAATGAGTCAGCAATTTTTTCATCACAAACACAATTTCTTAACTCGCTCTTATGACCACGTGTTTTATCGTACCAATACCACGATCGCACACGGCGTACCTCAATGTCTCGGGTCACTCACGGCGAAAACAAAAATCACATTCGACTTTTACTTTTTGCGCTAGAGCAATTTGTTCGGACCGTATGTCTGAACAAATTCTCTCATTGAGTCAGTGTGTTTTTTACTTTCAATAGTGGGTGCATTTGCATAGCGTATCCCAGCTGAAAATGATACATTGTTAATGATTCAAGGTGAAGTTGACCACCTCTCACACACGAACGCACACGCACGCACATGCACACATGTGCACGCACACACACACACATTGAAAGTCAATGGAGACAATTGGGGAAACACGTAACTCTGTCATTTCTCAACCGTTTCAGACGCGGGGTGGCTCACCAGAACCGGGTTGCCCCCCTGAGCGCACACACACACACGCACGCGCACGCACACACACAAACCCTGTCTTCCTATTGGCTGGCCTTTACACAGCTCCAAATATTGCTTACAACATGCTACAGCCTCAAACTTTGGTACATGGACGTAGACCATCAAGAGGAACAAGCTGTAATGGCTTAATTGCTTAAGCCCCGCCCCTCTGTATTCCTATTGGCTGGCCTTTACACAGCTATAACTTGTGTTTGCAACATGCTACAGTCTTGAAACTTGCTCCATGCACTTAGACCAAGTTGACCACCACTCGCACACACACACATTGAAAGTCAATGGAGAAAATCGGGGAAACACGTAACTGTCATTTCTCGACCGTTTCAGAAGCAGGGCGGCTCGCCGGAACCGGGCCGCCCCCCTGAACGAAACCAAATGGACCCTTACAGCTCAGACATCTTAGCATTAGCATGTTAGCATGATATCATTAGCATGTTAGCATTAGCATGTTAGCATGTTAGCATTAGCATGTTAGCATTAGCATGTTAGCATGATAGCATTAGCATGTTAGCATTAGCATGTTAGCATGATAGCATTAGCATGTTAGCGTTAGCATGATATCATGTTAGCATTAGCATGTTAGCATGATAGCATTAGCATGATAGCATGATAGCATTAGCATGATAGCATTAGCATGTTAGCGTTAGCATGATATCATGTTAGCATTAGCATGTTAGCATGATAGCATTAGCATGTTAGCATTAGCATGTTAGCATGATAGCATTAGCATGTTAGCATTAGCATGTTAACATTAGCATGTTAGCATTAGCATGTTAGCGTTAGCATGATATCATGTTAGCATTAGCATGTTAGCATTAGCATGTTAGCATGATAGCATTAGCATGTTAGCATTAGCATGTTAGCATGATAGCATTAGCATGTTAGCATTAGCATGTTAGCATGATAGCATTAGCATGTTAGCATTAGCATGTTAGCATGTTAGCATTAGAATGTTGGTGGCAACGTAATGCGCAATAAATAAATTGAAAGTCAATGGGGAGACCTGGCTCACATGTAACCATATGGACCCTTCTGAGAGGCTAAATGTCATCAAATGGTGGTCCGTGGCTCAAATGCTGCACAGACTTGGCGAGCTTCAGGCACCCAGTAAAATTTCTTGAAATTTTGTTTCTAGTCTTTTACATGTATACATATATGTTCTACTTTCTCTAATATCCTGCTTTCAGTTGGAATTTCTTCAATGGAAATATCTTCTTTTATAGCAAACATAACTCCCCCACCTATATCTTTTTCTCTATATCTTTTCCTCATCCGCAGAAAAACATCAAATCTGTGCCCGTATTGCTGGATCAATGATGACGAAATGACCATATTTCTTACGTCATCATTTAGAGCTAGTCATACACGTATTTCTTACGTCATTATTTAGAGCTAGTCATACATCAAATCTGTACCCATATTGCTGGACCAATGATGACGAAATGACCATATTTCTTACATACACACCACGTACTCTAGTCCCAGCAGATCAGGCACAATTTGGTAAATTATTTTTTTATTGATTATGTATATAGTATACGTATGACTAGCTCTAAATGATGACGTAAGAAATATATATAGTATATATATAGTATACTGTATAAAGTGTGTAGTTGTAAGTTGATTACAACTGTGGTCACTTTGGTCCAAAAACCGTGACAGCCGTTCCGCCATTTCAGGACCCCCCCAGAAAAACATCAAATCTGTGCCCGTATTGCTGGACCAATGATGACGAAATGACCATATTTCTTACGTCATCATTTAGAGCTAGTCATACACGTATTTCTTACGTCATCATTTAGAGCTAGTCATACACATACACACACATTTGAGGCTTACGCAGAAAAACATCAAATCTGTGTCCGTATTGCTGGATCAATGATGACGAAATGACCATATTTCTTACGTCATCATTTAGAGCTAGTCATACACGTATTTCTTACGTCATCATTTAGAGCTAGTCATACATCAAATCTGTGCCCGTATTGCTGGACCAATGATGACGAAATGACCATATTTCTTACATACACACCACGTACTCTGGTCCCAGCAGATCAGGCACAATTTGGTAAATTATTTGTTATTGATTATGTATATAGTATACGTATGACTAGCTCTAAATGATGACGTAAGAAATATATATAGTATATATATAGTATATAGGCATATACTATATATGTATACATATATACTCTATACTCTATACTGTATAAAGTGTGTAGTTGTAAGTTGATTAGCGGTATTCTGTGGTCACTTTGGTCCAAAAACCGTGACAGCCGTTCCGCCATTTCAGGACCCCCCCAGAAAAACATCAAATCTGTGCCCGTATTGCTGGACCAATGATGACGAAATGACCATATTTCTTACGTCATCATTTAGAGCTAGTCATACACGTATGTGTATGACTAGCTCTAAATGATGACGTAAGAAATACGTGTATGACTAGCTCTAAATGATGACGTAAGAAATATGGTCATTTCGTCATCATTGGTCCAGCAATACGGGCACAGATTTGATGTTTTTCTGGGGGGGTCCTGAAATGGCGGAACGGCTGTCACGACAAATGGACCAGGCCGATCACATTACTTGCGCGCTCTGCTTGCGCAAGTAAAGAGAACTTGGGAGCAGTGCAAAGTAAAACACAAGAACATCTTACAGAATGGTAAGTGCCTGCTGTCTCAATATAAAATGTACAATTGAAGGATAAATCACTTATTCACTTATATGCTGCTCACTTTTATTATTATTTTTAGCAATAAAAATGAAAAACTATGTGTGTGGCACGGGCGGTGGCCCTTCCACACAAGAGTACACCCCAGCAGAGGACCTGGCCCTATCGTTAAATGAAGGCAGGCCTGTGGTGGAAGGGATCCAGCCACAGACTCTGTGCCCCCGAGCAGTCTACCTCTTTTGTAGCAGGTTGGTATATACATTTGTTCAGTACCCTACTGCTGCACATGCAGAACATAATCAACACCATTCAGTGGTATTATGTGGACTGGCTGATGCAAAGGTCTGACATTATTGTCTTGCAGTGTCAGGAAGGGCCATGATCTTGATAGAGCCTCCAGAAGGGGGGGGGGGGGGGGGGGGGGGGGGCAGATGAGGAGACTCTGTCGGTGGTGGAGGTATCATGTCAGATTGTCTATCATCTATTAAATAAATATATTTTTAGAAGTCAGTGATGTGCTTGTCATATAAAATATAATTTCCTAACAGGAGGACCCATACCTGCAGGCATTTGACGGCCAGCGGGCCAATGCAGTGAGTTGGCCTATATAACTGCTGTACTAATTGATATGTGTTTAACAGACTTCACAGACTATCAGGAATCTATACGCCAAACACCTGAGACCTCGAAATTGAGGCAATGGAGACAGCAAGTATGGTCATCATTTCAATGCACACTTCAATGACTGTAACACAATGTATTAATCATATTTTCTCCTCTCTCCTATAGGATACAATAAACTGAATAAATGCATGTCATCTCTCAGTATTTATTGGTGCAAATAAGAGAGTGCAGAGATTATCCTGCTATTATGCAGTCCTAATTATTGCATTTTTACTTATTATTATTACTGCTTATGCAGAGATGCAGCTGTAAATAGACAGTGGATCTGTTCATGAATCAATATTGATTCCTTAACGTTGATTCAATATAATGTCAACCCAAATCTACATGTAGATTATCGTTGAATCAATGTTGATTCCTAACATTGATTCAATATAAAATCAACCCAAATGTGCATGTAGATTACCATTTAGATGATGGTTGAATCAACATTGATATAGTGTCAGTTATGGTTGAAAACCTAATGTTGATTCAACATGTAACTCTCTTTGCACTTTTTATATAATTTCAACGTCAGGTTTCAATGTGGATTAAATATTTCTGCCTAAGCACATTTCAACGTTGATTCACCCATATTTTGCTATCTGGGGACAGTAGGTGTGGTTTATGTGTTGTTTTCCTATTGATCCATGATGTACTGCACACAAACATATTGACGGCCGGCGGAGGACACGATCGGCGGCGCGCGGGGACCGCCTCACGTCGGCGGCGCGCCATGACTTGCTAGCTGGGCAACCACCAACTCCATGGATTACATCAACAGGAAGGGGAGATTTTCGCTAAACGTCCAAGCCACCTGTGATTATAGACATCACTTTATGGATGTTGTTGTGAAATGGCCTGGGAGTGTTCACGACGCTCGTGTCTTCGCAAACTCAAAATTAAATGTCCATTTCAAGACTGCCCGCATCCCTGCATTGGAAAAGAGGATTGTGGAGGATGAAGACCCCATCCCTATATTCCTTCCTGGAGACCTGGCATATCCTTTAATGCCGTACCTAATGAAGGAGTATGCCAATGGGGGGTGCAATCCCCAACAGCAGTACTTTGGCCTGTCTCTGTGCAGAGGCCGGATGGTCATAGAGTGCGCCTTTGGGCGATTGAAGGCCAGGTTTGGGGTCCTTAAGAAGGCAATGGACATAAATATGATCGATCTCCCGTTTGTCATTTATGCATGTTTTGTTCTTCACAACTATTGCGAGGTCTGTAAGGAGACTATTGATGACAGCATTGTGAGGGAAGCTGTTCAGTTTGACAGGGACTTCCAGCCTCCCACGCAAAATAACCGAAGAACAGAGTCAGACTGCAATGAAACGGAGGGAAAGAGAGTCAGAAGGGTACTGACCAAGTTTCTTGACCCTTGACCTATTCAGACCGGGAGAGCATGGGCATCTGTGTCATTTTAGATTTATTTTGAGTGTTGGGCATAACAAATTGGCACAGTTACAAGCTCACAGCGCACCACTTTGTGCGGCGTGCCACACTGCAAGCTTGCACATCTTGAAAGTGTTGAATGCTTTCTGTTTTGTTTGTATTGTTTACTATTTTCAAAAACATTTGTTTACATTTTGAACATGTGAAGCTGCAGTGAGTAATTTTCTTAAGCAAATTTTGATGCATATACTTTCTCTTGAATACATTCTCAATACGGGACGGGAAAGAGATGGGCTTGAGAATGAGATTTTAGTTTATTACAGTTTGCACAGACAGTTTATAGCAGACACAACAAGCCATTTGAGTTTTTGTTTTGTGTTCTTATTTTTTCAGTGAGTGGCAAATGTGACAATGTTGTCACTTTAACCCATGAGAACTGGGACAGCATGTGTGCTGTGATTTATGTTATTATTCTGGGTGCCTGCCATGCAATGGCAGAAACACAGGTTGAAATCCGCAACCAATACTTAATAATTATCATCATTAAGACACGAAACTTCGACGTCTATGGCCGGCCGCACGGTTTACCAAAGCCCCACAATATATACATCGAAACGTGCGGCTCGGCCGGGAATGGTGTGCTTGTGCTTTTCTTTCCGTTTCGGGTTACCGTGCCAACGTAATTCGCAATAAACAAGGCGAAAAATGCCCCATGCAAAGTCAATGGGGAAACGCGGGTAAAAACAGAAAACGACACGTTACTTTGGAGCCACATTACTCTGGCATATTGTTACGTAGAAACACGATTTAAACCTCAAACAGCACACGAGGCCATCGACTTTGTCGTGGTTCAGACGGAATTCGAATACGTTGCACGGTTTGCCCGCTGTCGCAGTTCAAAGTGTGTGTGGTCTGAGCAAAAATCTCGACTTGCAGTGTCGCACGGCCAGAGAGAGAGCGGGTCAGAGGGACAAGACATTGTGAAGACTGTAGCGAAATTCTCCGAACAAATCGTCCTCACGGCCAAAATATTAACTTTACACGCATGGGTTTCGGTAATTTTGTAGCCACACTCGTCCTTTTTCACCCAATGTCACAACCACAGCCCAGATTCATACGGTACGTGAACTACAGCCCTGAAAGCGACAGGTGTACCATCATAATGTGTCATACAACTCCATGTTAAATGCATGAATGAGTCAGCAGTTTTTTCATCACAAACACAATTTCTTAACTCGCTCTCATAACCACGTTTTTTATCGTACCAATACCACGATCGCACACGGCGTACCTCAATGTCTCGGGTCACTCACGGCGAAAACAAAAATCGCATTTGACGTTTACTTTTTGCGATAGAGCAATTTGTTCGGACATACGTTCTCTCACTGAATCAGTGTGGTTTTAACTTTCAATAGTGTTTGCATTCGCATAGACTAGCCCTAGCCCAGGTGAAATTGATACTTTGTTAATTATTCAAGGTCAAGTTGACCACCTCTCAAACACGCGCACACACGAACGCACATGCACGCACATGCACACATGTGCACGCACACACACACATTGAAAGTCAATGGAGAAAATCGGGGAAACACGTAACTCTGTCATTTCTCGACCGTTTCAGAAGCAGGGCGGCTCGCCGGAACCGGGCCGCCCCCCTGAACGAAACCAAATGGACCCTTACAGCTCAGACATCTTAGCATTAGCATGTTAGCATGATAGCATTAGCATGTTAGCATTAGCATGTTAGCATGTTAGCATTAGCATGTTAGCATGATAGCATTAGCATGTTAGCATTAGCATGTTAGCATTAGCATGTTAGCATATTAGCATGTTAGCATTAGCATGTTAGCATTAGCATGTTAGCATGTTAGCATTAGCATGTTAGCATTAGCATGTTAGCATGATAACATTAGCATGTTAGCATTAGCATGTTAGCATGTTAGCATTAGAATGTTAGCATGATAGCATTAACATGTTAGCATGATAGCATTAGCATGTTAGCATTAGCATGTTTGCATGATAGCATTAGCATGTTAGCATGATAGCATTAGCATTTAGCATGTTAGCATTATCATGTTAGCATTAGCATGTTAGCATGATAGCATTAGCATGTTAGCATTAGCATGATAGCATTAGCATGTTAGCATGATATCATTAGCATGTTAGCATTAGCATATTAGCATGTTAGCATTAGCATGTTAGCATATTAGCATGTTAGCATTAACATGTTAGCATTAGCATGTTAGCATTAGCATGTTAGCATGATAGCATTAATGCTGCACAGACTTGGCGAGCTTCAGGCACCCAGTAAAATTTCTTGATTTTTTTTTTCTAGTGTTTAGTTAGTCCTTCCCTTGTGTTGCTACCTTGTCGTGGTGGGAAGGCTTGTGTGTCTCCGTGACTCTGAGGGCTATACCGGAGGGGGTTCATACCAATACCCCCGGCAGGTTCAACCAAGCCGGGCAGGTCTCAGGGGAGAGGCCAGACGAAAAGCAGCACCTGGTCACCTGGTTGGGTGTGGGGGTAACCTCACCCCGTCAAAAGAACGTCGTTACAGAAACACGAAAAAGAGCCAAATGTTTGAGCAGATTCTTGTAGGTGGTCTTGAAATGTATATGTTTTTTGAGTGCAATGACAAACATTTCTTTACAGATTTGTAGATTATATACTGTTCAGTTCTGGTTGTATGTGCATGACACAAAACATTTCAAATACGATATTCTTTTTGGGTCACGGCCTGAAAAGGTTGAGAACCTGAGTTATAACAGTGAAGCAACAAAACTGTAAAGCTGAGCCAACATATTTGCTATCTAACAAAATAAACTAAATTTGGCATTACAAAACCTTTCGTTTTTATCATGCGTGTATATGTAGTTTACTGTACATTTGTGTTCTGTTCAAGAGGTAATTTAATTGAAAAACTGTAAATAGAATAGGCATAGGGTGCAATGACATAACAGTCCTAACTCAAGTACATCCATCCACATGACATGTATACACTATCCTTTCAATGTGGTCTTATGTGCAAATGCCAACAACAGAAAAAACTAAACATCCAGACACATAGGTATTGTATACACTATACATTACATTATTTTTTAATAGCAATCCAGAAGCTTATGCCAGGCTTAAATGAAACATTAGGCTGGAAGAATGAATGAATTAATGAATGAAGCTTTATTTCAAACAATGAATTCATTCAAAAAGTGCATTAATGCAATATAAAATAAATAATTCTATAAACAAACAGAAACTGGAACAAACACCCGCACACTGTCTTCAAATGCAGTGATCAACTTTTATTCAGGGAAACAGCAACGTTTCGGCCTATGTGGCCTTCATCAGGCTATCTTTATACATAAAGATAGCCTGATGAAGGCCGCATAGGCCGAAACGTTGCGGTTTTTTTTTCATTTTTGGGGCACCGTACCCTCTCCTACGCACCTGTCGCCTGTAGGTGTGCAAAAGCTTTTTAATAAACAAATAATAATAAGCCTCACTGGCCTAAAGTGCTATTCCTTCTATGCATACTTCTTTCTATGCATGAGTATGTATGGTTGGAGGACGAGGTTGAGTTGCTGCTGATCAGTGTCACTTTACAATACAAAGAAATCACAAGAGAATGTGGACTGGGAGAGTTGTTTGAGGAACAACTGATCCAGAAGAGGCTAAACTGGTGGGGAAAATCGACCAAGCTCAAGGGCATCCGTGCGAAGTACTGGTGTTCTTCGAGCTCTGTGGGGAGATTTGGGGTGGCTCTCCAGCAACAACCTCCATGTCTAGAGTCAACAGATCGAGTCGGACCAGCCCGCCGGAGCCTTCCAGTGTGAGTCCACGGCCAAATACAGATAATTCTGGGGTGACATGAAAAAGGTTGAGCACCACTGACATAGAAACATAAACACACAGAAACACACAGAAAACTCAGGATATAGAAGATATTTGTAGAATCGTCCTCAGGTGTAAATGGGTTAAGCAGATTTTGTGAGATCTTCAAACAAAGCCTGTCTGTAAGATAACTGGGTGATGTGTTGTGGTGTGGTATGTAGTTGTGGAGATGAGATGGTGTGTGATCGGAGATGCATGGATGCAGGGTTGTAGGAGAACTGAGCAGGATGTGATGAGACTGTGTGAGATGGGTTATGTAGGGGCGGAGGGTTGTGCATGTGTGTGTAAGTGCTACTTTGAGGTTGGGTGTAATATGGTGGCTGAGGAGGTTGCATCATTTGCATCATAAGGTTAAAACCGTTGTTGATTGTGGATGTGAGCTGTGCAATATTTGATGTGATTTGGTTGAGATTCTGTGTGTTCTGTGTTTCTGCTTTTTCCATGAGTTTAAGCATGCTCCTTTTCAGTTCCAGGTCTTCTTGGGCTGCATCCACCGGAGCCCTTCTCTTCAGCTTTTCATACATGTAGCCTTGTAGTTTGGCCTTGAATAAAATAATAGAATACTTTACTTACTAAACTTAAAAATCACAGCTGTGTGAAGTGAGGGGCGCTAATATATTAAAGTCTAACTCATGTTGCTATGATTAGGTGATGTAAAACAAACTATGTCAAAACAAACTTTATCTTTATTGTTAATGGGATTTAATTTGTTTGTTAGGGACAAAACAAATAAATGTCTCCTCATTGTCAATGGCATTTTTAAAACAAACATTAAACCTGTATATAGGAGCACCCCTCAAAAACAAGCAGACAGAATTACATTTGGCAGCTATACCTGTATATAGGAGCACCCCTCAAAAACAAGCAGACAGAATTACATTTGGCAGCTATAAACAATTATCTAGCTACTGTAGCATACAACTGTGAATACAAAATAGCATATTGACATATTCTATTCCATTCTACTTTATTAAAAACATTTTCCAAAAGATATTTATTAACATGCTGGGGAAATTAGCCTATGTAACACTGTTCCTTGCTGCCCGCCTATCCTGTTACAGTTACGTGTACAGTACAAGTTAAAACACAAATACAAGACACCGTTTCCTTAACCAAAAGTGAGGACCACAAACATACCTGAAGTAGACTCTGTCTTTCCTTCACGACCGAGGCGGACACTCCTGCAGACGTAGCACCATCATCAACGGACGCTCCGTCCGAATCGTGCCCGCCGCCGGTCCCGGTATCCACAGCCACATGATCCACAGCCACAGATGATAAGGCTCCGGCGGGCTGATCCGACTCGATGTCCGTTGACTCTATGCCACTAGATATGGAGGTTGTTGCTGGAGAGCCACCTCAAATCTCCCCACAGAGCTCGAAGAAGACTAGTACGACGCTACCGTGTCCACTTCGGCGTCCTGTGTCAACGGCACAACGGTATTTGGCACGGATGCCCTTGAGCTTGGTCGATATGATCAACTTGGTCGCGGGCCCCTTTGCATGAGGAAATCTTTTCCCCACCAGTTTAGCCTCTTCTGTGTCAGGATACTGTTCCTCAAACTCCTCCTTGATGTCGGCATATTTTGTGTAACAACTCTCCCAGTCCACATTGTCTTGTGCCTTCTTGGTTTTGTATTGTAAAGTGACGCTGAGCAGCAACTCAACCTCGTCCTCCGTCCATACATAACTAGTATCGGTTTTCTTTTTGCTCGTCATAATTTGAATATCGCGCTCTCTGTCTGTCTGCACGCCTTGTTTGTTTTGTTTTTAGTACTACCGGGTTACGGGGGGTATTTATTGGGAAACCAGCTCACCGCGCATGCTCAGAACATTTTTCTATTGCGTTACATATTTCTTATCGCCACCTACTGGCCTGGGATGCTTGTTGGAGTCAAAAATGATCGTTTTGAGTTGTATGTGTGGACACAGATATCTTTGTCGTATGGGCCCCACAACGGAGTACGAAAATATCCGTTTTATAAAAACCTAGAGACGTATAGCCCAGGCCTAACTGTAACTAGGAAGACAGGAACACTAGGCAAAGAAACACAAAACCAAGGCAACAACTAAACTGAGGCTAAAGCGTAGCAGCGTAGATATAGGGGTTCCAACCTAATGGAGCTAGATACTAAGAAGATACTACTAGACATGATACTGAGAAGATACTAGACAAGATACTACTGACATGATTCTGCTGACAACATACTGACATGTTACTAGACATGATGCTATACAATGAATGTCAATGATACTGACATTATACTGACCATGATATTGACATGATACTGACATGATATTGACAAGATACTCAAAGTTCACGGTCCGAGGAGCGGACCGTGACAGTACCTCCCTCCCAACGGACGGCTCCAAGACATCCAACAAGGACCACCAAACAAGGGTGGGTGGTGGGGGTCAGGAGGAGAGAACCAGAAGCAGGGAAACAAGGGCAGAACAAGGGGCAGAGTGGGGCAGAACCAGGGCAAGGAACAAAACAGAACTGGCAGGGTCAGGGCAAAAATACTGGGCCAGTAGAACTGGACAGGACAGGACCGGGCAAGGGAAGGGCAAAAACACGTGACTCCAGGCTAAAAGACAGAGGAGCAGACAAACAGGTAAATACAGACATAAGAAAGGACAAATACAAGCACAACCAAACCAGACAGACACAAAACACAGCCAACAGACATCACAGACTATAGCCGACGGCAGACAGCTAGTTGTAATTCTGAACTGGACAGAGACACAACAAAACACTGACAGAGACAGAGGACAGGGCAAAAACGTAGAGACTCACACAGATAGACAGGAGGGCAGACACACAGACAGACATGCAGAAAGGCACATAGACAAACACAAGCACCAACTGAGACATACCAACAGACAAACAGATTACCTGACAAACTGCCAGGCAAGCAGACATACAGGCGACTTGACACAACAACATGTGGGAAAACAAGTGGGAGGAAAAACTGGACTGGGGAGTAAACAGGCGGGCAAGCTGACTGGCAGACAGACTAGCAGACAAACACAAGTAGTGGAGGATATTAAGTCAATATTTCATGAGAATCGTTCACTTTATGGTACAAGCACCAAAATTGGCACACAAGTGCTTCGGAACCTACTCTCTCAGAAAAGTACGTTGTCCACTTGAAAAAACAAAATGGACACCATTTTTCAAGATGGCCGCCAAATGAAAATGGCCTTTTGTGGCGGTTCTGGACAACCGTGGGTCCGACTGACTCGAGACCGGGCACTGCACTCCCTGTGGGTGTGTGGAACGTGTGTGTCGAATTTGAAGTCGGTGGGGCGAACGGTTCTCGAGTTACGTGGATTACAGACGTACACACACACACAGAATTTGTGCAATTAGCAGATCATTGGAACGGTTGTTCGCTTGGTGACATTTGCCGTGAACATTCCTTTGGTCAACTCTTTAACTTTTTAAACCGAGCAATCCAAAAATCCAATATGGCGGTGATATTTCAAGATGGCCACCAAAAATTGTTTTGCATTTCAGCATATATTTGGCTATACCTTTGTGATGTACTGTACCATACTACTGTATAATACTGTACGGCACTGTAGGGCATCATACTGTACCATACTGTACCATACTGTACCATACTGTACTGTACAGTACAGTACAGTACAGTACAGTACAGTACAGTACAGTACAGTACAGTACAGTACCGTACCGTACCGTACCGTACCGTACCGTACCGTACCGTACTGTACTGTACTGTACTGTACTGTACTGTACCGTACTGTACCGTACTGCATGGTACCATACTGTACCGTACTGTACCATACTGTACCGTACCTTACTGTATGGTATCATACTGTACCATACTGTACCGTACTGTACTGTACTGTACCATACTGTACCGTACTGTACCATACTGCATGGTACCATACTGTACCGTACTGTATGGTATCATACTGTACCATACTGTACCGTACTGTACTGTACTGTACTGTACCGTACTGCATGGTACCATACTGTACCGTACTGTACTTTCTGTACTGTACCGTACCATACTGTACTGTACTGTACGGCATCATACTGTACTCTACCATACTTTATGGTATCATACTGTACCATGCCGTACCGCACGTTACTGTACCGTACTGTACTTTACCATACTGTACTGTAACATACTATAGTGTACTGTATAGTACCGTGTGTGTGTGTGTGCATGTGCAGGGAAAAGGGGAGGGGTCGGTTAATGTGGAAATTGTAATGTAATTTGTGTCACAGTGAAATGTTGTGCAATAACAGTATGTCATACAAAAGCAATATTTGTACAGTAAATATGACATGGATGCAATGTAGTGCAGATGGATTTCTGTGGCATGTATCATTTTTTGTGCATAGAGAGATGTGTGCTAACGGAGTGATTTGGTAGGAGAAGTCGGACGGATAAACGGACATATTGCTTTGCATCCCCTATAGTAGTAGGATCTAGGATGAGCATCAAAACTATATATTTTAAATACTTTTCATTAGCACATGCTTGAATTTTACATTCCATAGGGCTGGACCACACATGGACCCCATTTGGTTTTGTTTTCTGCATCTTCCTCTGTGACCTGCCACCTTCATGTCATCTCTCACAGCATCCTTAAACCTCGTCTTTGGCCATCCTCTTACCTGGCAGCTACATCTTCAGCATCCTTCTCCCAATGTACCCTCATCCCTCCTTTTCACATCTCCACATAAACCATCTCAACCTCACCTCTCTTGCTTTATCCCCAAACCTTCTAACCTGGGCTGATCCTCTAATTCAGTAATTTCTGATAATGTCCTTCCTTTTCACTCCTAATGAGAACCATAGCATCCTTAATTCTGCCACCTCCAGCGGTGCCTACTTTTCATCAGTGCCACCGTTTCCAACCGTACGGCATGGCTGGTCTCACTACCATCGTATACATCTTCCCTCTCACTGGTAGCCTTCTGTCACAAATATTTCCTGACCCATACTATGTCCCATATTCTCAATACATTGGCTTCTCTTGCTAGAACATTTCCATCTCTATACTCACCTTAACCTGTTACACTACTGTCTACTGTCTGGTCAATTGGTACAAATAATTTTCTCCCTCCCTCACCATCTCTCTTTGCACTTACTGTACATCTCAAATAGCCCTGACCACTTCTTAGCCCACACCACCTGACATCACATCTCTCTCTTCTTCTAAAAAAACGCCCAATGGGCATTGCCCATTGACATATATTCAAGTCTGTGTGTGTGTCTGTACATCTGTAATCCACATAACCCGGGAACCGTTCGCCCCACCGACTTCAAATTCGACACACACGTTCCACACACCCACAGGGAGTGCAGTGCCCGGTCTCGAGTCGGTCGGACCCACGGTTGTCCAGAACCGCCACAAAAGGCCCTTTTCATTTGGCGGCCATCTTGAAAAATGGTGGCCATTTAGTTTTTTCAAGTGGACAACGTACTTTTCTGAGAGAGTAGGTTCTGAAGCACTTGTGTACCAAATTTGGTGCTTGTACCATAAAGTGAACAATCGTGTCATTAATATCCTCCACTAAAGGGGAGACAAGCTGACAGACAGAATGGGAGATCGGTAGACGGGCTGGGTAGTGGACTAGCTAAACCTCTTTCTGTAGGGCCGGCCATAACAGGATGGAACAGAGGGGGCTGAGAAGAGGAAGCAGTTTGGGGAAAATGAGGGACAGAGATGTGGGGAACAAATGTCCAACAGTGGAGTTGGACTGGGGAACTGGAGACGGAGGGCTAACTACAAGAGGGACAGAACTACAGACTGGGCCAAGGCCTGGGCTACAGACAGGGCTGGAGACAGGGCTACAGACAGGGTTGGGGACAGGGCTACAGACAGGGCTGGAGACAGGGCTACAGACAGGGTTGGGGACAGGGCTACAGACAGGGCTGGAGACAGGGCTACAGACAGGGTTGGGGACAGGGCTACAGACAGGGCTGGAGACAGGGCTACAGACAGGGCTACAGACAGGGCTGGAGACAGCTGACACAGACATGGGCAGGGTGTCGGCGGGGTCAGTCAACCAGAGTTCAGACGGGGTGTCGGCGGGTTTGGCCGACCAGAGTTCGGGCAGAACATTGGCGGGGCAAGCCGATGCAGGTTCCAACAGGGTGTTGGCAGGGACAGCCAATGCAGGCTTGGACAGGGTGTCGGTCGGCAACAGCAGTACCTCGGCGTTGCTGGGTAGCAGCAGCGGAGACTCACTGTCACCGTTGCTGGACAGCTGAGGAGGTTCACCGTCGCTGGGCGGTGGTGCACGCTGGTCGCCGGGCGGTGGTGCACGCTGGTCGCCGGACGGTGGTGCACGCTGGTCACCGGACAGTGGTGCACGCTGGTCGTTGAGCTGCAGTGGAGACTCAACGACACTGGACAGCAGCAGAGACTTGCGGTCACTGCCGCTGGACAGGAGTGGAGCCTTCACGTGGCTGGGCAGCAGTAGGGGCTCACCGCCTTTGACTCTGGGCTGCTCTGTGGCGTTGGGCAGCGGAGAGTGCTGACGGCGTCTGGAGGAGGAACCACGCCTTTTCCTGGCGGGGGCCCGGTTCCCCACACAAAGGGCCAGACGAGAACCCTCAAACGGGTCTAGAGCTGGAGACAGTTCAGGACAAACAGGTTCAGGAAAGGCAGGAACAGAGCAGTTAGATAGCGGGCTAGTGGGCGCAGGACTGGCAGGCTGGAGGTTCACAAACCCAATTCTGATGGGCTAGCAGGCTGAGGGCTGGCATGTAGGTGGCTTGCATCTGCCAGGCTGGCTGGCTGAGAAGACTGCAGGCGAGAAGATCGTACACACGCATGATACGCATCCAGAGCAGTCCATATCTCTTTAATCGGACCTGCAAGCTCGCCGGCCAGCTTAGGCCTGGAATAAGCCACCCGGAGGGCCCTTTTCAAATTCTCAACCTTTTGTTCAAGGCTAATGGAGGACTGGAGGCTATACACAACAATGGACTCAATGTAGCTCATCACCTCTCTTAGTCTGCATTGTCGTCCGTTGGGTCCATACTGGTTGGTTCGTACTGTTACGAGTAGTACGGATGAGGACCCAAATGCAGAGCAATATAACTTTAAAGGATTTATTAAACAAACTGAGGTTCTTCCATAAACAGGGCAAAGAAGGTAGAACAAAAGCACAGAAACCATACAGGAACTCACACCACAGGGAACCAACAAGAACATAATGCAAACACAGGACTTAAATACACACAGGATAACAGGGCACAGGTGAAACCAAAATACAATCAACATTAGGATAGCCTGGGGGACTAAAAGGACACAGGTGGAAACACTGACAAATTACAAGGCAGGATAGACAAGGTAACTAACTGTAACTAGGAAGACAGGAACACTAGGCAAAGAAACACAAAGCCAAGGCAACAACTAAACTGAGGCTAAAGCGTAGCAGCGTAGATATTCAGTATTTAAGTCCGACGTCATTTTGTAGTGCTACGTTACGTCCGGGTCCAAGTGGCACCAGCTCCCGTCCGCATCCCATTGTAAATAGAATATCTAAACGCGTGAATCTTTTTAAATTGACGTTATTTTTCAGAAAGGAAGCCATAGATGGTTAAAATGGGTCTTAATGCTTCCAACTCGAGTAGAATTATTAATGTTTTGTACAAGTGTCCATGACAACAAAAATATATGATGTGGAGACAATAAAGACTATTATTATCATTATTATTGAAGGTGGCAACAGTCCATTTGCTCGGTAAAATATTTCGGGGGATATTTACAATGTGTGCAGGCTTGAGTATGTTGAATCTAGTTTGCATTAATGAGGATTTAGTTGACACAATCAAATAAAATGGCGATAGTATTCCATGTGGGGCAGACGGCCTGTCACAGCCAGATTTTGGAGAGAAGCGCAGCTTTGTTGTTGCGAGGAAAGCGGTAAAATGAGACTTTCGTGGTTGTTTTCGTCTCAGATTTAGTCCGACGGAGCGTCACAGTATAACTCCATGGGGACACAAAAGCGACACAAAAGTAGGACCCGGAAGTATCTCAGGAGGGGGCGCTCACGTCACAGCTAAAATACTGAATAGGGGTTCCAACCTAATGGAGCTAGATACTAAGAAGATACTACTAGACATGATAGTGAGAAGATACTAGACAAGATACTACTGACATGATTCTGCTGACAAGATACTGACATGTTACTAGACATGATACTATACAATGAAATTATAGACAAATCTTTATTTACAATTGTGGCCTAGCAAAAGCCTTTTGAGTGGGGAGGAATTGGGCTAAAATAATAAAGTAATCAATCATTTGGAGGCTCCCACACGGAAAGGACTTATATGTTACATATATGTTAGACATATATGTCTAACATATATGTAACATATATGTTAGACATATATATTACATATATGTAACATATATGAAATTGGACCCCCTGAACATATATGTGCATATATGCACATATATGCACATATATGCACATGTACATATATGTACATAAATAATATAATATAATAATAATAATACAATTATAAATAATACAATAATAATAATAATATAATAGCAACAATTTTATTTACACAGAAATTGTGTATGTGGTTTGGGAACCAGTGATGTAGCCTATTATATGTAAATTACATAATCTATATCTTTATCTTTCTGAATAAAAAAATATGTGTCAGAAAAGAAGACCTCGGAGATGTTTCTTGGGAGAATAAACATTTAATTATGGCATTGGCATATAAAAATAAATCATAATAAATTATAATTAGCTCATAAATAACAAAAAATACAGGTGGGGGCTCCAGGACACCATGCAAGGCTTCTCTCCGGCACTCGTCATCCCCGAATCTGATTTGATCAAAAAGAGGCATCATTAGTTCAGAAGCAAGCTACAAAATGCACATCACAATTTGCGTCATGTCATCATGACGGTACAATACACTATGATGTATCATTCTCCATTCATTGTCAATCTGAATTTAATGTTTGTGTAGTGGACAGACATTAAAGCTGGATATAGGAGGGGCTGTATCAACAGCTTTATTTCATTTTAATAATATCATTACTTGTTTGTCTACTTCTTGTGGAACCGCCGCAGCTCCGTCAGCTTTCCGTTTACTGCTGTTCCCAGCATGCCTTTGGTTGACTGCGGGAACTTCTTTAATGTGGCTTCTACATAGAATCAAGGAAAAGGCAATAATGAGAAGACAGTGGACCCGATTTATAATTTAGGCATTTAGCAATGTAAATCGCTCTTAATCCAGAGCGATTTACATTTAAGCAAGAACAAAACATGGCAATACAAAAAAATACATGCTTGAAGTCAACTAGAATTCAAGCAGTCCATCTGTTAGTGTACACAAACCTATTGTTGACGATTGTTGGCCTTTAACCAAAAAGATGGTATATGGATTGAATAGATTTAAACAAGCTTTTCTCACAAATGTCACTTTAATTAGTATTGGCGACGTGACAGCACTCATCAGCACAGGTTATTTAGTGATAAGACATGCAAATCAAGCAAATTAACTAAAAGCATGATATGGTGCAAATGGCATGATTAATGATGAACCCATTTAGACCTGAAATACCCTTCATGTCAAAGTGCAATTCAATCTGGGAGTCATTTTGGACGTTACTACATTATACAGGGCTGGGTGTTAATGGACAAATTAAAATATCACAGGCCCTGTTATTTGTAGAGTGAGTATATATAGTTATATGTTCATTGAATGTTAACAATATTCTAAAAATAAAAACTAAGGTTACGACTGCGTTTTGAATTGGCCTCAAGTCTAAATGGGTTATGGGTGAAGAAGGGTGCAGTAGATGTAGGGAGGCATACTATGATCCGACGGAGCAATGATCCGACGCGCATTGGTCCGAGGTTAGGTTTAGGTGTGCTGTGCCCCGGGGGAGGTTAGGGTTAGGGTGAGGGTCTGCGCTGGGGGTCGGGAGAGGGTTGGGGTTAGGTTTAGGTGTGCTGCCCCCGGGGAGGTTAGGGTTAGGGTGAGGGTTTGAGGTAGGTTGTCGATCACACCAATGCATCGGACCAATGCTCCGTCGGACCAAACACATGCACTCGTAGATGTAGATCAGTTTTTCCCAATCTTTTCTTGTGGCAGAACCAACATGAAAATCTTCAATTGTTTTCACGGCCCGCCTATCTGATCACATAACCTGGCAGTAGACAAGTTGATACTGTAGGTGGGCCACATGCATTTTCTTAAGTTGTTTATTTGATGTTTATTTAATGATCAATCAACTTGTGTTCTGGCTTAGATCAATGGAACATAGTATACTTATTCCATTCTAAGAAACACCATAAAATAGTATCATTTTTAAAGACTTCTTTAAATATGAATGTTATATTTTAATAACATTCTAGTGTTTTGTCAAATGATTTGGGGGCCCACTTGAAATCCCCTTGCGGCCCACCAGTTGGGAACCACTGCTGTAGGACAACAATTGTTATTGACTAACCAACTACTGTACATGTTCTACAACCCAGAGGACCACACTTATCTCAGTGGAAGCACACTAGTAGCCCAGAATATAGACTATAGTGAGCTGCGATGAAGTGAGCAAATTAAGTTAGGCTTTTATAATTACCAGGTGCTACGCCGTGCAGATTTCTGCAATGGGTGTCATCACTTACCTGATATTTTCTGACTCCAGTGATAAACTACCACTGATGGCTAATAAATAGTGAAAATAGTGATGGTTAAAGTAGTCAACTCAATGCATATCTATGAACTGTTCTTTTTCTTCTTGAATTCTTTTGTTGTACTCACCAAGACGGCGTTCTTTTTCTCTGGATCCAGGGCCTTCAAATGTTCCCCAGTGCCACGCTCTGACATCCCACCTAAATAAGATATTTTAAACATTATTTTTCAAAATCCCCCTAACTACATGATGTTTCACTTAAGCAATATCTCAGATTTATGTTATGCAGGTACAAACGGAAATACATTATCCCAAGCAGGTTCAAATCTTAATTCTGCATTAGTTAATGGATCGACTTAAAGAGATTTTGGGGGAAAAAATACCGCTGAGGTTGCTCTCCAGGAGTTCCTCAATAGGGAACACGCCCATCAGCAGCAATCACACCATCTGGGTTGGAGTGGTGCTGTTGGAGGCGGAAAACCAGGTTGTCCTGTTGCACAGGACTCCTGATCCTTTCACAATTTCAATCTGAAAAAATAAATAAATATCACATTTAAGTTAACAATTTAGACCTGAGGAGGAGGATTCAAAAAAGTGCCATTTCTTCCTCTGCCTAGTGGTATTGTGCGTGCAAAAGGTCACGGAAATCACACAATGTGTTCATGATTTGCAGCATTTTGTACTCCTTTGGAAACCAATCTTAGCCAATCAGGATGGAGTCTGAAAAATCTGAAAGACATGTTTCGTTGAATGGCTCTAGAGAGACTGCATTGTACCAATTTGCGCGATGTTTGGACAAAATCTGTAGGTGTACTGTCAAAACATTTGTTTTGCACAAAGTGGCCTCCTGGTGGCACTATAACAGGCCAATGTGAAAACTTTAGGGCAGAGGTTCAGCTCTGGCATTCAGGGAGTGTGTGTGCATAATATGGCTGCGATCAAGCCAGCGGTGCCAGAGATTAGCTGTTCACAGACGGACGGACGGACGGACGGAGTGCAAAACATACTCTCTCCCTATGCCTACGGCCTGGTGGAGACAATGACAATGTACTTACTTTCGGGGGACCTTCAGGTGCATTTGGCCGGTGTTGCTCGCGACAGGGAGGTCTGGAGCTCTCTGCTGGAGCTGTTGCCCCCACGACACGGCCCGGATAAGGGGTAGACGATGGCTGGATGGATGGATGGCTCTTAAAATTAAACAGTGACATGACAAAAGTGTTAACTTTTACAGTAGTGGGCAGGACAGCACTCTACTACTGTAAAACTTCAGTTACTTTGCTGCTGTTTTTATTAGCCTGGCCAGCATTCCTTTTTGGGTTCACACAGAACTTTTGTAACACAGACCAGGCTTTCCTCCGAGGTGGAAAGCCTGGTGATGCGAGGTTACGTTTTTATAAACTGTTTCCTGAACGGAGGTTTTTAAAAACTGAAATAAACTGCAGCCGCATTATTTGGACTTTTTTGGTTGTGGGACAAAAACATAGCAGGCTGCATAATGCTGCCTTCACATTTACACCAGCAATATTATTTTGCTGCCATGATCTGAGAAAGTAATGAGGGTCAATGCATTGTCTACAGATAATTAACCATTGTCCCAGGAGGTCCAAAAGCAGAGCAGCAAAGTTGAGGATAGTTCAAAATTCTAAAAAGAAAAAAGATCAATTGTTGATCAATTGTTAACATACCTACCTGCTGGCAGTGCAAATACATTGAGCATTTTGTGAGATCAGCCCTTAACAAACCAATTTGCCTCCTCTAGTCAAATATAAGTAAATCACAATCCTTCTGTCAAATATTACTCACCTGCAATGTTTGTGCTGATGTGTCTCTATCAGTGTCCATGTCTCTAATTGGTCGATTCTTAAACAATTATAAACACAAATGCAGCAAGTTAATTACCCTACCAATGAGACCAACATCATACAAACTTATCTATGGTGAAAAAAAACAAGTAGGCCTACAATAAAAAATAAAATAAAAATAAGCCAGAAAGGCGATGTCGTCTTTAATTTGAGGTATATCTAGTGTAGGGATGAATAGGAAAGGATCAATCACGATGATCAGATCAACAGACAGTAAGTAATAAGTATAGTTAACCTTGGTACTAAGGCTAATTATAATAACCTTTGTTAAGGTTACCCTTGATAGTAAGGTAATAACAATAAAACATTGTGTGATGGCATGCCTAAAATGGCTTATCTACAAGCTCACATAGCTGTAGGTATTTTCAGTGTGCAACACCATCACACAACGGCCCATAATGTCACTGCGGTTCGGGCTCTTCCCACTTTGACATCTGAGCGGCTGCGCTCAGATGTCAAAATGGGAAGAGACATAGCCTTGTTGACAGAGGGCTGCAGTTTAAGAATACAGCAATGGCTGATTCTGTCACTGAATACAATATACATTTTAGACGATGTCTTTGTTACATAGCATTTGTATTTGTGCACGCACCTCGACAGTGGGTGCAGGGCCAATAAGGCAATCATGGAAAGAGGGAGCTGGGCCTGCACACCGGTCTCCAGGTAAAATAATTACTTTATTGAGAAGAAGACAATGTTTTCCATCTCACACAATCTTCATCAGGTCAGAAATTATTTTACCTGGAGATATTTGTTACAACAACACAGGAGCTATGCTCCTGTGTTGTATTTCATAATGTGTAGTACTAGTATCGATTCATTTTGATTCATATTACACAATCTATGTAATATATATATATATAAATGCACCATTTACCAATGGAAAAATCTGACTACTGTACTTCCAAAAGGGCAATTAGGAGATAGATGACGAAAAATATCTGAGTGCATTAATGACGTGTCATTTAGAATTAGATACTGCTTTAATTAGAATCTTGGATTACTTTGTGGTAGCATGTACTGTACATAATAAACACACAAAAGACCACACTTACCTTTTTCTTAGAAAGATCCGTTCCCCCCTCCTCCTCCACAAATTTTAGGTTAGGCTTGGGGGTCCGTTTACTGCCCTGCCCCTGTTGCTCTCGTCTCTCCATCTCCTCCAAAGTCTGCTGAATTAGCTGGAACATGAATAAGTGTTATGAAACTATAAATTTGTTCTGATCTTTGTCATTCCTTGCCAGTAGGCTCCGTTCCCCCAGTGTCTTTGTGCCACACATAGCCACCGCAAGTAGCCTTGCCGAGCCATGAGGCCCATAGGGCAGGAGCCTATCTCCTGTTTCTGTAGCCATGAGGCCCATAGGGCAGGAGCCTATCTCCTGTTTCTGTACCGTGAGGCAGCTTGATGTACAAGTACACCCCCTGGACATGACGCTAGTATGTCGCAGGGACTTACACCCCAATCCAACCCTTGATGCTGAGTGTCAAGCAGGGAGGCATTCTCAGGACACTCTAACCACAAGGCCACTGAGCTGGTGGCTCAGTAGCCACTGCAAGCTCCTTTACAAATAACGAATCCCTTGGAGAATTTTGGATTCTGGCCAAAGCCTCTCGCCGAATTTTAATGTCTCCTCCCAAGTGAATCTGACAAGAAGCACAAACAGAAATAATCAGTATTACTACAGTACATATTTCATTACATATAATGTAACAAATGTTTTAATTTTGTCTGCTGATGTATTTGTTTCACTTCCATTTTTGCTTATTTTGTATGACTTCTGCTGTCAGGATTTAGAACTGTCAGGATTTAGAAGACATTTTAGAACCGTTGTCAGGTCTAAATGGGTTAAGTGAGTGTGTGTGTGATTTATTGTACATTTCTTTAACAGTTCTCTTAATTTTAACAAAAACAAAATACCTACAGCACATTTAACCAATCCACTAAGGCTGTACCCTAGCACATAACTTTGGGAAAGTGTCATAGTAGCTTGTTTACAGCTGAAACAGACTTCCTGTGCACTAACTTCCTCTTCAAAATAGGAGCAACATGTAATGATTAGTCAACACTAGTTTTATTTTAAGTCTACTTACAGGACATTAACATCACATTTGAGTTCCTTTTGAATGCCTGTCAGATTTCTCTACATAACTGTCTCAGCTTTGGTGCGCAAATGCGCCTTGCATGCCTTTGATCTACGCACAGAAAACATTTTGACGACGTATGCGCACTGGCACATCGGTTGTGTGCCCCCCTGATTAGGCCATTAATTAAGATTCGAGTGCCAACCCTAACGAGCGAAGGTTCGAACCCCGAATGTTCGGGGACATCCTTACAATCCACACAGATCTAAGTTGATTTGTATTGTAGTGGCAATGTATACCTACACCCTACAGTATTTTGTGTGTGTGTGTGTGTGTGTGTGTGTGTGTGTGTGTGTGTGTGTGTGTGTGTGTGTGTGTGTGTGTGTGTGTGTGTGTGTACCTCGTCTCCTGTTGGAGATACAGATGGAGATGATTCCACTGCGTTGTCACTGCCAGACTCAGACTCTGAAACTACATATAGTACAGCAAAATGTAAACATTATTATTCACTTAGGCCTATACCAGTTTGATCAGTAGCCATTTTCAATGTGTGCGTAATGTTTTTATTTTCCACTTACTTTGTGATTTTGTCTTTGGGTTTGATAACACTGCATCTGTGACAGTTAGAAAGAGAACAACAAAGCAAAAGATTATGTTAAACATTATGCATCATAAATATATTATGGGAGAAGTTTGTGTCTTAAACTGGCTTTAGAATGTCTATGGACTTATTAGACAGATAATATGCAACAAAATTACACAATTAAATTAAAGTGGTATCAGTAATAAGAAGCTAAAATGTATGTCCATTATGACAATGACAAATAATGTTTCTTCACCATTGCATTGTGCATTGTGCCTATAGGCAATACAGCTTATTATAATTTATAAATAGCTAGTGGGATTTTATTTTTATTTTTTATCCAGTTAAAACAGTTAAGGAAATGTAGTGTTTTACCATATTTATTTTATGTCATCGTTACAGGCTAGACTTTTTTTTAATATATATATCTATCTATATTAATCCAGAGGGCCAATCCAAGTATGATGTATCTGTACCTTAAGTAGACCTACTGCACATGTAAAACAGAGCTATAAACCTTACATCTTATTTTAGTCTTGAGAGAAAAAATGCTGCTTTGTCTAAATGACTACAAAACAAAATGCTATTTTTTTTCTTCAAAAAATGTATAAAACGATGCAATGTGATATAGCTCTGTCTACAAAATGCTGTACCCTCCAACTGTATATATACTTTATGTGTGTAATATGTGGTTTTAGTTATTTTAGATTGTAGCAGTGAGCCTGTTGTCTCTGATGTCATGGACACTGGTCTCACTACCTTCCTGGACTACAATTCCCATAATTCTTTGGTGCACTGCTCCTCCTTGTGGATAGGGGGAGAGCTGTCTTACTGAGACAACATGTAGTCCAGGAAGGAAGCTAGTGAGCCCAGTGTCCATGACATCAGAGACAACAGGCTCACTGCTACAATCTAAAATATCTAAAACCACATATTACACACATAAAGATCTCCAGGAAAGTGTTCTAAAGCTTCTAAACGTCATTAACATAATTTTTTTTGCAAAAAGGGTGAAGTGTCCCTATTTTGATCACAGCCCCGCCCCCGCTAATCATTTCAATGGAAGTGACGTACGTACATTCATTGTTTATTTGTTTTTAGCATCTTCTCTCGGTGCACCCGGACTGCTGTGGTGTGATTTTTCTTTCAAAGTTTGCACTCGAACTCTTTTCCCCTTCGAGAGAGGAGTTGTTCTTCTCTTGACTCTGAAAACACATAAGATGTAAGTACAGAAAACGACCTATAACTATAACGTCGGCATACTGTCTGTCCATTTGTGGCCATATACTGAAGCCACGTTAGCTTAACCAGCTAGCTAGCTAGCTAGCTGTGGGACAGCTTTAGCTAGCCAGCTTTAGCTCTAAGCTAGCTCTGGTTTAGCTTTAGCCCAAACATTTACCGCCTCCTCCCGGTTCCGAATTCCCGTAGACATAGTATACAAGTATACAACACAAAGCCAGCGGTTTGTTTCCATTGCGGTCCTTTCACGTGTATATGAATGTATTGAGTCTAATGTGCGTATTATAGGCTCGTCAGCATTATGAAAATATAGCTATTAGCTTGACACAAGTTACAAGCATGATTTATATTTGTCCGTACCATGGTATCGCGCCGAAAGCTCGAGCGTACTAGTGAACTATTTTCCACCGTCTACGGGCGGTAGACTGTCTACCTACCCCCAAATGCATGTTTTCCAAATTAAAAGACTTAAGTTAGGTATATTTTTAATACTTATTAGTTATTACTTTGAGTGTTTTAGTATGACTCACCTTTCAGCAACAAAATTTGCCCCTGCCAGCGCACCCAATAAACCGTAGCAATATGCACTGCTGCTGTCAAAATCCTTAATGTCAGAGGTGGGAACTATTGCTTTACAATTCTCATCTAAATATTTTACATAAGCAAACATTTTTGCTGTGTGAACTAGTAGACGCCGGACTGTCTATAGCAAAAGTGAAATGATATAAATTGTCGAGTCTGAGAACAAAGTATGAGGTAAATTGGACTTGCTCCGTGGCTTGTGTCGGTGTAGAGTAGGTTCTATTCGCCACTCTGATTGGTGCGTACTACTGCGTGCTCGAGACCTTTAACTTTAGGCGGTAATAAGCACACATTAAAACTTTATTGAGCATTACAGGATGTCCTATTGAACAATGGGGGGAAAATAGGCTATAACACCCTTCTGTTTAGTTTATTTTTTTAAGTGTAAACTCACATTCTGTTAAAGAATCTGTCAGTTACTAATGTCGTCTTTTTTTCTCCTTTTTTTAAAAATTAAAGAATGTCTAGACGTAAGTACAAATTGTACTTGGAGCCTAACAGAAAAAT
Source organism: Protomyctophum parallelum (assembly GCF_964188405.1). Taxonomy (NCBI): domain Eukaryota; kingdom Metazoa; phylum Chordata; class Actinopteri; order Myctophiformes; family Myctophidae; genus Protomyctophum; species Protomyctophum parallelum. The sequence goes on along the minus strand of NC_139710.1, from coordinate 318,103 downwards.
AAAATTGCCTCCTCCAAGACTGAAAAGAGGACATTTGGATGTAAGTCACTTTATGAGAAATGTAGAATAATACCCCATATTCAGAATTAATCAATTATGAGACATAATCTGATGTTTTACCTGATGTTATTTGTCTTGAAAATGTTTTCAGTGTGACAAAATCAGTTCATCTTCGGACTCTTCGCACACTGCAGATGCTGAGGTGAGAGATTAATATTGTGAGTTTGTAGATCTGCTATTTTCACTATTCATTGCATGACACCGTTGTACTACTTATTATAATATAGTATAATCAAAACTTTTGGACGTTTTTATTAAAATTGTATTTATTGAAAACATAGATTTGTTTTAAATTAATAATAATTTAATTGTATTTATTATTAAACAACCTACTGTTTGTTAAATACATTATTTCGTAATTTGCATTCAGGTAATTCTTACTGCTGCCAGCCGCTTGGAAGATGAAGTCGGACCAGGTCCAAATGCCGAGGTGAGTTCATGACAAGACACATATGGATTCAAATTCGCCATGACTGAGTTCAATTATTTGGATTCCATAGAAGTCAACAGGTATTAACAAAATGAAATAAAATTGAACCCCTTTTGGTGTTTTAACTAAGCATTATGTTATACTTTATCTATTGAAAAATAGCACTCGGCACACCCGGTGTGCAGCACACTGGATTTTCGAACTACAACACACCGAGTGCACTGAATAAACGAACGACAAGAGAGCACACCAGTGCGTTCAAGGCGCATTTCCGAACGCACCCATGAGGACACGAGCTGTGGTTTCACTGTTAATGTATGTAGGCACAAGGACTCATCAATGTGTTTTGTCATTTATAGCCTAAGCCATCTGATGACCGAGATTCTCTACCAGTTCAATACGACGAAGACCTGTAAGGGTCGAAACGTTTGTGTGCGGACATCCCTTCCTTTTCATTGTACGTATATTTTTTTGTCCAGCACCTGTATAATTTCTGGAGATGTTTCTGGAGATGTGTGTGTGCTTCCTTCTGGATCCTATCTCTAAGCTTTTCTATCAACCACACCTGAAGGTGGTTTCATTATTCTCATGCACCCTAGAGTCCCTATATTTTGTTGCTGAATATTTAGCAAAAATAGCATCTAAAATCTCACAGCATGATGTGTTGTGATTGTAGGTGAGACTATTTCCGGCAAGGGGTTTTGGTGAAGGAAAAAAAATCGGGCATGTCATTACAGGCGAAACTTAACAAAATATTAGTGAAAAAAGCATCAATGTGTTTTGTCATTTATAGCCATCTGATGACCGTGACGACCGAGATTCTCTACCAGATCCAGACGTCATGACTGACCAGGTAAGGCTTTCTATCAACCACACCTTCATTATTCTCATGCAGTCCCTATATTTTGTTTTTGTGTATTTGGTAAAAATAGCAGATTTAAAATCTCACAGCGTGATGCGTTGCAAGGCTATTTCTGGCAAAGGGGTTCGGTGAAAGAAAAAATCGGGCATGTCATTACAGGCTAAACTAAACAAAACAAAAATTTTGTAAATCTACAAGGTCTGATGTGAAGCATTGTGAGCTTGTAGATCTGATAGTTTCACTATTTCTTGTATGGCACTGTTGTGTGACAAAGTATAAAATGGGGCTTAAGTGGTTAGTCTTAAATCGTTAAGTGGTTACATATTTTTATTTGATTGATATTGATTTCAATATAAAAAATAACTAGACCTGTGCCTGTCGGGCACCAGCCTACTCGAGAGTGATGCTGGTTGGGGAAAGTTAGGCTGCATCCCCACCCTGTTATGCAATAACCGTTATACCCACCCGTTGTCAGAGTAACTGTTTGTCTGTCTACCTTTTGTGCCCATACTGTATATTGGAGCACTTATGAATGTTTTGTCATTTATAGCTCACGTCTTCATCTGACCTTGATGACCAAGATCTTCCATCTGATCCAGATGATATGACTGGCCAGGTGAGTTCTTCTACCAACCACGCCTAAGGTGCGTTTCATTAAAGATGTGTGTCAGTGGCCCAGGCCGTAGCGTAACGGTCTGGGCACCGGACTGGTGATCCAGTCGCGGTGTGCCGCGGGTTCGACTCCCGGACCCGACACGGCCTTAACCGCATGTCAACCCCCCCCATCTCTCTCCTGTTTCCTGTCAGCCTACTGTCTGTCCCTTAAAAAATCAATAAAAGGCGTAAGCCGCAAAAAAAATATCTTAAAAAAAAAAAAAAAAAGATGTGTGTCAGTTAAGGCTATGCACATGGCTAACTAGTGTTATTAACCATAATGATGGTTAACGGCAATTGGCAAAATAACTACTTTTGCATGTTTATACCGTCTGCCTTTTGAAAAAGGTACCACATTTTATATTAAACCTATGAGAAAAGCTGTGTTCACTGTCCTATGCAGACATATGCACTCATGTGGTGTTTTATTTTGCAGGTCATGAATCCATCTGGATTCTTTCTCCTTCCATCTGAGCGGCAACCAAGTGACATGGTCCAGGAATCTGGTTGTGAGTCATCATCAGAGGGCAGTGCTGAATCTGAAGTGGTCCAGGAATCTGGTCGTGAGTCAGAGGGCAGTACTTGTGAAGTTGATTCAGAAATGGAAGAGCTTCCAGAAGATGATCCATTCGGACAGATCGGGTTTGACATAAATATGGATTCAGTACTAATGTCAGCAGGTACAAAGGCTGAAGCTCTTCTCATGCTAATGAGTCATGCAGCAAAGCATAATATAACTGGAACACAACTTGAGGACTTGTTAAAGCTAATTAATATGTTGTTTGGCAAAGAGGTGTTGCCAAGATCAAAATATTAGTTCAACAAGGTCTTTAAAAACAACTCTGACATAGTGGAGTTCCACTTCTACTGCAAAAGCTGTAAATGTACATTGGCACGCAAAAATAAATAACCGATGCAAACATTTTGCATTGTGCAGTCTGTTCTTCCATGAACAGTGCAAGCTTCTTTATCAACGTACCAATTGCACCTCAAATTCAGGCACTTCTTGAAAATCCAGACAAAACACCACCAGTTTAATGGCTACTTTGGTTGTGGCTTCTGTTTACATCCTGGTACTCTAGTAGAGAAACAGGTGACTCCAGCAGTCTATGCAGACAGAGAGGCCAAGGCAATGCTGTTAGACATGGAGCAAGCAGTAGCACAAAACAAAAGTGTCATAAACATGCCTTATTTTGATATAGTGTGGGGGTTCGTACCAGATTATATGCATGCTGTTTTACTTGGTGTCATTAGACAATTCACATAGCTACTTTTGACAGGAAGTGGTCAACCATACTACATTGGAAGTCCCAACACTGAGGAGGCTTGAGAACAGGATGAAGGATATTAAGCCTCCACACCTGATAACACGACTACCCAGGCCCCTTGCAGAGCGCAAATACTGGAAAGCTTCAGAGTGGCGGGCATGGCTCCTATATTACAGCTTGCCAGTCCTGAATGGAATACTTAAACCATGCTATGTGAAGCATCTAAGCCTTCTGGTGTCTGCAGTATTTTTGCTTTTGCAAGAAAACATCAGCTTCCAAGATGTAAACAAAGCAGATGACATGCTGTTTGAGTTTGTCACCAAGGTTCAGTTGCTGTATTGGGAAGCAGCTATGACATTTAATGTACATCTGCTAACTCACCTGGCAAAGTCTTTAAAATTGTGGGGGCCACTCTGGGCACATTCAGCATTTGTGTTTAAGACTGCAAATGGTGGTCTTTTGAAACGGCTGCATGGAACTAAGTGTGTAGCTCTTCAGATAGTCAACAAATTCCTGTTGCACAGAGCAGTACCATTCATCACCACTAAGTATGCAGTTAGTGAACAAGTTAAGGAGTTTTGTTTGGAATTGACAAACGACAGAAGAGTAAAGTGTTTTACCAAATATGATACAACTGTTCTAGATAATGGCAGGGTGACAGAGACTACCGCTGATGAGAAAAGTGCCTTCATTTCTGCACAAAGAACAGCACCAGATGAAGTCGTAGTGCATAGGAGAATGGTACATAAAGGACTGATTTATACCAGCAAAAGGTACACCCTCAGTAAGAGACGTGAAGACTTTTTCGCAAAGCTGAGTGGTGGTGGTGGTTATGGAGAAATTCAGGACATAGTATAATTTCCTTCACCAGCAGGAAGTACATAAATTGCTGTACTTTTGAAAAGGCTTCACGTTGTACCTAGTTTTGTGGAACACATCAGACGTGTAAATCAATGCCTTTTTTCGCCTGTGTGTCTACTTTCCATAGACCAGATAGAGCAGAAATGCATTGTTTTAAAATCCGGTGATGAGGTGTACATTTGTGTCTTCCCAAATGCACATGAGCGAGACTAGTCTATTGTTTTAACCCATTCAGGACAGGAACCCCTTTTGTTGTTTTAAACATAGGTTTCTTCAGAAAACTGTCATATTTAGAAGACATTTGTAGAATACGTTTTCTATCCTAAATGGGTTAATCGATCATTAAGAGATTCTTCATCAAAGTTTGCAATGAATCACATCGAGCTGTTCTGCTCTAGAGTTGTCCCGATACCTTTTATTTTATTTTTCAGAGTACAAGTACTTATTCAGTCAATCACTCAAAAGCCCCCACATACTAACTGTATGGTGACCAGGTCTCGTGACATCCGGGATGGAGATCCCTGATGTCATAAATGCGACCTGCTGTCGCAATTGAGTCCATATATAGAGATCCCTGATCAATATTAGTACTGCATATGGATATATGTCAGAACCTTGTGGTTCCATATTAAGGTTGATCCTTCTACATCTATCCTTCCTCTTTGATGTCTCCCTTTTGACTGATAGCCTGTCCATTTAAACTTTAGATAGGCCTGCCCCAAAGTTTTGTGCATCTCATTATTTGTGTTCTCAACAGGCCTGAAAATTAAGGCCCGGCCCTACCTAAGCCTGTACACTCAAGACACTTCCCCCGCTGCCAACCTTAGATCTCCATATATGGAGCTGACCTGTTCTAACATAAAATATGTTGATCTGACCTCATCAAACCCTGTACACCCAAGACATGCTCCATATATGGCCAGTGGCGAGGTCGTTTCTCGCCCTCAGTGGTCTTACTGGTTAGGCTGTTTTGAGTGGTGCAATCACTCCTATAGACAGGTCCTTGTGTCAGAGCACGAAAATAGCGTTATAGCATTTGTTCACCACCAAGTGTCACTGTTGCACAGCCTAACACACAGGCCAGGGAGGAGGGCTTGTACATATGTACAGCACAAGTACTGTACAGCACGTCAGCACCACTCAATAAAGACAGGTCTGATTTTTGAAAGGCATATTATGTGAATGGAATCTCTTTTTTTCTTTTTTTTTAAGGTTCTGGCGACAGCCTACAGAAACACCTTTGTGTTTTTGCACTTTTGTACGTTAGACACAATCAGGGATCCCAGCATTGTAAATGTATTTTCTAACCTATACAATTCAATATGCTTTATTTTTAATGTGCTTTATTTCAACTTTGAAATTTCACCCAAATGTGGGTTCGCCAAAACAATGTACCTGTGTTTTAAGGATGTGTGTGTATAATATGTATGTATGCGTGTGACTTTTCCATTGCATTGTATTCCTCACAAAGATGCCATTGACTGGCCCTGTATCTCAAATGGTCAAATAAATACTTGATTGAGGAATATAATATGCCTTTTGTATTTATATCAGCAAATATTATGTCTAACATATTTTATGTTGGACATACTAACCAGTTAATCGATAAGGTTATCAATTAATTGATCATTCCCATCCCCATCTCAGTCATATAGTTCACAATTACGTTTAGTAATCAAGCACCAGCTGCAAGCTGAAACTGATGAGCTGCGGTTTGAACAGTTTACTTTGTCTTTACATTGCTTAAACCTATGTGAGCAGTAGTGGAAAACATTTCTTAAGTTGAAGTATGAATACTGCAATGTAGAAATACTGTAAAGTATGGTAATAAAACTTTACTTAGGTAAGATTACTGGTATCAACTTAAGTAAGAGTATTGTGTGTAGGTAAAATGTATCAAAATGTAAAGTGTATCAAAATGCACTTAAAAGTACCAAAAGCAGAAAGTACTCATTATGTAGAAATGCTTAAAATGTCTAAAACATTTTGAAAATGGATCTACAAGTTCACAATTGGGAACATGTAGATTGGCCATTTTCAAATGGCCTATATCTAAGGTGGTTTCCCTACTCCTACTGTATGTTTAGTCTCTTGAGACAAACTGTTGACTCAAGGGGGTGCCATTTTCCCTTTATTTTTGCAGATGGGTTCCCAGATTGCTGTAGGTTTTGTAATAAAAATACAAATTAACTAGTAACTAAAGTTCTCAAATAATTGTAGTGGAGTTAAAGTACAATATTCGTCTCTGAGATGTAGTGTAAGTGTAGTAGAAGTTAATAATAATAAATTGCAATGTTTAACACCCTCCAAAATACATTACATAGGCCTACACAATGACAGTTGGATCATTGTCATTGTGATATAAAAATGCTTAAATTAACTAAATGGACCTTTTTTACTGTACATGTGTAAGCAGATATGTTAAAGTATTTCAAATAGATAAATTGACGGGGGGGGGGGGGGGGGGGGGTCTACCAAAGATACAATGACTACTGTACTGGCAGCATAAATATGTACAAAGTAATGAGACCAGCTAAACCAGCATAGACCAGCATAGGCCAGTTTCACCAGCTGGTGATGCTGGGCTATGCTGGTCCACTAGCTAGCTGCTAGACCATTCAGCTAGACTGTGCGGCAAAATACGATGAGATAAATGTCTTGTTTTTACCTTTTTAATTCCCCCCCCCTTTCATAATGTAATGCTTTATATAAATATAGATACCGGTAGATAGATAGATAGATAGATAGATAGATATGCCTTCCAAACAGATTAATGTCATGCAGCAGTTAATTTATGGTACACATAATTGGCCACAAGGCGTTGATGGGGTTCCAGGTTGTCCTCAACCATGTGGTAATATTACAAGAAGAAAAATAGAATGATGTGAGTTTGACCTGGCTATATCCACGCTTGTCATCGCAGCTTGTTTCTTTTTTTCTGCCTTTAAAGTTGAAATTATATCAGACAAGGTGTACATGTGGTTCCTCATGTGGAGTGCATAGTGCTTGGTCCATCTGAATTGCAAACAGGCATGTAGGCTACATAATGCCCTGCAGTATTGCCCTGATGAAGACTGCTTAGTAGACAGTCAAAATAAAGAAAAGGAAAGTTAGTCCCAAGATTGTCACATGTATTATACACGCGCCTGTGTGAGTGAATTAACTTGCAAATAAATGTTTTAAACACAATCTATTCATGTTGTCATTTTTACATAATGTATGCATTATTAACCTGTTTGTGACATGTCTATGAGCTTTACATGGTGTATTATGGCTATGCAATATTATGAACCTGAATTTCAATAGAGCTATATATTATGCATAATTATGATATTTATTTACATGTATGGACCTGAATGTGGCATGTATGCACTATATAAGTGCCACATTTGTTGCATATGTACTTGAATATGACGTATATGTTGCATATATGTCCTACTTATAGATATATATGCACATATGGACCTAAATGTGGCATATATGCACTATATAAGTGCCATATATGTTGCATATATGTCATGCTTATATACATATATGCACATATATGTACCTGAATATGACATATATGTTGCATATATGCACATATATGAACATATAAGTTTCATATAAGTCCTTTCCGTGTGGGCGATCACCTCTGCAACTTCAGTTGGTTCTCCCACTGTGTTGGCTGGACGGGAGCTACAATCATAAACATGCAGGAGGTCGGAGGAGCACACAACACATAACTCATTATTGCTGTAGCTGACACGGTGTGACTTGGTGCAGGAGTAAATGCAGGGAGGACGACCGGAGTACTGGAACAGGAACTTTATTGCTTTCTACACACAGGAAAACTTAGGAAAACAAGATGCCTCGCAGGGCTTGTAGACAACCAAGGGAACACACACGCAACGTGTCAAGGAACAAATAAGATAGCACACAGAATCACACACCGGGCGTGCTACGCTGTGAAATAGACAGCGGGAGGCAGTAGCTAGCGGGGCAATGTTGGGATGTTCTACGGCAATTGCTTCGTACTACTTTCCATTGGTTCAATATGTTAGAAACAACACGTCACATACTTAAAGGGTGTTCAATAGCACTGATTTATGCAAAACAAAAACCTCAAAAATGGAGTTATGAGGTTTCCTTCCGACAGCAACGATATGACTCATTACACAAACACTTCCTGTCCAATGAAAGAGTCCACAGCTGTTGTAGGCCCAGGAGTTAAGAACCAGACCTACCTGGGCCCTCATCAAAGCCTGTACACTCAAGACACTGCCACGCTTAGATCTCCATATGTTATGACTCTAAATGTTTTGATGAATTGAACAAGGTGGACCCTCTTGCAAACAAGTGTAATGCTTTATTGGGTTGTCCACTCACATTTAACAGTTTTTGTAACTGTTAAATTCTCGCCCTCAGGCGTCTTACTGACATATTTTTGCCAGAGAATCACTGTTTTCTAATTTATATCCACAATAATAAATCTTTGCCTTAAAAAACCTGCCCTATCAACAAATTTCACACATATTTTATATATTTGCTAAATAGTTACTGTATCGATTTCAAATCATTGAAATCGTATCATATTGCCATAATGAACCAATATCATCCATATGTATCATATCGTCAATGTATCGTGATACGTAACGCATCGCTGCTAAAATGTATTGTTACACCCCTAGTAGGTCAAACTAAACTGTCACAGTAAAACATGGAATATAGATAGGCATATAAAGATTCAGCAGTTTGTGGTTGTTCGATGCATGCTCGTCATTTCAATGTATTTGCGTATGTAACTGCTGTGATAAAACGTGCTAATGGCCACCAAGACTAGCTAGCTCACCTGTGAATGACCACCTTATCATCATTAAAGGTGTGCTTCCATTGTTTTATGGGGAAGCAACAATGTACCAATGATGCTAGGTGGCTCATTTGCAATGACTTGTTCTATTGTTCACCAAACCCTGAACACAGGATGTCAATGATGTCAAGCTTTGAGGCAGAGGGCCTTACATTCTAGAAATGATTCTCAAAGGAAACGTGTCTGGACTGTACGACCACTTTTACCCTCAGTGATCGGACTAATAACCGACGGTGATGAGAGGGCCTATAGGAGGGAGATAGAGGATCTAACTCTATGGTGCGATAACAACAACCTCTCATTTAACACCAATAAGACCAAAGAAATCATTGTAGACTTTAGGAAGTCAACAGTCTTGTCAAAACTCGACTATTGTAACTCCCTCCTTACTGGCCTACCAGCATGTGCACTTAAGCCTCTCCAGCTGATCCAAAATGCAGCAGCTCGCTTGGTCTTCAACCAGCCAAAATTCTCACATGTCTCCCCCCTGCTCCGCTCCCTCCACTGGCTCCCGGTCGCTGCCCGCACAGAATACAAAACTCTGATGCTGGCATTCAAAGCAACCAAAGGTATGGCTCCCCCATATCTTACAAGTATGATTGAACCCTACAAACCCTCCCGCGCACTCAGATCAGCCAACGCAGGGAAACTGGAAGTACCCTCACTAAAAACGCCGGGACAACGCTCCACACGTCCCAAACTCTTCTCCCTTCTGGCTCCAAAACTGTGGAATGCACTTCCCATTGCAGTCAGAACTGCAGCATCACTCCCAATCTTCCGCCGTAGCCTGAAAACCCACCTTTTCAGACTCCATCATGGCCCATAGCACTTACCCTAACCCCTTAGATAGCATTTCTGTTGGCTTAGATAGCATTTGACACAGACTTATAGCATGTTATGTAGACAGCACTATAATTGTATTGTATATAGTTATAGCACGCCATAGTACATATGTATAGCATAGTAGTAAATATGTATAGTTTATATGTATAGTGTATGTATAGTTTCATTATATAGATATCCCACTGTTACTTTCTTAGCTTACGCATGTTTCATGATATTGATAAATGCTTTTATGTGATGTATCCCCATGCTTTTGTTCTTGCTTAAATGTAAGTCGCTCTGGATTAAGAGCGTCTGCTAAATGCCTAAATTGTAAATTGTAAATTGAAGTCCAAAGGTATCCACACCCCTGTTGGAATATGATCTGAATTGTATATATATATTTTATTATTGAGTTCTCTTATTGTGAAGTAACAAAGCCCAGACAGGAAGTGCTTGTTAACTATGTCTATATAACCGGTGTAAATAAACCAACTCAGTGTCGTGTGACGTACTGATTCAGCAACACATAGCTGATGCCTCCTGGTGTGTTTATTTATTTACTTCAGCAGTGTTATTCCTCCGTCTATATTTCTTCACTTTATATTTCTGGTACAACACGCTAAGACAGCTGTGAAACTCAACAGGTTATGGGCCCAGAGAGACCAGATTTATTTACGAGGTGAAAAGTTTGTTGTCGGCGTGCTTTGCCAAGCTAGTCTCGAGTTAGGCTAACAACAGAAGAACAGAACCATGCGGGCTGCTTCGAGTGGTCAGACTCATTGGTCAAGATTGTGTTTCGACAGAGATGCGGAGAGATATATACTGTGGGAGACGAGGATGTTGGGACATCTGAGACTACAGGGGTTGAAGGATATCGTCCTAAAATATCTCGAGCCACCCGTCGAGGGTGAAGAAATTGATGTGACCTACGAGGACATGAATGCTTTGGCATATAGAGAGATGGTCCAGTTTGATGGATGATGGACGCAAGGCACTACAGATCCTAAGAGCCTTTTATGCAGTCAAGGAGCCGGCTGCAGCAGCATCAGGAAATGACGGTGTCGTGAGTACCCAGATCCGAGTGCAGCAGCCGTCTATGCTACATGAAAGTGCATGTGACCGGCGAGGGACTGTGAGCGTTGATGACGGTAGGATGTGCTACAGATGCGGTGTGAGAGGGCACATAGCTAAAATGTGCGATCGCCAGGAGTGGTGCGAATACTGTCGACGTTCTACACACCGGTACGCGGTCTGCAGAAGGAGGAGACAACAGCGGCGAGATGAGGCACGGAGAGTGTCTGAGAAGAACAACAGCGAGCACGAGTACTCATTCGGGGTGAGAGACTGTGATGCCGAAGTTCAACAAGTGAGAGCCGAACGAGGACATCGTGATCGTGTGAGACAGACGGGTCTGATGGTCGACACAGGAGCGACTTCCCATGTCATCACAGACATCACAAAGTTCACAAGTTTCGACGGCAGTTTCCAGCCTAAAGAACACTGTATGGAGTTGGCTGACGGCACGAGATGCCATGGAGTGGCGGAGCGCAGAGGAGATGCAAAAGTGATTCTGATCGACAGCAGGGGGCAGCGCCACACAACTACCCTGAGACATGCGTTGTACATTCCTACATATCCACAGGACATATTTTCGGTGCAAGCAGCAACCACCAGAGGTGCCACTGTCATTTTCCAGAAAGGTAAAAATGTTCTGAAGTGCAGAGATACGAGGTTCAAAATATATTTGTACAACAAACTGTATTATTTGAACACTGTGAATGACCAGAAATGTATGGCTAATGGTAATGGTAAAGTGCAGACGCACAGGTTGAAGTGTGTGACCCCACCCATTGTAGAGCAACAGACACCGACTGCAATGCCCATTGTTAATGTTAATGATGATGATGATGATGATTATTTTGATGTGCCGAGATGGAGGAGTAGGTCTAAGAGAAATGCTCCACTCCTACCACGAGGGCAGGTTCAGCAGCAAGTGCACGAGGCTGTAGTAGCTACACCTCAGGCAAACCAGACTGTGCAGTCAGATGAGGGCCAGGCTAAAAATGAGGCTAAACAGCAGACACGTTACCCTCCCAGAGTGAGGATGAAGCCAGCCTATTTGAGTGACTATGTAACTGTCAGTGCAGAAAAGGTCCCGAAGAACATGGACTATTCCTACAGCTACACTGTTACTGCTACTCTGGTACAACACGCTAAGACAGCTGTGAAACTCAACAACCCCCATTTCCATCAAAGGGTCATCTGTCGACATAGTTGATAACTTTAAATTCCTGGGCATACACATCACAGACACATTCACACTCAACAACGAGTAGGCTACATCCTCAAGAAGGCGCAGCAGCGACTCCTACTTTCTGAGGCGCCTTAAAAATTAAAAAGTACAAAAGGACTAGTGAACTTTTATCGCTGTATAATTGAAAGTGTCTTAACTGGCTGTATCACAGTGTGGTACGGTAACACGACCGCTCAGGATTGCAATAGGTTGCAGAGGACCATTAAAACAGCAGCTAAAATCATCGGCACTACAGAATTACCCAGTCTCCATAACATCTACACCACTCGCTGTATGAAAAAAGCCCATAACATCATGGAAGACACCAGCCACCCCGCAAATACCTTGTTCAAACTACTCCCTTCCAAAAAACGCTACCAGAGCATCAAATATCGTACCACCCGTCTCAGTAACAGTTTTTACCCCCACAGTCAGGCTGCTGAACAGCTGACCTTGAACTGTATTGCACTTCACTTCACTTTTCCTGTTTTTTGTCTTTTTCTTGCAATATAGATGTTTGTCTATGTCCTGTGTATGTAAGACTGAGAGTGCTCTGAGCAAAATCATTTTCATTGTATGTATACTCTGTATCTATACAAATGACAAATAAACCTGAACCTGAACCTAATAACCGAATAACTGCCGTTGTTGTCAGGCGCCGGCTTGCTGAGAGACCTAGCTAGATTGTCAGAAATGCTCTTCGGATGGGATAGAGAGGCGGAACCGATCGGATGGTAGAAACCGGCCAAATTCATTTTTGTGTAACACACCTGCGTCTCGGAGGCTTCTCAGAAACTACTTAACCCATTCTGACCTGAGATCAGTTTCTAAGAATGTCTTCTACATCCTGACATCCATCCAAAATAGCAGACCTACAAGCTCGTAGCACGCCACTCGGTGGCGCGCTATGAGCTTGTAGATCTGCTATTTTTAAATAGCTAAAGCATAACAAAAGGGGTTCCCGCCTAAAATGGGTTAATTGTTGCCGTCTGATTACATGCCAAGGCATAATTTCTGATCCCAAATCGTCCCTGCTTATGGCAATATGGCAAACAAATAAATAGCTCAGGTGCAGGACACATACATTTGCATAAAAAAATGGAAGCAGCATGTCGTTTTTTGGTACATGAACTGCTGGTATCATCAAGCCCCGTCTAAAAACCAGCGGAAACAGAACTGGGGTAAAATGATATTCCGTCATTAGACTGAACCAATCCCTGCAAAGTTTTGTTGATATCAGTTACATGGGCCAAGGCCCTGAATGCAGTCAGCCCACCCGCTTCATTTCTTCATGTAGTGGAAGTGACCGGAGGTGGGCTACCAGGGTACGTGTGTGTGTGTGTGTGGGGGAACCTATAATCTGACTTCAATTGATGCTAGGTTTCCAGTGATGTAACACAGTTTTCTTCATTACAGTGTTTCTTGCCTCGCCATCTAAAGACTCTAATTTGCTGTCAACAGCAATAATCATTAAGGAACTTAAGGAACTTAAGGAACTACACCCACACACGAGGATTAAATGACAACACACAGCCAGGGAGACAAGCCTCAATTTATGGTACCAAACCAGTTAGGTAACAGGTTCATGGTAAGTTGTATAAAAACAAAAAGAGCACAATAAGCAGAGATAATCACATTAACACTTACAGTATATAGTTAATGCATAAATACTATATCATGTACGCATTGTACGGTATATTGTAGGCCAATATAATGTATACAGTGCAGTATGCCCTGATTGGGGCAAATATTTCTAATATGCTATGCTGTTTCTTTCAATTATTGCCGGATAACACGTTAAACTTCGGTCTTACTTCCTTCTAAAATAATCTAAACTCTAAAGCTGTTTTTATTTAATTTTTTAATTTTACTTGCTTGTTTTGGTAAACCAGCCAGGTCCTGTATATTGAGTGTTTTGTGATTTATTATTCTGATTAATTTCACAATAAAGCTATTACCCAACCCTTATATTATTGAATAACAAGCAAGCATGGCATTCTAATACTAAAACAAATTGAGGAAAAGTTAAACAATTTAATGACGGTTTCACTGTGCTGCTAAGGTAATGTAATTTGGAATGTCCTTTTTCAATACAATATTTTGTCTCAATATGATTCAACACCAACAAGGCACACAAAACACAAATTAATTAAATACATTTTCAGTGTGTGAAAGAACTCCTCTTGTTGCCATTTGCTTTACTACACAGCATAGTGACCCATATGCAAAATACGATAAGGGTATCGCAACAGGCCCACCTTTGCAGGTACTCTCTCCTGCGCCATCTGTGGGCCAGTTGCATCGCTCTCTCCGTCTCTCCTTCCCTCAAGGCACCGACGGGACTCTGCATGGCAGGGGCGTCCTCCTCCCTGAGCCAAGACTAGGTTTGACCGCATACCTCGAATAGACAGGAGTTGGGTGGCTCCAGCAGGTTATCAAATGGGCACCCCCCTTCACTGGTGTTTCGTTGATTTAAGCCCATGACACCTCGGAGGGGCTCAACGGCAGATCCAGCGTCCTGGCTCTACCCCCGCTGAACACCACCCAACTCTATGTCTTTAGTCCTTCAGTAGGCCGGCTCTGCCACCGCACCTCTCTTTGTATCCAGATCCACCGTGATGCTTCCTCTGCCCGCTTAGTGATGTTGGCTACCAGCCGTTTCCTAGCAAGCCCTTCAATCCCCAGCAGTCCGAGGGCTCTCCATAGCGACTGTCCAGCAAAGCCCCTGCAGCTCACCTCCACCGACAGATTCCAGGCCATTCCATTTTGCTGGCTCTCGAGGATGAGAGCTTGGTATTTCTTGAGCTTGCGCTCGTATGCTTCCTCCATCCTCTCTTCCCAGGGTACCGTCAGCTCGATAAGCACCACCTGTTTGGTACCTTTAGACCAAAGGACAATATCTGGTCTCAGGCTAGTGTGGGCTATCTCCTCTGGGAATTTGAGCTGCTTCTTCAGGTCGGCCCGCATCTCCCAGTCGCTTGCCGTGGCCAGGACCCCTTTGCTCCTCCCTCCTGCTGCTGCACTTTCTCCTGCCCTGACAAAATGGATAAATCGGGGCCCATCAGAAAGCTTTCTTGACCGTGTCCTTGCCAGCTCGACACCCTCTGCCAACTGTGTTAGGATCTGATCGTGTCGCCACCGGAACTTGCCATCTGCTAAGCTTGAGCGACATGAAGAGAGGACATGCTCGAGGTTAGCTATCCTTCCGCAGAGCGTGCAGCTAGGGCTCGCTACCAGTCCCCATGTGACCTAGCTAGACCATGGTTAGATTAAAGAACTCCTCTCGTTGCCATTTGCTTTACTACACAGCATAGTGACCTAGCTAGACCATGGCAAACGCAGTTTAGAGAATGTCCTTTAACTGATCCTGTAAGCAGGGATGATACATGGGGGGTGTCTGGGGCATTCAGACAGTGAGAACTCCACTGAGCCTGTGCCAGAGAGCAACCTCACTGACTTACTACAAAAACATGCAAAAACAGTGCTCCCGGCAAAGAGAGGACAACCTCAAATTAAACCTGTTAAGTCAAAAACTGACAACTGTAATAGTCCAATGATGCATCACTCTGTAAATGCACTCAAGTGTACAACTAGTATACAGCAATGGACAAAAAAAGTTATTCGATTCAATTAATCCGAAAAGTAATTGATAGAATAATCGATAAGATGATGATATTCAATAGTTGCAGCCTCTACACACACACAACAACCACAAGCATACAGAGTACCACTGATGTCTCTGACTCTGTGTAGGGTGACCTGTGGGGGCGGGGAGATTTAGGGCTCTAGCCAATCGACGTGAATTTGGATGGGTGGCGAGAGAGCCAGTCAGTCAAACACAGAGCGGTGAGATTAGACTCAAACCTGGAAGTTTGCACTGTATATCTGTCACAGGTCATGTAGGACCTCTAGCACGGTGGCGATGGAAGTTGCTTGTATTTCACAGCTGAGGGGGCAGTATTTTCCATCCTTATTCAGCTCAGGAAGGCCCTTCCATGACGACCTGCAGGGACACAAACACACATGATGTGATACGTGTGAACGTTGCAGAGAAGGATCCCCACAAAGACCATTTATCAGAGAATGATCCCCACAAAGACCATTTATCAGAGAATGATCCCCACAAAGACCATTTATCAGAGAATGATCCCCACAAAGACCATTTATCAGAGAATGATCCCCACAAAGACCATTTATCAAGCTTGTGTTCCAGTTCAAATCATTCTGCGCAAATATTTTGTTTCATCAATTACAAATTGACTTGTTTATCGTGTATAATAATAAATCTTTATTTCAGACTCAGGTCCATATCACATACAAAGGACAAGAAGACAGGGGGATAAAACACAAGGATAAAAAATAAGAATAAAATAACAAATAGATACATCCAACATAGCATATGTTTATATATATACACAGTATACACAAACCTATAATCTATATAGGCTATTATGCCAATGTCTCCTGATCAAGGACGTGTATCGACATGAGCTTTTCATAGGGTCCGTTAAAACCATTATGATGCTGTTATCAGACTTATCTAGACGGCACATGAATTTGTACATCAAGTTTCTTAAAAGGGCCGGGCAGGTAGGCACCCCCAGGCTGACAAATAGTTGGCTGGCACTGTGCCATCTTGGTTCCCTCATAAGTAATCTTAATGCATCGTTGTAGGCCACATTTAGTTTGTGCATACTACTAGCCTTGTAATTGCTCCACAAGTGAGCCGTATATAATGGTGTGCAGAATGCTTTAAACAGTGATACTTTGACATCGACTGAGCACTTGTGGAACTTTCTCATTAAAATGTTTGCCTGGGCATACAGTTTACAACGTTGTCTGTTAATGTCACTGTCATCAGAGAGATCTGCAGAGATATGATGACCAAGATATTTTATCTCATTGCAAACCAGTAGAGTGTTGCTACTGAGGATAAAATCAGGGAAGACAGCCCTTTTATCATGTTTACTGCGAACAATCAAGATATTACTTTTCTTAGCGTTATACTTAATGTTAAAATCAGTGCCATACTGAGAGCATATTCTCAAGAGCTGTTGTAGTCCCGCACTATACGGAGACAGGATGACCAGGTCATCCGCGTACATCAGATGGTTAACAACATTGTTACCAATTAAGCACCCTGTTTTACAGAGGTTCAGGTCCCTAGATAGATCATCCATGTATAAATTAAAAAGGTATGGGGATAAAATTCCTCCTTGTTTCACGCCATTACCAACATGAAAGTGATCGGACATAGTATTACCCCATTTCACTTGCATTGTCTGATGCGTATACCAGAACACCAAGATCCTGATGATGTACCTGGGTACCCCTCTATGGTACATTTTATCAAACAGTTTAAAATGATTTAGCCTATCAAAGGCCCGGGATGCATCAATAAAACATAAGAACATTGTGGAATTTTGATTCCTATAATTCAATATAATTTCCTTCAAAGCAAAGATGCACATATCTGTACCGTGTTTTCTCTTGAAACCAAACTGGTTGTCAGCTATGGCAACATATTTCTCCAGTCTGCTCAACAGGATTTTCTCCAGCACCTTAGAGAGAATACTAGCTAAGGCAATGGGCCTATAGTTGTCCATCCCATTAATTTTCCCAGCTTTATCCTTGACAACTGGAACAAGCAAAACTGATAGCATGGAATCTGGCAACATACCATGAATAAGGAAACCAGTAAGACATAATGCTAAGAGCGGAGCTAGTTTAAGACTGGCGTACTTTAGGTGTTCAGATGTAATCTGATCCAGCCCACAGGATTTATTATTCTCTAGACTCAAGATTGTGCTGTACACTTCCTCTGAGCAGACTGATAATAGTATAATATCCTACGTATATAAGTTCTCTCTCCCGATCGGATGGAATTGGTACCCCAACCTGTCTCCGGCCCACAGGTTGAGAATCACTGGTAGCTACAAAAGGGTGCTCCTCAGAGCACAGGATGGAGGGATTTGATTTTACGTCCGGATACCACGTCCAGGACAGGCTTCAGATGCGCCTCCTCAGGAGACTTGGCTCAGATCTGAACCCCCCAAAAAGCTATTTCAATTGCCCTTAGCAGGTGCTAAGGTGCTAATTGCCCTTAGCAGGTGCTAAGGGCAATGGTAAGGCTGACGGAAAGGGAAGTGGATATGTCGGATGCAGCTCAAAGTGAACTTTACTCTGGTTTCTGGTTTATCGCAGTCCGTATTATTAAAGAAAAACAGGCAACAATGGCCGAAACCCAACCGATTATTGAAAAAGTGTCCTTTTTGGCCATTATCGCTGGATCGGAAGGTCCAATCTGCTCAGTTAAAGCTTGTTGGATGCGTAACTTTGAGGACATTGAGCGCATAAAGACACCTTTTCGGGTTCTTCTGGTATTCAGGCCTAAAAGTATGGTAATTGTTGATCATTTATTTAGCAAAACGTGGCCTCCTGGTCGCTATAACATGCATGACAAATGTAATCTGCTGCTCTGGCTCTCTAAAATATACTGTAGTCTCGGCCTCACATTCAGCCTGGCGGGGAGACAAAAATGGAGCCTCACCTTTCCAAGTGAACATAGTGGTGGGACAGTCTTCAGGTACGTCTCCGGCCCCATTTTTTTGGCAAAGTAGAGTTTGGCATGGAGGAAAAATCCCACAGGCCACAACCACTCCTGTAAGGAGAGAGAGAGAGAGAGAGAGAGAGAGAGAGAGACAAAGACAGAGAAGAATGATGTTTTAAGATCCACAACAGCAGTCAACCAAACAGACGCTCTTCGGCACGCAGGCCTTCGCCGGTGTCCTGCGTGCCGAAGCGCGTCTGTTCCATTGAACGCTGCTGCGGATCTTAAGACTCGTAAGACTTCTACAGAGAGTGCACGCCGTTTCTTCTCTATATATATAATCTGAATCTGCACCGAGTTGAGCGAGCCTTTTCCTTGAGTAGCTTTTGTGTAGCTTTCTACACGGCCACCTCCATATCATTCAGTGTACAAACTGTGTTATTCTCTTTCTGACTTCTATTGTTATTGTTGCTACAAAGTTGAGCCAAGGAACCGACACCAAAGAATTTGGCCTTTACCTACTTAACTACGATTTAACAATAAGGTTAAACAAACAAAACATTGGCTGGAGTAATAGACACTCTTAATGAAGGTCCAGAGTCACAGAAACGCCATGTCAATTTGAATAAAATTGATGCTGCTGACAGTGCTGAGCAAGAGCAGAGTGCAGGATTTCTGTTCATGAAGTTTTGTTCATGATCGTTTCGTTTGTACAACGCATCTGCATCTGAACTTGGATATGCAAATCATATACATAATTTACAAGCATTTAAAAAAAAAAAAAAAAAAAAACCCAAACAATATAAAAAAGCATATCTACAGATCTTCAATGTGTTGCTATTTGAAGTATAGGGCTTAATTTCTTAACCACACCACACCACAAAGTCAAAGTCAGTCATGCGTGCGCGTGACACGCACAGTTTATTATGGTGACTTTGTCGTATCTGCAGGACGAATAATTCTACTATACTAAAGTCGATATTGGCAATCTGTAAGTCTAGCCCATTGTAGATAGTAAGTAGCCTGGCTCTGCCGGGTGTGAGAGGAATTAGCATGCTATTGTTACAACCAAGAGGTCACTTGATTAAGTCTCATATGTCACTCTATCTGCATCTCAATGACATTCGTATGTAAAAATACCGCCTGTCCTCCCAGGGACACCAATGTTTGATGTGAGCATATAAGCACCTGAAAATAATGTTAGAAGAGTCTTATAGCGGCCTAGCCACGAGAGTGGTTAGGCTGTCCTGCTCCCGTGGGCCAGCTCGCCTGGTCCACGGGGAAGCTCTGCTGTGTTCTTGGTCTGACTGCAATAAATACAATCCATGGATCTTCAGTTCACATCTCTCTGCCTGTGTTTTTCCCTCCGATCGTCTGAGGTTTTTGATGCTGAAATACTCTTCGTCCTTTGTCTATTTTAGTCCAGGTAGTTAGTGTACTTGAAGTAGGAATATTTACTTCATAATGGAGCCTGAACAGATTTACTTTTGGGGTGGTTAATTCCAGGCCAGGTACAAAGAACCGGTGGACTATCAGTGGACAATTTTGACAAATTGGCGTTGAGTTGAATTTTATTTTTTCGGCGAACGGCGGTCGGCGGAACAAAGGGATTCGGCGACCGGAGTTGGACCAACAGCACGTGCGGTGCTCTCCGACATGGACGGCGACGAAGTGGAGGGACCGGCCCTCCAGACACGCCGTGCAGCAGCGGGACAAAGCGCCTCTACAGCGCAACGACGGGCGACCTGCGGATCTTCAAATCTCGGCGGGACGCGGCGGAGTTCCCATGCGGGGAAAGAGGCTCTACAAGCGGCGAGCTTCACGGCAAACAGCGGCCAGGAGGGAGGCGTTCTACACAGGCCTTCACCGAGAGAGTCTTCACCGAGGGGGGTCCCCGACAATGCGGCGACCGAGAGCTTTCATCACGGGGCGCGGCGAGACGGCGCGATTCATCTCATCAGCGATCGCGAGCGGCGACCACGTTTTTCTTTCATTCTTCATTCTTCAAACAGAGCAGCTCTGCAAGCTCACGTGTTGCGTTTTGATCGACCTGTAGCTGCACGGGCGTTCATATTTTTCTTTCCAGTCATTATGTGATATTTCATATTCACATAAGGTCTGGAAGGGGGGAGTGAATATGTGTGTTGGACGGGACACGAAAGGACAATGGACACACGTGAGTGGCAGTGCGCGGAAAAAAACATTTCAGGTTTTCTTCATAACATGATGCAGTTCTCAGTTTGACCACGAATGCCTTCAGGTACGTCACAAGTCACATGTTTAGAGGGGAGAAATTATATTTGAGAAGGATTTAAAATACAGTATGAATAGTTCTGTGTCGAATTTGTGGGCTAAATTAACCAGAGTGAAAATGGTAGTCAAAATAGGTTAATAGTCTATTACTTTACTGTAGTAATACGTGTGGGACTAAGAGTAACTTTGGTGAAAAAGTAGCATTGATATTGGTTTATCGCTTCATTTTTGAGCAGTGACTGTGTTTTTTACGGTAGATTGACTTTTTCTCAAATGAATAATAGATATTAAGCAAGTTAAGAGACAATGGAAGAGGACATTGAAAGAGTTCATTTATAACAGATGGAAGAGATTCAACAATCTATCTGTATTCAAAACGTTTGTGTAATGTAAGTTTATTCAACATATAATGTAGGCATGTGTTGGATGTATGTTTTGTCGAAGTTTAAATTAGTTAAAAAGTTGATTAAAGAGCCTATAGGGTTTTGGAAATGGTTAAATAATGGTAAGCTCTACTGAAACAATTGTATGTGGCTGTGTCAGTCGGACGAGATCCCGGTGCCCCTCTCATAACGCGTCAGTACGTAATTCGTCTTGGTATTAATAGAGCTAATTATTGTTTTCTCGTATGAAATTTAGTTTGCGAATAATAGTCAACGAAAAAGGCAGTTAGGTGCCGCGACGGTGCAAGGTTTTGCTGTTAATATCGAGATAATTTAGCCTTTAAAGGTGAGATAAGTTAACAGTAGTAGCGTAGATGCTGCATTTACTCCGGCTGCCTAAAACAGACTGGAATAATGAGATCTTTGTTGTGTACTCACCGGTCCTTGATGGTAGTTGTCCAGACCGTCATAGACGCCACAGTACCCCATGTCACTGACACAACACACACAATGTTCCATTATGTCACCGACACAAGACCTACTATGTATGTACTTACAATCTAGATCAGGGGTGCCCACACTTTTTGGGCTTGAGAACTACTTTTAAAATGGCCAGCTCAACAAGCTCTACCCACTGAAAGAGGGCTTTCAAATAGCGGCGCTGGCGTTAAGACAAACACACTTTCAATGGGAAATAGTGTGTGTGTCAATCAAGTCACATTAATTCAAGAGGTAGTGCCAAAGAGTTTTGTGATTATTTTTACATTTTAATAGTTATTTTTTAGGGGCATGTCATGTGGTCTACCTGCACCAGTGTTGTTTTTGGCAGGCATTTTTAAGATTAGTCTTTTGGAAAAATGCTTAATTAGTCTTAGTCAGTCTTAGTCATTTCTATCCTTGATAGTTTTAGTCGACGGAAACTCCTAAGGGTTTTAGTCAGTTTTAGTCATTTTAGTAAAAGGTTTTAGTCCATTTTTAGTCAAAAATTTAAAAATGTCTTAAAATAAAATGTCTATAGCGTACAGGTATTAATACATTGGCATTGGAATCAAGGTTGACAGGTTGTCATTGTCATATGAAGCTATATGATTCCCTGCTTTCATATGACATGAAAAAAATAAAAATACAATAGCAGTCCCTCAGTCAAATGGTCACAAATATACCGGTATATAACTTCAACTGAGAGTTCAGATGCAAATAATAACATAAAAATAAAATGTATGATAGGCTATTTCATATACCGGTAATATCTAGGGATGCGCACCGAAAGGGAAATTCTTGGCCGATTATGGCAAAACCCAACTTAAATAATAAACACTTATGCGTCCATTAAAAAACATCTAATTTTTGGAGGCTTTGTGATTAATTAATCTCAATCACATTTTAATCGCATAGGCCTATTTGACCTGAACAGTGAGCTTTTTTTCTACATAAGCATAGGCAATAAAACAAGTAGTAATAATAATAGTGATAATAATATTATTTATATAATGCTTCTCTGAGTACTTAAAAACACTTTTCAAGGAGAACATGAGAAAACAAATAAAAACTACTTTATTAGAGAAAAACTAATACTATGGAATAAAATAAATTAAAGTGGAATGAGATAGCAATATTCCAGAGGTGGGTTTGAATTTATAGGTGGTGGCATATCTCTGAATTTTGGGAAGTGCATTTTGACAGGTCTGCCTGATGTGGACAGTGAAACCCTGAGCATTACACAGGCAGACGCGACGATAGTCTATCATTCATTGTTAAAGCTCCAAATGATATTCCCATTCGTCTGTGTCTGCCCATATAAACGCAGCAGCAAGTGTGAGGGGTTGGGGAACGGATGGAAAGTACATAGTGTTATTAAGGCGGACTCCTTCTAACTATATGGAAGAAACTAATGTTAGCTCCCATGCTAGCAGTAGCTTCCCTCGTCAGACAACAACACCACCACAGATCGGGTGGAAGTTGCTGCCTGATATCACTGCTTGTGGAGCCTTGTGCCCGTGGATGGGAAATAATATTTAAAAGGCTATGGAAGCTTGGATGAAAGCACAGATGTGTGCAATAAAGTTGTGTCATCCCTGTGCATCCCGTCTGCTGCTCGTGTGTTGTGAGTCTGTCGCTACTATCGCTAGTGGACTCGCTGCCAGTGCCTGCTGATGCAACAAGTTAAAGAGCGTCATAAGCATGCGCCCTTACTGCGCTGGAAGTAGCAGATCTACAAGTTATCTACCCGTCGCAATGCACAGCGCTTTGGGCTTGTACATCTGTGATTTTCCCGCAGTTTAGTTGAATTATATCGATTCACAACTTTAGGACCCCTACAAACTTTGTTCGTCAATCCACTAACATTTTCGTCTAGCCTCGTCTTGTCAACGATAACAGATAATAGAAAAGTGATGGTTCTAACGCATGCCCACTTAGCCCATACATAACCTATATAGGACCCAGACATGCGTGCCCAGTTCTAACCCATGCCCACTTACCTCATACAGAACCCATACAGGACCCAGACATGAGTGACCAGTTTTGCCTTGCCAAAAATAACTGAACGTATAAAGGTTTAAGCACGGGATAATTCGCGCACACACACACACACACACACACACACACACACACACACACACACACACACACACACACACACACACACACACACACACACACACTATATAATAAGTGTAAGCGTTCCTTTGATGATCTTGGATGTGTGTATACAGTGTATAAAGTCTAGAATAGATATGGCTGGACGAACACAAAGAGAGATAGTATACCGGCCATTGTATAAAATTGTGTTGCAGATGGAAGCTTTTCATTGATTTCATGAGCTTGTAGATCTGCTATTTTGGGCAAAATGGGAGGATATTTCCCTAGGGAGGGAATTATGTATAAAATTATTATCTGAAGTAGGCAGCCCATGCACAGACGTCAACTAGTGAATAGCAGTTAGGCGTGCACATCTTGTGTAGTGTGGGACTAATGCCTATGTCCAGCGATGTGCTGTGGATATTTCAACTATAGGGGCTATGTCGCGATCACCGATTGAAATAACCTCTTAAATGTAGACCTAATATACCCACATACTGTATATCATATATGATAACAAACTATCCTTACACCTGGGAAAAACTGAATCCATCCTCTTCGGATCAAATAGTAAACTCAGCAAGGCAGATGGCTTCTTGGTTAGAGTGGGTGACAATATTATCACACGAAAAGATCAAATTACCTACCTAGGCTCCATCCTGGAGGCCAATCTTTCCGGTGATAAAATGGCCACCAACGTAATCAAAAAAGTCAATCAAAGAACAAGATTCCTTTACAGGATCTCCTCACTGGTCAGCAAAAACACCTTGAAGACCTTAACCCTTGGCCTACAATTCACGGAAAAAACGGAATTAATCGAAAAATCTAAACCTCCCGTTAACGGAAAAAACGGAATGACAATCAATATCAGTTATCGCGGGGTCAAAAGAGCAAAAATTAAAAAAAAATCGCTAATATCACTAATGTTGGATTTAATTTACCAAAAAACGGCCGAAATCCGCGTGATCGTGCGCTATCGTGCACGCGCGCCGTCTCTATGTGCGTCGCTGTAAAAAATGTGATATTTTGCGATCTTTTGGGGTTGATTTGAGGTTAATTTGACTTAGTTATGAAAAATATAGCATTAGCTTAGCAATCCGGACCAGCCAAGCTATTGACTAGGGTCAAAATACTACAGGATGTTGTTGATCGTTGAACCGGAAGTGACTTAGGAAGATCCGTCTATTTTAGCCAAAATCAGCATAATGATGCTTTCCCGCCATCTGGTGGCGAATCGAGAGAATACATTTGCAATGAATGAAAAATAAAAAAACATCTCTTCAATCCACCAGATCTTTCTTGTATGTTAAAACGATGAATTAAAAATATGCCAATTTGTTACCCAAAAAAAAAAATTGGGACTGGTAGTCCAAGGGTTAACAGGAGCCCTCGTACAAGGTTTCTTTGACTATGCATCCACCTCTTGGTACCACAGCACCTCAAAGGCCCTTAAAACAAGGCTCCAGACCTCTCAAAACAAACTGGTCAGGCTCCTACTTGGCCTCACCCCCCGAACCCACCTCACCCCTGCCCACTTTGACAGGTTGGGATGGCTTAGGGTCGACGACAGAGTACAGCATCTTGCAATGGGTCTGGTCCACAAGATTCGATACACCACCAAGATACCCATGTACCTGTCTAAATACTTCCTTAATGTAAACGAAGTCCACACCCACAACACCAGAGGGAGTGCAACAAACCATGTACAACCCAGATTCTGCACAAACAAGGGACTAAATTATTTTCGCTCCTATGCCACCAAAATGTGGAACGCCCTACCAACAGTCATTAAGACATGTGAATCCCTTGACTCCTTCAAAACCGCTCTCAAAGGGCACCTACGGATGGCTGCATTTCGAAACTGGCCTCTGTAAAATCTGAATCCCCCCCACCCACCCCCCCCCCATTTTCCCTCACTGTATATTGTATCTTTTCCCTTTTTTGCTTCCCATATGATGAATTCCTGTTCTGTTCTTTACCTACAGAGAAATGTATATTTGTATGTCTCTAAATGTTTGTATGTCTTTAAATGTTTTGATGAATTGAACAATGTGGACCCTGTTGTAAACAAGTGTAATGCTTAATTGGGTCGTCCACTCACAGTTGACAGTCTTTGTATTGAGTTTGTGCTTAAAATGTACTGTACATTCTACAAACTGTTAATAAATATTTCAATCAATCAATCAACTGTATGGGCAAACTTTAGTGTTAGTGTTTTAGTGTTTAATTGTGCATTTACCTTGCAAACGTCATCTCTGAAATTGAATTGGTTTATCATCATAAATCCATCAGCCATACAGTCGACTCGACCAATATGGACCTGGCATCACCATTGATATGCATCCAAGGTCGGTCATTGTCTCCACCAGCCGAAGGCATGGGGAGAGTATGTTTTGCTCTCCGTCCGTCCGTCCGTGTGTCCGTGTGTCCGTCCGTCCGTGACCAGCTAATCTCAGCCACCGTTAACCCGGTCGATGCCAAATTTTGCACACACACTCCCTGGATGCCAACCATGAACCTCTGCCCCAAACTTTCCAGAACGGCCTGTTATAGCGCCACCAGGAGGCCGCTTTGTGCAAAACAGGTTTTTGCACAGCACACCTACAGATTTTGTCCAACCATCACGCAAATTGGTAGACAGTCTCTCTAGAGCCATTCAACCAAACCGGTCTTTCATATTTCTCACACTCCATCCTGATTGGTTAAGATTGGCTTCCAAAGTTCACAGGAGTGCTCAGTTTCAAACAAAATGCTGCAAATCATGAACACATCGCGTGATTTCCGTGAAATTGTGCACCCACATTCCCACTAGGCCGAGGACAAAATGCCACATGAACAATTTCAACTCAGCCTCAAGGTGGCGCTATAACTGGCCGAAAAGTGTTTTTACCTCTAACTGCACGGATCTGTGGATAACCTGGTGGAGACCTGTGCCCAGAAGGGCACTTTTTCTAGTTCCTATTGTTTCAAGCTGTGACAAACGTTAGAAAACTCTGAATTGAATGGCTGTGCAGCGGGCAACGTGCGTCTTCAAACTAGGGCGGCATCCAGGGCAGCCCTACGTACATCATTACATTGAGTGATATGTCGCAACATCGAGCAGAAAAATAAGTGTGCATGTATATTAAGGGCGCGTTCGGAAATGCGCCCTGAACGCACTGGTGTGCTCTCTTGTCGTTCGTTTATTCAGTGCACTCAGTGCGTTGTCGTTCTAAAATCCAGTGCGCTGCACACCGGGTGTGCCGAGTGCACGCACCCTGAGCAACCTATACCCTACCCTGTGTGAATGGTGTGTTGTAACTGGTCGTTCGTAAATAAGGCACACAGAACGCACTTTGTGACATCACCGCCCACCACACTCAACAAACTGATCACATTCCCGGTGCGCATAGCCGAACGCGCCCTTAGGGAGGGAGGGAGGGAGGGAGAGAGAGAGAGAGAGAGAGAGAGAGAGAGAGAGAGAGAGAGAGAGAGAGAGAGAGAAGGGAGGGACGGAGAGAGAGTGAGAGAGAAGGGGGGGCGGGAGGGGGAGGGAGAGAGAGAGAGGGGGGGAGGGAGTGATGGAGAGGGAGGGACGGACGGACACAAACAGACAGACAGACAGACAGACAGACAGACAGACAGACGATTTGGGATGGGGGAGGAAGGGAGAGAGGGGGCCGGGCGAGAGAGAGAGATGGATGTATAACGATCTCTGACAGAAAATGCATAATCTTTATAGTTTCATAAAGTATTACTCAAGTGTTAATGTAACATCTCTGTTTACACCTTTATGTTATTGTTTCATAAGTTGTTTTTATTCCACTTTTGCTTTGGCAATGTAAACGTACGTTTATTATGCCAATATGATAATAATAATTAATTAATCTCCTAAATAAACTATCGTTGTTTTGTTGGTGAACGGTGTCGTTCTTTTAAAAGAAAAAAGGGGGAAAAAAAGTCCAGTCACACACACGCACACGCACACGCACACACACACACACACACACACACACACACACACACACACACACACACACACACACACACAATTGCTTCACCTGTGGAACCAGCTGCAATAATTAAGCCTATATAGGGAAGATCATTTTGTTGCGCTTGCTTCATTCATCTACCCTCAGGGTAGGGTTGCTCAGTGTGAATGGTGTGTTGTAACTGATCGTTCGTAAATAAGGCACACTGAACGCACTCTGTACAGAGTGCGTTCAGTGTGACATCACCACCCACCACACTCAACAAACTGACCACATTCCCGGTGCGCATAGCCGAACGCGCCCAGGGAGGGAGGGAGAGAGAGAGAGAGAGAGAGAGAGAGGGACGGAGAGAGAGAGAGAGGAGGGAGGGACGGAGAGAGAGTGAGAGAGAAGGGGGGGCGGGAGGGGGAGGGAGAGAGAGAGAGAGGGACGGACGGACGGACGGACGGACAGACGGACGGAGACAGACAGACAGACAGGCAGGCAGGCATGGGCAGGCAGACAGACAGACAGACAGACGATTTGGGATGGGGGAGGAAGGGAGAGAGCTGGGGGCCGGGCGAGAGAGAGAGATGGATGTATATCTCTGACAGAAAATGCATAATCTTTATAGTTTCATAAGTATTACTCAAGTGTTAATGTAACAGCTCTGTTTACACCTTTATTTCATAAGTTGTTTTTATTCCACTTTTGCTTTGGCAATGTAAACGTACGTTTATTATGCCAATATGATAATAATAATTAATTAATCTCCTAAATAAACTATCGTTAATTGTTTTGTTGGTGAACGGTGTCATTCTTTTAAAAGAAAAAAGGGGGAAAAAAGTCCAGTCACACACACACACACACACACACACACACACACACACACACACACACACACACACACACACACACACACACACAATTGCTTCACCTGTGGAACCAGCTGCAACTAATTATAATTAAGCCTATATAGGCAAGATCATTGTTGCGCTTGCTTCATTCATCTCAAATCATTCTACCAAAGAACAACGGAAGTTAACATGGATCGACGCACAAAGAGGGATCAAGAGCTCCTTAAATTACGAGTCGACATGGATCGTCTCCTAATGGCAAGCTTGAGGGCCTCAGAACAATTGCAGGAAATGCAGGCATCTCTGAAAGCTCTGCATCTTCACGAGCCGTCAGCAGTCTGCACCTTCACGAGCCATCAGCCGTCGAAAGCCACAGCGTCTACACAGACGGACCATGCCATGCAGCTGGACGTCGCCTGCTCGGCAAACCTGCCGTGGAAGCCAGCGTTGGGACAAGCGGAGAGGAACCGACGCATGACCCAAGGGCTATGCTTGTACTGCGCCAGACCTGGCCACAGAGCCGCCAATTGTCCGGGCCCGGACAATTTCGAGTTTTTTTTATTTTTATTAAATTACGAGGCTACGAGCTATTGGTTTAATTGTATTTTTGTATTTTTGAGTGTGTATTAAAAAAGTACATGTAAGTACGTACATCTTGTTTAACAACAAAGTTTGCTTGATCCGCGTCTATTTATTTAATGCAATGTTTTTAATTGTGTGCAAAATATCATCGATGCTGTTCCATGCAACCAAACATTTTGATTGATTGATTGATTGATTGATTGATTGATTAATTTATTAACAGTTTGTAGAATTACAGTACATTTCAAGCACAAACTCAATACAAAGACTGTTAACTGTGAGTGGACGACCCAATTAAGCATTACACTTTATATAGCCTCGGAAACCCAGACGTTTTTATTTCCAGGGAGGAAAAAAAAGTCTGGGTCCGAGTTCACTTCAATTCGGCATAGAGTAGCGCAAACGTCGATCACTCTCTGCTGATTTCGGATTGTCTGCATCTTTGTTAAATTGACGCACACACGCTGCACACATGTACACACACACAATCCTCTCTCTCTCTGTCGCTCTAATTACACTTTATACAACAGGGTCCACATTGTTCAATTCATCAAAACATTTAGAGACATACAATAATTAAATATATATTTGTTTAAAAATATGGCAAAAAAAAGGCATGTTACAAATAAAAGAAGTGACGTGTTCTGAGTGACTGAATGGGTTAATTAAAAAATAAGTGTGAAATGTATAAACGTATATGGTCTGTTAAAAAACTATATTATAAAATATCGCTTATTAGTTAATTTTGTCAGGCATTTTTTGTCAGGCATTTCACAAGTCAGCTAATCATATGATGGAAGGGTCCTAGCCAGCCGCCATTTTCTTCCAGTCTGAAATTCTTGTTGAATGCACGCACAAGACCGGCAAGACGAAGGAGATCATTTTCTTATTAATTCAAGTAAGTACATTGTACAGCACTGGCTTGTGTTTTTCTGCATTTATGTGCGTCATGTCGGCACATGAGCGGTTTTATAGAGTGGATGTAAATATAGTATAGCTAGCTATAGCTATAGATATAAAGGTTCCCGCCTCCCCCCTCTATCATAATCTTATTGCTACCGGCATTCGTGCTAACCTTTTTTTGTCGAATTTTTTGGTTCCTAACACCATTAAACGCATGGTGTGTGTTTTTAGTGCATTTATGGGGTTCATGTCAACACACAGATGTTTTATATGTGCGTGTTTTAAACCTAGGACTAATAAAATGTAAGTGTGCAAAATTGCTAATGGTAGCTAGCTGGCTAATGCTCCAGGTCTAATGGTGACACACTAGCCGTCGAGGCAGATGGCCGCCCACCCCAGAGTCTGGTTCTGCCTGACGTTCTTTTCTCCTCTCCTAAAAGGGGAGTTTTTCGTTGCCACTGTCGCAAATTCGCAATATTGCTTGCTCTGGGTGGATCTTTGTTGGTTGTAAAGTGTCTTGAGACAACTCGTTGTGATTTGACACTATAATAAAATTGAATTGAATTGAATAGCCACACTAGCATAGCAAAACGCTAGCATAGCATTATTAGATCTCCAAGACCACATTGGCTTAGCATAGCCATTTGCTTTGGACTTGTAGCTTTGCAGTTTTGCGCGCGCGAAACAGCTAGCATTGTTTGCCGGCTAGCTTTTGCTAGCACAGACAAGGTCCCGGTCCCAGGGACCTTGTCTGAAACGCGGCCCCGTGGGTCTCGGGTCCGCGGCTGTCCCCAGGCGTATCTCGGCCGTCTGTGGTCCGTTTCGGACGGGGGAAATCTCATTCGGACGGGGACGCAGTCCGGGACACGGCCCCGTGGGTCTCGTGCCTGCGGTGGTGGTCCGCGGGTGTCGTATCTCGGCTGTCTGTGGTCCGTTTCGGACGGGGGGGAATCTCGTTCGGAATGGGACAAAATTAAGCTGAAATTGTGAACAAAGTAATGCAGTGTTTATGTAACTCTGGGAGTGTACAAATGGAACCAAGTGCACCCCACAAAGTGTCCATTTGGTTCCATTTACAATGAGTTATTGTCTTTAATAATTATTAGCTCATTATAAATCAAGCTAAAACATGTTTTATCTCTGCTCTCTCTCTCTCTCTTTGTGTGTGCACGCGCTTAACAGCTAGCATTGTTTGCCGGCTAGTGGCTACCTCATGGTAGCACAAATGTTATCCAGAGACATAGCCTTGTCTGAAACGCGGTCTCATGCCCGCGTTTCCATTTACGAGTTATTGTTAATTAATGAGTTATTGTCTTTAATAATTATTAGCTCATTATAAATCAAGCTAAAACGTGTTCTATCTCTCTGCTCTCTCTCTGTGTGTGTGTGTGTGTGTGTGTGTGTGTGTGTGTGTGTGTGTGTGTGTGTGTGTGTGTGTGTGTGTGTGTGTGGGCATGGGTTACAACAGGTCACCATCACCTGGGCCCCTTATGGGTTTATATGGGCTAAGTGGGCATGGGTTAGAACTGGTCACCTATGTATGGGTCCCTTGTGGGATATATATGGGCTAAGTGTGCGTGTGTTAGAACTGGTCACCCATTTCTCTGTCCTATATAGGTTATTTATGGGCTTAGTGGGCATGGGTTAGAAGTGGTCACCCATGTATGGGTCCTATATAGGTTATTTATGGACTTAGTGGGCAAGGGTTAGAACTGGTCACCCATGTATGGGTCCTATATAGGTTATTTATGAACTTAGTGGGCAAGGGTTAGAACTGGTCACCCATGTATTGGTCCTATATAGGTTATTTATGGACTTAGTGGGCAAGGGTTAGAACTGGTCACCCATGTATGGGTCCTATATAGGTTATTTATGGACATAGTGGGCAAGGGTTAGAACTGGTCACCCATGTATTGGTCCTATATAGGTTATTTATGGGCTTAGTGGGTGTAAAGGCAACTTTTCTATGAAAGGATGCCAGTGAGGGATATGGTGTGAAGCTCTTTCCAACGCGTGGTGATGATGACAGTAAATCAGGTCGTCTCGTTGAGTGCATTTAAAAGGTTTTATTTTGCTTGCAGGGTGGATATGGCATAACATAAACCGGGTACTTTAACTTAAACAATAACTCGTGATGCAAAATAAACAAAGGATAACTCAAAAACAACTGAAAACAAACAAAACACGCACGGTTGAAAAACTGTGTGGCTTCCCTGTGGTGTTTCCCAAAATCCCTGCTGCCGTGCACCTGTGACACATACAAGTAGGCTGTGCCTGTGATTGACTGAACCCACCTACTCCCAGGTTGTCATAGCAACTTCACAACAAGTTAACCACAGAATAAAATGATCAAATTGGCTACAACACTCCGGCCCCTAATTGTTACTGTATGAAAACATAACAATTCAACAAATACAAAACATTGTAGCCAAATAAATAGTCCACGTCAGTGTTCAATGTTCATAATGTTCGTGTATGTATGTGTGTATCCAATAGGGTTGGTAACCCCAGTAGTAGAGAATGGGTTTCAGTCTTTAGTCTTCATGTGATCGGTCACTCCAGGATGTTGTACTTGGTCCAGACTTTCACAGACCGCACAAGTCCATGTCTGTCAGGAAAGGTCTGCAGGACCTTGCCCAACAGCCAGGATCCACGAGGCGCATTTGATTCAGCTACCATGACGACGTCTCCTGCGACAAAGCTCCCTTGTTTCAGCACTGGATCAAGTTGGTGAGTGTGATTGCTTTTCCTCGCTCCAGATGTTCCTCTTTTTAAAGCATCACAAACCTTGTCCATTAGGCAGTACTGAATGATGGCACTTTCAGCTGTGTCAATATCTTCAGGACATAAGGTGTGACCACCCATTGTGGCCCTGAACCTCTTCATGTACTCTTCTGCTTTGTTCTTATGTTGAGTTGTCTCAAATCCGGTGCTGGAAAGAGAAGCTTGCATTTCTTTTCGTTTTTGCCTCAACAGCTGCAATGCCTTCCTCAGCTGGAGAAAACACACAACTGAGGTCTTAAGCCTTTTCCACAAAGAGAATATAGAATATAGAAAATATAAAAATATAGAAATATAGAAAATAGGCCGTTCCTCTTCACTTTTGGAAAGAAACTCCAGGCCATGGATCAATCTACTGCAAGTGAGATGGTGTTCAAATTTCACCCCATGAGAGGCCTCGTCAGCTGGATTCCCTTTTGTGTCAACGTACCTCCCGTGTGAGATGTCTCTTGCTTCTCCTATAGCAAGGACCCTTTGCTCAGCGGGGTGGTGGTAGTTGGGCATGACAACATTGTCCTCTCCGAGAGGCAACGTCAAGCAGGAATGTTCGTTCTTGAGTTCAGCTGACGTGTCAGCAATGTGCATGGGCTTGCAATATTGTGTGGGCATTTGTTGCTTGTCCTCTGTTGATTTCTCACTGAAGTCATGATTGTCTTGCTTCATCTGCAATTCCTCTATCCGAGCCATGGATATGTGGTTGGCTGTGACTGTGGGGCAGCTAATCCCACTCTCATTGCCTCCTCTCAGTGGTCCGTTGACAACCCATCCCAATAGAGTTCTAACAGCGTAAGGTCCTTTACCCCTGCTGTTTATCACTTCCCATGGCTCTATTGCTTCTGGAGAGTTAGTTCCAATTAACAGCTCCACCTCAGCATCAATAGCAGGAATTTCCACAGAGTTCAGATATGGCCAAGCATACAAGTCTTCTTGCCGTGGGATGTTATCACGAGTCACAGGCATCTTTCCTTGGGTGTATACATCAGGCAGCTCAATGTAGGTGTCACCATTTAGTGCAGCGACCTCTAGTCCTGAGATGACATGACTGTTGACAAAACTTTCTTGGTTCATTGTTTTCATTAGGAATCTAGTGGTCCTTCCTCTCACATTTAGCTTCCTCATCAGTTGCTCAGAACAGAAAGTAGATGAACTGCCGGGATCTAGGAATGCATAAGTCTGTAAAGTTGTACTGCCTTTCTTTGCCCTGATCTTTACAGGCACAATAGACAAGACGCAATCCTGTGCTCCGGCCCCTATATGACCACAAGTCTTGGGAGTAGTGGCTTGACTTATTCCGTTTTCATCTTGTTGTGATCTTATTTCTTCCCATTCCTTTGCATGGATATGGAGAATGGTAGGGTGTTTCAGGTTACATATATTGCACGACAACCTACTGTGGCACTGTGAACTTATGTGCCCGACAGACAGACACCCAAAACATGCACCCTTCCTTTTTAGAAAGTCAATTTTGTCGCAATGCTGCTTCTTCTCCATCTGAGGGCACACTTCCAATCTGTGGCCCTCATCACACATCAGACAGGATCCTCTTGTTGGCTTATCAGGTAAGTCTCTCTCTTTTTCATTTTCAGAGTTAACAGATGCCACAGACGTAGCAAAGCTGCTTCCTTGCTCCTGTATGCGTCCCTGCGATGCTTTACTTCCAAACTTGAGTTTTGACAATGAGACTGATGTGTCTTGAATGTCTCCATAAAGTGGGTCAGAAGCAATAGCCACTTGTCTCTCCATAAAGTTCACAAAGTCACTGAAACCTGCTTGCCGGTGCCGTTTCTCCTGATGCTCAAAAGCGATGTTTCTCCATTTTTCTCTAAGTTTGTATGGTAACTTCATGATTATTGCACGTATGTTAGATGGCATATTCATTTCTGACATGTAGCTGATGTCCTCCATAGCATTACAGCAGATGCGTAGGAATAATGAAAATGCTTGTAAAGCCTTGACGTCCTCTGAGTTCACAGGTTCCCATCCAAGTGCTCTCTCCATATATGCAGTGGCTATTTTCTGCTCATTTCCAAAGCGTTCATGTAAAAGCATCCTGGCCTTCGGATACCCCCTGTCAGATGGCATGTGTTGACAGCTCTTCACCAGCTCTCTAGGTTGCCCACGAGTGTACTGCTCCAGGTAGTATAAGCAGTCCACGTTGCTAGCAGCTTTTCTTTCCACTCCATGTTCAAAGGCTCTAACAAACGTGTTGTACTCGAGAGGGTTTCCATCAAAGATCGGTATATCCCTGGGGGGTAGTGATAGTGAAGATTGCTGTTGCACTAATAATGCTGTGATGTCATTTTGCTTTTGCATGATTGTGAAAATATTGTCTTGGTTCTCACTGTGTCGGTTGGATTGCTGTGGTGGATATGCAGTGGAATATGACTGCTGAAACCTTTGAGGCATGCTTGGTTTGTGATTTGGAGCATATAGTTTTGTTCTGGTTCTTTGTGAAATGGTTTCCTTGGGCTGTGATCCTGTTCCAATTGGCATTGTGGCTGCAGTATTGAACATACTGTATGGCACCTGCAGCTTCTGAGACTGTAATGGCATGGCTTTGGCAGCTCCTGTGGCTGAATTGGACTGGTTGTATGGGTTCTGATGTGATAGAGTTGAGTTTGCAGCTTTGCTGCCACCTGTTGGTGGAAGACTGTATTGACGGCTTGAGGTTTGTGGAACAAATTGCACAGCAGAGGGGTTGAGAACAGACTTTGATTTTGACAGATATGAATTCATTCCATCTGTGACTCTACTTTCAATGTCAGACCCTCTGTTCCTGAGGACAGTCACCTTGGCTGTCTGAGCAGCAATTTGACTTTGCAGTTCAAGCAATTC
Source organism: Protomyctophum parallelum (assembly GCF_964188405.1). Lineage (NCBI taxonomy): Eukaryota > Metazoa > Chordata > Actinopteri > Myctophiformes > Myctophidae > Protomyctophum > Protomyctophum parallelum. The sequence goes on along the minus strand of NC_139710.1, from coordinate 282,327 downwards.
CTTTCTTTTCCTTATTTGTTCCTCCATGGCTTCCAGCTCATGCTTTTCCTTTAAGGCAGCCTCCATAGTCAGGAGTGCAGCCCTTTCAGCCTCTGCCATGATGCATGCAGAGGCAGTTGAAGACACAGAGTGTCTAGAGCTCCCACGTGACACATTTGATTTACCAGTATTAGAAACACTGTCATTTGGCCCAATATTATCCACATCCTCATTTCCATTTGACACAGCATTGTTATTTGAACCATCATTAATATTCAGAACCTCATTTGCATGTGACACAGTATTGTGATTAGAACCATGATTGAACACAACCTCATTTGCATGATTTGACCCCTCATTGTCATTTGAACCACTGTTTCCCACAACCTCATTTGCATGATTTGACCCATCAGTGTTATTTGGACCATCCACAGCCTTATTTGCATTGATTGACACATCATTGAATTCATCATCGTCATGTGTGGGCGTGCATTGCTCCCTGTTCGCAAGCACCCATTTTTCCACTTTGTCAATTATTTCATTTACATTGTGCATGTGACTCTGAAACCATTCAGTTTGTTTAGACATTTCATTATCAGGCAATAAAGGCTTTAATGATTCATGTGACCTTGTAGTTGTCCCACACAATTTCCACACCATTTCATGTTTGATTTGTATGATGGAAGCATTTTCATTTGAAGCCATCATTTGACCCAACTCCTTGGCGGTTTTGCACAAGTGCTTCAATCCAGCATTTCTTTCCTTTTGCAATGACATGATTTTTGCCTCCAGTGCTTTATACGTGAGTTTAGAGGGCCTTTTAGCAAGTTCATTCTCCGTTTCAGTTTGACTGACGGCTGCATTCATTTCCTGATTCCCCACGTTACTCATCTTTGTTTGTCAATCGGCGGAGTCTTTGTTTAGAATTACTCGGGATTTTCCTGTATCCCGTTGCGCGAAGGCCACTCCTTCCGCAGCTTGTATTCATTCATAAATAAAGTCTCACCGTCGCTTTGATGTTTGGTCCGCGTCCCACTGCGGGCTGTTGTAGCGTGAAGAATGAGTCGGCAAGAAGGCACTGAATGGGGCGCTGTCCTTCCGTCAGTTCCGTGTCCATCCGTCTTCAAACGATTTTGTTTGGAAGCTAGTTTTTCAACTTTATGTAAAGGCAACTTTTCTATGAAAGGATGCCAGTGAGGGATATGGTGTGAAGCTCTTTCCAACGCGTGGTGATGATGACAGTAAATCAGGTCGTCTCGTTGAGTGCATTTAAAAGGTTTTATTTTGCTTGCAGGGTGGATATGGCATAACATAAACCGGGTACTTTAACTTAAACAATAACTCGTGATGCAAAATAAACAAAGGATAACTCAAAAACAACTGAAAACAAACAAAACACGCACGGTTGAAAAACTGTGTGGCTTCCCTGTGGTGTTTCCCAAAATCCCTGCTGCCGTGCACCTGTGACACATACAAGTAGGCTGTGCCTGTGATTGACTGAACCCACCTACTCCCAGGTTGTCATAGCAACTTCACAACAAGTTAACCACAGAATAAAATGATCAAATTGGCTACAACAGTGGGCATGGGTTAGAACTGGTCACCCATGTATGGGTCCATTGTGGGATATATATGGGCTAAGTGTGCGTGTGTTAGAACTGGTCACCCATGTTTGTGTCCTATGTAGGTTTAGTGGGCATGGGCTAGACCATGTCACCCGCTGAGTGTCACACTGAGTTATTGTCTTTAATAATTATTAGCTCATTATAAATCAAGCTAAAACGTGTTCTATCTCTCTGCTCTCTCTCTCTCTTTGTGTGTGTGTGTGTGTGTGTGTGTGTGTGTGTGTGTGTGTGTGTGTGTGTGTGTGCGTGCAGGTTCACAGCTGCAGCACTGTTCCAAGGTTGTGGAGAAAACTCGAACATTAAGGTAAAACTTAAGAGCAATGCTGGTCTGTCTAAGTTATCAGTTTGTAACATATATGCGTGCTTAGGTGGGGAGTAGCCCTGGAATGGCCCTTGTTACATACAGTATGTACAGTATTTCACATACAGAGCCATAGAACATAAACATAGCTTAACTTCTGTTCGGGTTGCAAATTGGCGGCCGTGATAAATGATCCGTTTGTACTCACCCATTAAATAATTCCAAAGACGTGGAGTGAAATACGGTCCTCTAGTTTTATATCCATGTGAAAGTTCTGGCACAAAACGTGTATTTAGTCAATTATCTCCACTTTTTCACGAGATGCACACGGACGTCTTTCTCCGGGCGAGGGGGGGCCGGAATGATCGCTGGACTGATTTTACGAATACGTCCTGTTTACCGCAGACGTCATCACCAATTGACCAGGGAAACACAAAAGTTTGGGTCACACAATTGGCAGGTGCCTTGCGATAGGTGCTGGGTAATTAATCACACCACCTGCCAATTGAAATAGTCTGAAATACTGTACATACTGTATGTAACAACAAGAGCCATTCTAGGGCTAGGTGGGTAGATGCCATTGCAGCAGTTCTAAATAATATGGGGTGCCCAAAAGGTAGATGACATAGGCTGTGCAAGTAGAACACTTGGTTGACATCAACAGCTACTATAGTAGACAGCTTTGTTTTCAAGTGTTTTCAAAAGTATTGCAAATATTGTCTTAACCCTAAGACCTACCACTTCCATTCAGAATGGGGGGGAAGTCTTCTTTGCTCCCATTGTTCTGCATCCCAGGTACTATACAGTATATATCTAGTTCAAGTTTTTCAGCACTGGGATAACGTTTTATTGTTTTGTGGGTACATCCTGTTGAGCTGGTCATTTAACCCATTTAGACCTGAGAACAGATTTAAAAAAATATATCTGGCAGTTTTCTGAATAAATTAGCACTGGTGCTCTAACTTCCATGTCAAGGACCCAGCACTGGTGCTCTAACTTTCATGTCAAGGATTTTCATACACTTTTTTTTCTCCAAAAATAGCAGATGTACAAGCTTGTAGATCTGCTATTTTTCAACAGTAAAGCTAATATAACTAGATGTTTCAATCCCTAAATGGTAAGTTAGCGCTCTTGAAGGTTAGAGTGGAGTGGTGAATATGGAGTGTAGGACTTTCATTGAGGTCATCAGGTGGGCACCAGGTGGGTCCCTTTCGGGACCCTGGGTTACCTTTTTCTGAAGTTTGGACGACGGTACCCTAGGGTCCCTGATGGCTTATTCCACTCTCCATAGGACGCAGATTTACCTAGTCTCTGTTCGCGGAGTGATGTGCCGTCGCTTGAGTGTTGGTGATGTTTCAAAGATGCATAACACAGCTTTAGGAGACAGCCGCAATGTGTGCGAAGCGGCGTTAACCGCCGTTGCCGTTAAGTATTTTTAATCTTTTTTTTAAGTTTTGCTTTGCTGAAATTCTCTCTCCTCTCTCTTCCTTGACTTCCTTGTTGACTTCCCATTGTACCGCCTCCCGAGCGGCGACTGGCTAGCTGCACGTCCTAGTTACTGCCTCTGATTGGCCGACCACGTACATGCAGGATGTTTATAACGCTGTTGTGTCGTGGGAAGCGGGACATGGGAAATGAGGAAGAGATAATTTCAGAGAAGCAAAACTTAAAAAAAAGATTAAAAATACTTAACGGCAACGGTAGTTAATGCTGCTTCGCACATGTTGCGGTGGTCTCCTATAGCTGTGTTATGCATCTTTGAAACATCTCACCAACACTCAAGCAACGGCACATCACTCCGTGAACAGAGACTAGGTAAATCTGCATCCTATGGAGAGTGGAATAAGCTATCAGGGACCCTAGGGTACCGTCGTCCAAACTTCAGAAAAGGTAAAAGGGGCTATTGGGCACCATGCTTCATCAACTGCTTCATCAACTGTTTCATTGATGTTATAGCCCACTACGTTTCCAGAGGGCTCAACGGTGTGCCTGTCATCCCAGGTACACCCCCCCTCCATTCCATATCCTCCATATTCACCACTGGACTGCATGGCAGGGGCGTCCTTCTCCCTGAGTCAGGCCTAAGCCTGACCGTATACCAATGGTCTCTATGCCCAGTGGTTGTCCTTCCTTTTGATCCACAGCCAGTGGCTGCTTTTTTCGGCAGCATTTGTCACAGACTTGATAGCCTATTGGAGGGAGCGACCCCACTTTAAAATGGTAAAAGTGGTTAAAAGCTATAATGGTGACACAGATGCGTCCTCAGGTCAACATGGGTTAAAAGGTAGTTATGAAGAGAGGAAATACAATCTGGACAACGGGCACCCCTGCTCTAAATGGTCATTACACTCATCGGGCTACCTTCTAGCAGTGATATAATGGTGAAATGCACACTTCCATGTCCACTCATGTCCCTATCGCACATTGTTTATAGGCAAACGTTCAATGTGTTGAGGTTGTAGATCTGCTGTTTTGTCTTAAGTATAAAAATAAGGCTTTAGTGGTTAAACGGCTGCCCTGGAAATCCAGGAAAAAGAAAAAAAGTAGTATGTAGTCAAGTGTGAACATTTCCCTTACGTTTAAATTCTTCTGTTACAGATTTGTGGAATTAAAATAATAATGGAATGTAGCCGTTGGACCAAACGACGACGAATTAATGCCAAAGTTGCAGATCAGTTGCGGATTTTGGAAGCCTTCGAAAACGACCAAAGTTTAGAGAATGATAATGAACAGTTGGCGTCTCATGTGGTTTGTGATACAACAGACACCCATGTCTTTGGAAATCTTCATGAAGAGTTGGACTGTCAGGTGGAAAGGGACCAACAATCAGATTCTGAGGACAGGCCTCAAATAGTAGATTTCGAGGAAAGGCGCCAAATATCAGATTACGAGGAAAGGGACCTGCAAGAGTCAGATTATGAGGACGGGCCCCAAATAGTAGATTTCGAGCAATGGGAATCAGATTCTGAGGAAAGGCGCCAAATATCAGATTCCGAGGAACAAGTATCTGGTGCTGAGATGGTTTTTGATGACCACGGTGAAGCAATTGTTGAAGGTTCTGATCCTTGCAGTGAGGTTAAATGTAAATTGGCCAATTGGGCGGCAAAACGCAATATTTCACATAGTGCCTTGTCAGTACTATTAACTATTTTAAGGCAGTGTGGCCTGGACTTACCCAAAGATCCAAGGACCCTGTTGTCAACTGTACAAACCTGTGAGGTCAAAGAGATGGGAAATGGAAGCTACTACTATTTTGGAGTCTCAAATGCAATTATTTCAGAGCTGTCTCGTGAATCACCTCCTGCAGTAGACACTCTAACCCTCCGTGTTAACATTGATGGCTTGTCCCTCTCTAAAAGCTCTAAAAATTACTTATGGCCTATTTTGGCAAAGATCAAAGAAATTCCGAGATCTAATGTATTTATCATTGGTATGTATGCAGGGCAGGCCCCTCAAAGCCTCCTTCTGCTGGTGAATATTTGAAGGATTTTATTCAGGACTTGAAGCAGTTAACTCGTGAGGGTTTAGATTACAATGGAAAAAATTATAATGTCGCTCTTCCAGATGCCTTCATCTGTGATGCACCTGCCCGTGCCTTTTTGAAATGTATCAAAGGTCATACAGGTTACAGTGCCTGTGAGCGCTGTGTAGTGCACGGGGTTTACCTAAATAGTAAGGTTGTTTATCCTGATTTAACAGAACCACTAAGAACAGATGCAACATTTGAAAGTGGGTGCGATGAAGGACATCATCATAGTGTTTCACCACTTCAAGAGCTTGGCATAGGGATGGTGTCATGCTTTGTCCTGGATTACATGCACTTAGTTTGTTTGGGAAATGTCAGGAGACTTATTAGTCTGTGGATCCAGGGGCCTTTAAAGTGTCGGCTTGCATCATCCACCATCGAGGTTATTTCGAACCACTTGCAATCCATCAGAGAATATATCCCGAGTAGTTTTTCACGAAAGCCACGGTCACTTCGTGAATTCAGACTGTGGAAGGCCACTGAATTTAGGCAGTTTTTATTGTACACAGGCCCTGTGGTTTTCAAAAACCGCCTCTCTACGCGGTGGTACAAAAACTTCATGCTTTTGTCTGTAGCTATGAGAATTCTTCTCAGTCCAGCTCTGTGTTCACAATATTGTGACTATGCAGACAAACTGTTGAAATGCTATGTGAACAACTATGCTAAGATATATGGACCAGACCAGCTAGTGTACAACACCCACTCTCTAATTCACCTGGCTGATGATGCAAGGAGGTTTGGTGCCCTAGACAGTGTTTCATGTTTCCCTTTTGAAAATCATCTCTGCACATTAAGTAAGTTAGTAAGAAAGCCACAAGGTGCTGTTCAACAACTCGTAAGGCGTGTAGGTGAAAAACGCAGTCTCTCTCTTGAAGAAAAGGAAACGAGGAATGAGCCAAAACAGCCACATGTAGGTGGTCCTACTCTCCCACATGTACCTGCTCGTATGCAGTACAAGAAGTACAGGCATGAAGGCCAAATGATTTCCTCCTCTCATGGCAGCAACTGTTATAATATTGACGGGAGAGTTGCTGTAGTGAGGAACATTGTGGAGGTGTTATCAGGAGCTATGTACGCTGTGTGTCAGTTTTACGAGAGACAAGGGTGCTTTTACGATTACCCCATTGATTCATCCCTTGTTGGGATCAAAAGAGTGACACACCTTTCTCAAGAACTGCATGGAGTGCGAGTGACTGACTTGACGGAAAAACTGATACTGCTTCCTCTGGAAGAGGGGAATGTGGCTTTCAGTCAGTTGCATGACCAGTAATTACCAGTAGTAACTTTTCAGCATGTCCGGCACATTCCGAATTGTGGAGTTCACGGAAGAGTTTTCGGACGATGGGACTCCTATGGCGGACATCATCCCATCCTGTTGGTTCACAAATACTCACGAGGTGGAGTGTTACTGGCCGAGGAGTGTCACAACGTCAATCAGCAACCTAGTGAAACAACAAACTCCGCCAGATCCTTCGACATGGGAGAAAGTCAGAGTACATGCAATTGGCAGTAGCATAGGTAAGAAAATAAGTTTTTTTGGGGAGAGGTAAAGTTTGAAGATGTGCGCAACTGTGCAATGTATGTAACCTATTGCTTTAACCCATTGACTTGTTCTCTGAAAGTGTGAAATGTGGAAGGAGACACAATTAACATTCTTTAGGCAAATGAGTTACTTTATCTCACAGGATCTTCATAAAAAATAGCAGATCTACAGATCTACAAGCTCATAGTGGCACTCGGTGCCACGCTACGAGATAGTAGATCTTCTATTTTTCAACATCTAAAGTTTAAAATAATGGTTATTAAAGTTAATGGGTTCACTTAAAAAAAAAGCTTTAATGTTCCCTTCCCCTGTTTTTGTGTTCTTTCTTTTGAAGGTACATATGATGTGGCTCGTAAGAAGCTCAAGAAGGCAGAGGCTTCATCTGATCTACAGTCAGATGTGGAAATGCCCCTGAGGCGTCAGACGAGGTAATCGGCTTTATTGCACACTGTCACCTTTTTTACATGGGCTTGTTTGCATGCCTGAGTCTCAGGGCGGACACTCTAACCACAAGGCCACTGAGCTGGGTCACTGAAATGGCACTGTAAAAAAGTCTGTGTTAGAAAGTTGTGTTGTGGTGGAAACTTTAAAAGTACTGAGAGGAAGGACAGCATGGCATGGCAGCGATGAAATTGGTGACCTCCTGAAATATGCCTCTGTCAGAATCATGTTGTGTTTTGATGACGTTGGTAAGGTGGGCAAAGAAGGTGGCTGGAATGTGCCTGAATAAAAGTGTTCTATATTAACTGTACAGTATGTACATAGAGGGCAGAATTATATTAAAGCCTATATCCTTGCCAGAGTATTTAGCAGTTGTGCTGCAAAATGTGGAGTCATTATTTTTTTTTATGCTTTTTTTTTGTGGCTTTCACCTTCATTTTATATTTTGTATGGGGGGACAGACAGTAGGCTGACAGGAAATGAGGAGAGAGATGGGGGGAAGACATGCAGTAAAGGCCGTCTGGATCGGCTCCAGACGGCCTGCGTGTGCTGACATCACAGCACACACACGTTCAAATGACTCCATGTGGAGTCATTTGAACGTGCGTGTGCTGTGATGTCAAAGCTGTGGCCCGGTCCGTGAGCAGCGGCTTGAATTACTAGAAATAGTATCATGATTGTTGTCGTTGGGCAGGGTATTATTCAACTTTTAGTTTTCCTGAATAGTAGAGGACCAGGCTAAGATATGTAATGTACAGTATGCACTACATTTAGGAGAGAATATCTCAACTGTTCTTGGCTAATATGACCGCCGCAAACAACTTGGGAACTATGACTAATTATCTATCCGGGACGAAATACCCGGAAATGACCACACCCTATTAAAAATGACCGCTAGTTGAAACATGGCTTTAACTTCTATACCGTTAGAGCTACAGCTATTCTGAGGTGCTCAAAATGTTCAGAATACTCATGTTTGAATACTCAATAGACCATATGCACACGGTGGTCATCTTTCCATAAGTTAATGGCAGGGTGGAAACTAGCCACAATTTGCCAATGACCACCCATTCATCCAAACTGACATAGTCCATCCAATCTAATTATATTAAATCGTCAAACTCACCAACATTGCAGCTGTACGAAAAGCTTTAATTATCCTCTTTCTATCTGCAAAGTGTTTATTTCATAAAAATCCCCGGTAGAGATGTTATGAGTTACTTTATGTCAAGAAATTCCTTCCTAAGTATTTGAGTTTGGAAGCGCTCATTGAATAATCACTCAACGGCCCTGCGTACCACCTGTTTTGAATTTGCACACAATGCAGGAGGCAGCAGGGTGCTGCGTTACTGAAAGGGAGCGCTTCCGAACTCTGACACAAAACAAATCACCTGCAAGGAATTTATTGACATAAAGTAGCTCATAACATGTCTATGTTGGATGTTTATGAAACAAACACTTTGCAGATAGAAAGAGCATCATTCAGGCCTTTTGTACAGCTGCAATGTTTGTGAGTTTGATGTAACTTAATACAATTAGATAGGACTTTGTCTGTTTAGATGTATGGGCGTGTGGATATGGTCTATAGAGCGTCGCAGTCCTGCCCCCTTTCATGACCCAGGAAATGAATCCCAATGCATTTTTCCCATAGACATTTCATAAAGTATTTATTTAAAGACCTTTTAAGCATCGTACGAAGCCAACTCGAGTTGTGACAAATCATGACAACAAACACAATATTTTGGACGAAACAAATAATTACAAAAAAGAAAAACAACAAAAAAGTGTTGTAACCTGCCATTTTTTTCTTTGTTTCTTTGTTTGGCCCAAAACATTGTGTTTATTGTCATGATTTATCACGACAAGAGTAGGCTTTGTCCGCGGCATAAACGTCTTTAAATAAATACTTTCTGAAAAGTCTGAGGAAAATGAATGGGGATTTCTTATCCGGGTCTCACGAGGGGGGCGGGACTACGACGCTCTATTGAGTATTCAAACATGAGTATTCTGAACATTTTGAGCACCTCAGAATATCTGTAGCTCCAACGGTTTCAAAGTTAGAGCCATGTTTCAACTAGCGGTCATTTTAAATAGGGTGTGGTCATTTTCAGGTATTTCGTCCCGGATAGATAATTAGCCATAGTTCCCAAGTTGTTCGCGCCGGTCATATTAGCCAAGAACAGTTGAGATATTCTCTCCTAAATGAAGTGCATACATATCTTAGCCTGGTCCTAGACTAGAATGAATGCCCTATTTCATATAATTAAAAACAAATGAAAGTAGCCATCTACAAGCTAACCAAGCCTTGCATTGCGTCCCGTTGTGAGCCATTTTCTCCGGTGTCCATCCCCGGAAGTCGGAACCCATTTTGAGAATGAGAACTACTGCTTAGTTACGTTTTTGTTTGCTTGTGTGTTCTTAACTGACTGTAGGCCACCGTGAAGACTAATGGAATCTAGTGAAGAGTCCGAACCAGCTGAAGAGGATGCAATTCCACCTTCACCTCCCCTTGAAATGCACAGACGAACGTCCCAAAGCTGCCCGCCCACCAAAAAAAAGAAAAGCCACAGTGTTACGAGCATCTCCAGTGTGTCTCCTAGATTTTCTTCCGAAAGTATGTAAAGTATGGAATTTGATTTTATTATTATTAAACAAAACAAAAAAATATATACAGAGAATTTAACATCTTTAAATGTACCTTTATATCCAGGTACCCCAAGTCCAGGACTGACCCCCAGTCCCAGTGGGATTCCAGGGCCACACACAAGCCACAACACTGAAACCCCAGTTAGACCAAAATCAACAAGAGGGAGTGACGACTATGTGTCTCAGAGACAGAGCCTCCCCCCTAGCACCTCAGTGAGGCACCACACTGAAAGCCAGATTGCGAGCACCCCATTGAGTAAGAGCCTCCTCCATGGAACTCCAGTGAGTGGAACCCCATTTTCGAGCACCCCAAACACATCAACTCGGAGCCAGCCCACTGAAAACCTGATTAGCAGCCCTAGTGTAGTGCCAAATTCCACACATCAAATGTTCTCCCAAGTGTTGAAAATGTTAGAGGAAGTAAAGCACACCCAGAAGGTTCATTCAAAAATGTTAAACACCGTGCTGAAGCAGAAAGAGGACGTGGTGCTGCTGGAGCTCCCGGAAGGAGCTAGGTTCCCACTGAAGACGGAGGAAGAGGGGGGGGCGGCCTTTTTTCCGACAACATTTTAGCAGACGGGACAATGGTCCGACATTGTCGGACCATTGTCTTGTCGGCTAAAAGAGAGTCGCCAACAGTCAGACATGACATTAGACAGACAAAATTTCGACCCAATGGTAGACGGAACAATAGTCCGACACGGGAGACAGCGCGCGCGCACGTGCACGCATGTCGGACAGTTGTCTTGTTGACTGAAGGGGGTGTCGGAAGTGCCTTTAACGAGGGGTGGCCGCCTTTAACGGGGGTGCGGGAGGAGAGAGAGAGAGAGAGAGAGAGAGAGAGGGGGGGGGGGGGGGTGGTGAGAGAGGGTGGAGGGACCTTTCTTATTTTTTTTTATCTTTTCGGTTTACAGTTTGTTTAATTCTAGTGACACACATCTATTAAATAAACTAGTGCTCTCGTAGTCTAGCGGGTAGTGTTCAGGCCAATGAGTTTTTTATCCATGTGTTCGCTGGTTCAAATCTCGGTTAAAGCAAACGGGTGCATCCCTCCATTCCTACATGCTGCCATTCCGACATCCCCCCATTCCGACATGCCCCCATTCCGACATGTTGCCATTCCGACATCCCCCCATTCCGACACATTTTAGTCCCACCATTCCGACAGTCCACAAATCTTAAATGTATTTTCAAGGCAATTTTTTAAGGGGTGTGTAGCAACTTATAATGTAATAATCAGCTCATAATTTAATTAAAAGACGAGCACATGACTTAATAGATTTTTCTATAATGTAATAATGTGTTACATTAAGAACCTCCACATAGGCGACTCATACTGTAATAAAACTTCATAATGCAATAATGTCTTTATATTATATGAGCTGATTGAGTTTTTATTACATTTTAGCCATGATACTGACATGACACTGACCATGATACTGACATGACACTGACCATGACACTGACATGATACTGACCATGATACTGACATGACACTGGCATGATACTGACCATGATACTGACATGATACTGACCATGACACTGACATGATACTGACCATGATACTGACCATGATACTGACCATGATACTGACATGATACTGACCATGATACTGACATGATACTGGCCATGATACTGACATGACACTGACCATGATACTGGCATGACACTGACCATGACATGACACTGACCATGACACTGACCATGATACTGACATGACACGACACTGACCATGATACTGACATGACACTGGCATGATACTGACCATGATACTGACATGATACTGACCATGATACTGACATGATACTGACATGATACTGACCATGACACTGACCATGATACTGAACATGATACTGACCATGACACTGACCATGATACTGACATGATACTGACCATGACACTGACATGACACCGACCATGACACTGACATGACACCGACCATGACACTGACCATGACACTGACATGATACTGACCATGACACTGACATGATACTGACATGACACTGACCATGATATTGGCATGACACTGACCATGACACTGACATGACACTGACCATGACACTGACCATGATACTGACATGACACTGACCATGATACTGGCATGACACTGACCATGATACTGACATGATACTGACATGACACTGACCATGACACTGACCATGATACTGACATGACACTGACCATGATACTGACATGACACTGACCATGATACTGACATGACACTGACCAAAGAAAAAGAGCACCAATCACAAACATTCAATCAAGAACTGACCAATCTAAGCAAGGCAGTAAAAAGAGTACTCTGCTGCACTAATTATGAGATGAAACACTGTTGCATAGAATAGGTAATCAACATGAGATCAAACACTGTTGCATAGAATAGGCAATCGATATCAAACACTGTATCCTAGCTGAATATAATTCAGAGTTAAATTAATAATTCAATTGAGTAATTCATGCTATTACATTCGATAATATTCAAGCAGGATAAACCATTTGTACTATAATCAATAAACCATAAATAAAAAATAAATAAATAAAATAGAAAATATAAAAAATAATATTTATATTAATATAAATAATAATAAATAAATAATAAATAAATAGCTGTAAACCATTTGTACTATAATCAATAAACCATAAAAATATATATATATATATATATATATAAAAATAATATTTATATTAATATAAATAATAATAAATAAATAATAAATAAATAGTTGTAAACCATTTGTACTATAATCAATAAACCATAAATAAATAAATAAATAAATAAAATAAAGAATATAAAAAATAATATTTATATTAATATAAATAATAAATAAATAGTTGTAAACCATTTGTACTATAATCAATAAACCATAAATAAAAATAAAAAAATAAATAATAACAAAAAAAATAAATAAAAAAACAATAAATAAATATAAATAATAATATTTATATTAATATAAATAATAATAAATAAATAATAAATAAATAGTTGTAAACCATTTGTACTATAATCAATAAACCATAAATAAAATAAAAAGAATAATAAAAAAATAAAAATAAAAATAAATAAATACAATAATAAATAAATAAATAAATAAATAAATAAATAAATAAATAAATAAATAAATAAATAAATAAATAAATAAATAAATAAAAATATGTATATTAATATAAATAATAATAAATAAATAGTTGTGAAAGTGATCTGTCGGAATGGTGGGACTTTTTCTGCCGCGGGTCCCTGTCGGAATGGTGGGACTTTTTTCTGTCGGAATGGTGGGATGTTTACAAATATGAAGCATACCACCATTCCGACAATTAGAAGTCAATGTAGGAGTGGCAGCATGTAGGAATGGAGAGTGAACACCAAAGCGAACATGTATTTGTTAGTATAATTTATTTGCTAACACTTCCATTATTGTAAAATCACATGACTGACTTAATGATGGGTTGGGGCACGGGGGTCGTGCACAACAAACGATCAAACGAACACAAAACAACAAACGATCAACATTAGAGCACCCTCTTGTGTGTGTTGGCGGCGGGGGGTGGGGGAGGCGCTCCCGGTAGCCTCTGTGTGTTGCCCCGACACCTAGACGGACAGGGGGGGGGGGGGGGGGGGGTTAGCCTCTGTGAATTACAGTACATTACAAGCACAAAACTCAATACAAAGACTGTTAACTGTGAGTGGACGACCCAATTAAGCAAATTCATCAAAACATTTAGAGACGCTATGGTGTGCTATTCATGAGAATATAATGCAAATCACAAACCAGGATATTCCTTATACACCGGCTCTCTTTATTCTGGGTGATCCATCTCCCCCCACTAAAGGCCATGGGTGTCACCTCTAACACCTAACAGCATTAGGTGGGCAGGAAGATCATTGTTAAGGAATGGAAGTCTGAGGTTTCACCTCCAGCACATGTATGGTTCACTCAGCTCGGTATTGTGGCTGCTTTGGAGAGGTTATCCTTTAAGATGAATAATCAGTTGGATAAATATGATCTGAAGTGGGACGTGTTCCTCAGTCATGTTGCAGGTCCCTTGGTGTGATCCATGGTCAGGCAATGCCCTCTTGATTGTTTATTGTATTACTACACATTACGATACGGTTGATGCTGCTGCGTTTGGTCGTGTAAATAATGTAAACTATTTTCACATTTTAATTTGGTTTTCCTTTTTTTCCCCTTTTTTCTATCTTGTCCATGATTACGTACTCTGCTGTTGTTGCTTGTGTTTGTATTGTATAGGTTTTCAGTTTTATGTGTTTATAAAAAATCTAAAATAAAGTACTGATCATAAAAATACAATTAAACATTTAGAGACATACAAATAGACACTTGAACACTTCTGTCCGGTTTTTGGTGAGATTTGCCGGGATCCGAATTCCCAAGAGATACAGCAGATAAGCTACGTTCAATACGCACAATTGATTTATTTAATGCTTCAATAATTTCCTTGTTTTACGAATCAAATATGCTTTTTATAGGGTTTTTATTAGTTCATTTAAACATAAAACACATATAACAACATTCACACATTTGTTCAAACTTCCCCAATGCAGACTGACAAATAGTACCCTGGAACTTGTGCATTTGGCACGCCCTTAAAGTCTAAAGCCTAACCTACTCTCATTTGGTGAAGTGTGGTTAATATTGAACACTTGTAACTATGTGTGGCGTTTGCCACTTCCAACTATGTGGTTTTAAATCTACCATTCAAGATTATTGATTTGGAGACAGAAACACAATAAACACTTGGTTACAATCTAATTATCATTACACATTTATAACATATTTATGGAATAATGCACATATCATATGATTATATTTACCGCTGGCCTCTGCAGATCTCTATCATCGTGATGGTATTAGATGAATCTACCTTAGTTCTGGCCAAGACAGTACTTTAAAGAAATGGTTTGCCTTTGCAACCAATCCGAACGCAGGGTCAGTTTTTCTGCCCTTGCCCTTTAGCCAATGAGAAGCCACAGACATTTCCGCCTGTGGATTCTGACATCAGCCCCTTACAACAGCCCCACCACTTCCGGTCATGCGAGCTGTTGCTTACCTAGATCAAATGTCTAGATTAACTGTAAGATCATTACATTCTTATATTATCTAGGCTTTACTAACCCAGTATAATATTGGTTACATTTAGAACACATTTTACAATGAAAGGAAGAATCTACCAGATTTTGGTTTCTCCCTCTACATGTTCTGCTCAGTTTCAGAGTTCTCTCCGCTGCCAGCCTGTGGCCAGGTCATAAATCCCTTTGTTTTCACAATCAAGATTAGATTACAACCCCCTACCATGGTTGCTGCTTCCATTGGAATGTGCTGTTAGAGACCTACATGTTCTACCTTGCAGTCTCATCAGTGTGAAATAGTTGATCAATAATTATGACCTAAATATATTTAACACACTTCTGACAACACATCCTCGCACATCCATATATAATTCGACACCCCCTATGCAGATATGAAAAATTGATATGGTTTTGATCAATTTTCCATATCTGAGCGATTTTTCTATTCGGGCGTCTAAATGGCTTTAAATTATAACGTTTATACAACTTTTAAAACACACTAAATAAACACAACACATCAACTCATTAGAAATCAATGCTACTTAATGTTTGTAATAATGTGGGATGGCTGGAAGTGAACTATATTTGGTTAGTTCCTCTTCCCTTTTATCTCACTCCTCCATTCTTATTTGGGAGAAGCAGATTCTTGCCATGTCAGTCAAACCTGATTGCCATGGCATTATTTCACCTCCTGTCCGTTTTTATGGCTTCCTGCCTGGACAAAAGGTTAATTCTTTATCTACACATTCCTCTAACTTAACTTGGTCAAGCTGGAGGAGAATAAGCAGTTGCGTCTGCTAAACCTTATCTCAACACCCCCATCTGTCTGTTCACAGAATGTGGACATTGGATAAACACAGTTTACACAAATGCAGTTTATTACCTAGCTAACCTGATCACAAAAACCTTTTGGCTTTGCTACTTTGTTAGGGACATTCCAAATTGTAATTGAACAAATAACCTATTTTGTATTTCAATCAACTTGGTTTCTTTCAACCTTTTGGATTTTTTAACTTTAACTTTAAAGCAACCCAATTGAAAATTGCAAGTTTGCAACATTCTCACCACACTATGTGTTTTCCACACATGTGGTTGTTTGTGCGTGTGTGTGTGTGTGTGTGTTCCTGTGCGCGCGCACGCGCTCAAACACCACCTCTTCACACGTGCACTAAACTTCTCTCCCCTCATTGAAGAGAAGTAAATCATTATTCAGCATTCTTCAACACAATTACACATCACATTTTTTAATGCACAGTTCAGTCACACATTTGTCCGTGTGAGTGTGTGTGTGTGTGTGTTGACTGCAGATCGTGACACCTGATTGTCACTACATCCCCATTTCCTGCTGTGTGCAGAACAATGGGGGGGGGGGGAGAGCAAATCACTTGCTCTCCTTGGTTGTGTCAGCCCCTGGTCTCACTGACTCAGAACTGGCAAAAATGTTTTTCCATTTCCATTTCACTTTGTTTATCTTGGCCTTGTGAGCTGATCGACAGGCTCTGCAATGACAAACAAGCCCACAGGCGCATACCTGTGTTGGCACTGTGGTCAGCTTCTTTGTCTGCTGCACAGACGGCCCAGATTGCACCACACTGGACTTCGCCACCTTGTGAGGTGACTTACCCCCTATGGTGGTGAAACCCCGGGTTCCATCATCACACTCGTTTAAGACCGGTCTGGCCTCTTTCCCCTTGGGCCCACCCCCTACGATGGTCAATCCCCGGGCTGTGAGTGTGTGTGTTTTGGATGTCTGCACCTCCGACTGAACGCGAAGACTGGCACCGATAATGCCATCCCTCGAACCATTCAGCGTCTTCGTGATGAGGTGCTTTGACTCCTTGGCCCCGCCTTCGATCTCCATCGCTGGCACGGCGTTGATGGGCAAGGTGGTGTCAGTTGGATCTGACCCCCCCGCTCCTGCTGAAGAAGTGATGTGATGCTCCAGGGTCTCGATCCCTGGCCAGCTTCTCACCTCTGCTCCTTTTGACAACTGCACTGTGGCGGTTGTCTCCCCTGTGTCGTCCACAGGAAACTCCACGCCAGCGACGTCCGTCACGGGCTGGACTTTGATGGACGAGCAAGTGACCTCCTCCAGGTTCTGGACCCCTGGCAGGCTCACCGGTCCCGTCGTTGTAGTCAGCTGCGCTGTCTCTTCTGCGATGTCCACAGGCAGTCCCACGCCAGCGATGCTTGTCGCCGACGTGGGTATGATGAACGACTGGTCTGCTGCTTCCGCCGCTGCCGCCGTCCCTTCTGTGTCGCCCACAGGAAGCCCCACGCCAGCGGCGTCCGCCTCTGGCATGGCTTTGATCCCCAGCTCTCCCGCTGGGCCCGTGGATTTGCCCACGGTGGAGGGCTCTGGTCCTGCAGGATTACTGTAGGTACCAGGCTGCTCCGTGGTGACAGGCTGCATCGGTGGCCCGTCTTCCCGCCCCTCTGGCGTCCACGTGGCTTCCCGCCCCTCTGGCGTCCACGTGGCTTCCGGAATGTCACATCCGGTCATCTCCCTCACTTCTCCCCTGGGATAGAGAAGGATCATGGTCTCCAGCCTCGGCCGGCTTTCCCTGCATTCTGCAGGCTTATCACAGGGGCCTATCTGGCTCCCTGCTGTGTTCCTAACACTTCTCAACTCTAGAGCTTCCATTATTTTTTCGAAGCTAAATACAGAGCATATTTTTAAACAAGATACTAAGTCCTGCTTCTCTTTTTCAACAATATCAAACCTGCCCACGCTTTCTAATCTTTTGATATAGAATGCGGAGAGATCTCTCACGTCTCCTCTTTCAATTTGCAGTTCAATTACCTGATCTGGAATACTGCTTAATGAGCCCCATTTGAGGCTCTCTCCCAAACTAAGCGCCATATTACAGCAACGAAGTTTGGACTCTTTACAGCTATCATGTAGCTGCTTAAGCCAATTTTCTGTAAAAGCCATCTTACCCCCTCCTCCCCCACTGTTAACAATTTGTTAATAGGGTTAGTAGACAGAGGTTAGTGGTTAATTGACTTCACAACTCATTCACACAATTGCAAATGGTTAGTTTTCGCCCAGTTAATAATAGTTATATTAACTTGGACTTTAGGACACTCACTGTGCCCTCTTTTTACCGGGCGTTTCACGATTCGTGTTTACGTATTTTGTGATCTCCACACGGTCTTTTATCCTCCCGAGACCGAGAGAAATAAGCATGCAACTTTTCGAGCTGTCGCGTTGGCCTTTGACAAGGCAACAGCCTCTAACGGGTCCAATGATTTTATGCTTTTTACCAGGAAGGCCGTCCTTTTGACGGGTCCAAAATAAATGCCTCACTGGTTACCGTGTTAGTGTCGCGTTTATAGTTATGATTAACATTCACCATGCTAATTTAACATGCATAACTATTTGTATGAATTAAAAGGACCCCATTAATCCTCCAATCAATACCTTAGCTAATAAATCTTTTATTAGTAGTCTACTACCAGATGTATATTAGCCGCGGACTGTCTACTCTATAGCATTATTAAATCTCCCAGATTTTACTATAGCACTATTCATAATAGTGGACGCTCCCGGCGCCAGTTTATATATTGACACGTCCTTAGATGCGATTTACCTACTTTGAAAGCACGCTTTTGCAGTGTTAAAACATTATTTGATTGTAACTATTTAATTACATCACGTTTACCACGGCTTATCAAACCAGTCCCCTGTCACTCTCGTGTCAGACGAACTGCTTTCAAAGTCCCTTGCACTGTTTTAGTGCAGGGCACATTTGCATGACAAAGTCACTCTGCGCAGTGAGAAGAGGGTCTCCCCCGCCCACACATGCATCAACTGCTGTTTCAGTGCTGCTTGAGCACCCAGCTAAATAGCCTATTTTTATTGTGTTGTCACAGATAAAAGCACTATTATTCTTTTAAACGGTCGGTTCCTAATCCGGCACAATTAAAACTTTATGTTTGGTTCAAATAGTCTAATAATCAGTTTCCTCACTGACCGCCGATAGAGTATTTTGCTCTAATCGATCAAATGACTAAATGCCAAACTTTTGTTTAAACCAGTCACTCATTTGGGGTGGCTGTGTTTATAACCCCGTTTTCCATAGACCCATATCTATATGACAACGGGTTTTTACGATGTCGCATTTAGTTAGCCCAAATCAGACGCATTGCGCGTTTGATATGTAGACACTAAACGTGCGCATCGATCGCCATGCGCTTTTACGCACGGCTTCACATTCGTCTGAATTTAACCACATCAAACAATCCACAAACAGTGTGTCGCTACCTGAACGATCTGAATTGAGGGTTGTTAGTGGGGCACGATCCAAACTATATGTGTGCCGCGGTCTCCACTCACGGCTTTATCTGTTTAGATTGTGGTTACTTTAGTAACTCCACCGACGCTGTTTCTAGTTTCAACAGCCCAGCCACAACATAAACTGTCTTTAAATCGTGCTCACTGTAGTGAACACTGATTTAAAGCCCTTTACAACACGGTAGCAATTTAAACTGCAATATGTCCAGTTGTTTAGACCATATTATGTCTTAAATTGCCCGGGCATAACCCGACTGTACGCTGAGCCCAGCGCACGGCACCACATTGCTCGCTCGGCGGCGAAATATACTCGCACGGCGGCGAGTCCAAACTGCACGAACGGACGGTTCTTTTAACCGCACCCGCTCCAAACTGTACAGCCTGATTTAACCTGGTATTGATTGGGCGCTTTAGCAGCCCCACCAAGTATAAAACTGTGCGCTTCACTAGCGCACGGCATCGGATTGAAACTGGAATATGTTAATGACTGTTTCAATTCGACTCGCTGCCGTAGCAACGGTTTAAACGGTGCGCCTCTAACAGCGCAACGATTTGCAACAGCGCACTGTGGTTTCAGTGCGCGGCAGCGCTTCTAAATCTATGCACTTTAGCTGCACTACGATTTAGAACTGTGTGCTCTGATAGAGCCACGATTTACGGTGCGCATTAGTGCGCAACGATTTGCAGACTGTGCGCTTCACTAGCGCAACGATTTAAAACTGTATATTTATACTGTTTTAATTTGTGCGCTCTGATAGCGCATCAAATCGCACCTGTGCACTGATTAAGTGCACGGCCGCGATTTAAAACTGTGCACTCCCAGTGCACAGCTCGATTTAAATCTGTGCGCTTTAGCTGCACAACGATTTAAAACTGTCCGGTTTTTGGTGAGATTTGCCGGGATCCGAATTCCCAAGAGATACAGCAGATAAGCTACGTTCAATACGCACAATTGATTTATTTAATGCTTCAATAATTTCCTTGTTTTACGAATCAAATATGCTTTTTATAGGGTTTTTATTAGTTCATTTAAACATAAAACACATATAACAACATTCACACATTTGTTCAAACTTCCCCAATGCAGACTGACAAATAGTACCCTGGAACTTGTGCATTTGGCACGCCCTTAAAGTCTAAAGCCTAACCTACTCTCATTTGGTGAAGTGTGGTTAATATTGAACACTTGTAACTATGTGTGGCGTTTGCCACTTCCAACTATGTGGTTTTAAATCTACCATTCAAGATTATTGATTTGGAGACAGAAACACAATAAACACTTGGTTACAATCTAATTATCATTACACATTTATAACATATTTATGGAATAATGCACATATCATATGATTATATTTACCGCTGGCCTCTGCAGATCTCTATCATCGTGATGGTATTAGATGAATCTACCTTAGTTCTGGCCAAGACAGTACTTTAAAGAAATGGTTTGCCTTTGCAACCAATCCGAACGCAGGGTCAGTTTTTCTGCCCTTGCCCTTTAGCCAATGAGAAGCCACAGACATTTCCGCCTGTGGATTCTGACATCAGCCCCTTACAACAGCCCCACCACTTCCGGTCATGCGAGCTGTTGCTTACCTAGATCAAATGTCTAGATTAACTGTAAGATCATTACATTCTTATATTATCTAGGCTTTACTAACCCAGTATAATATTGGTTACATTTAGAACACATTTTACAATGAAAGGAAGAATCTACCAGATTTTGGTTTCTCCCTCTACATGTTCTGCTCAGTTTCAGAGTTCTCTCCGCTGCCAGCCTGTGGCCAGGTCATAAATCCCTTTGTTTTCACAATCAAGATTAGATTACAACCCCCTACCATGGTTGCTGCTTCCATTGGAATGTGCTGTTAGAGACCTACATGTTCTACCTTGCAGTCTCATCAGTGTGAAATAGTTGATCAATAATTATGACCTAAATATATTTAACACACTTCTGACAACACATCCTCGCACATCCATATATAATTCGACAACTTCTATGTAGCTAAAGAACAGAACATGAATTCATCATATAGGAAGCAAAAAGGGAAAAGATACATACATTTACAGTGAGGGGAAAAGGGGGGGGATTCAGATTTTACAGAGGCCAGTTTTGAATTGCAGCCATCCTTATAGGTGCCCTTTGAGAGCGGTTTTGAAGGAGTCAAGGGATTCACATGTCTTAATGACTGTTGGTAGGGCGTTCCACATTTCGGTGGCATATAGGAGCGAAAATAATTTAGTCCCTTGTTTGTGCCGAATCTGGGTTGTACATGGTTTGTTGCACTCCCTCTGGTGTTGTGGGTGTATGTGTGTCAGTGTGTGTGTGTGTGTGTGTGTGTGTGTGGGGGGGGGGGGGGGGAGGCCCCGGCCCTGACACCTAGACGGTCAGGGGGGGGGTGTGTGTGTGTGTGTGTGTGTGTGTGTGTGTGTGTGTGTGTGTGTGTGTGTGTGTGCGTGCGTGCAGCGCTTACATCGACATCACTGTTATTTTCAATGGCATTGTTGTACATTTGATACATTTAATAATATTGCAACCATTTGAATAAAGGTTGTAGGCCTACACATTAGTGAAATTAACTACTCTTAAAACCCACAATTGTGAGGGCAGGGCAGGCCTAATAAGAAACCACAGCTCATGAAACACGGGGGGCGGCCTTGAAACACATGAACACGCTACCTCTCCTTTCTCTGGCGGCATGACTTCTACACCCATGAAAAATGGAAAATATAAATGTCATTGAGTATATACCATTTGGAATTATACCAATCGGTTGAGATTTGGCGGATTATAGGACAAGTAATATCTCAATTTTTTTCGTTACGGGTCATATTGTGTGTGTGTGTGTGGGCTCCAAAAATAAACACTGTAGGCCTATACAGTAGCCTAAATCCTCGATTTTTCAATAGATTTTTCTATTTTTTTGACAGAAATACATTTGCATGTAATTATATACATTGCAATTCCCGGCCTTTATAATAATTAGACGTTATTAATGTGAACTGAAATTGTGATATAAAATGGACAATCTATAGGCTACTATAGGCCTATCTCCCCGCCCCCCCCAGGCGTATACAGGCCCAATAGCTTACAGGCGGGCCGGCGGCGGGGACAAATAAAACAAAAGAATTTGGATACGCCCTGAAGGCCACTCATCGAGTCATCATCACATAAATAGCTACTGTACTTTAACCAAACTTTAACCATGGCCTACATGCAAGACGGGACGCGAGGCGGAAGAATACTGGTTCTTGACGGCTTTAGGTACCAGAGGAACAAAAAAAGGGGGCAGAAAATCTTTTGGCGGTGTGCGCGAAAGACGTGCAATGTTTTTATGCAGACTAACTTTTTTGACGTTAATGCTGCTAATGCGGTGATCAATGTGTTGGCACAACCGCGTCAACACAATCACGCTGCTGAAGATGACGTCATCAATGACACGGTTTTTCGTCTGGCGCTTGAGGCGTTGGTCCGCGCAGACCCGACGCGTTTATGATGAAGCGGTCAGGGCAGCGAGACGCGATAGGCCACGCGTAGCCCTGCCAGAGTTCTACATCGTCGCAACGAATTTGAGACGAATGAGACGCCGCCTGTTCCCCGCGATTCCTGCCGTGGTCGCAGATGTGAACATCGACGGGCCCTGGGGAGAGACTTTGACCGGGAATCGTTTCTTGTCGCTGCTGGACAGAGATTGGGAGTTTTGCATTTTCGCCACTGACGAAAACTACAGACAACTGAGCCAGTAATTAAATTAACTATATTACCTATATTTTAATTTTGCTATGACACTATTTGATGTAAATTTGACATTAATTTTTATTTTACTTTCCCAGATGCCACGAGATTTACGTTGATGGCACTTTTAAATCCTGTCCAGCACCATATCTCCAGTTTCTGACCATTCATGGAAGGTAATTAGTATTTATGATCAGTGTTCAAATGTTGTCCAAATTGATTCATATTCACAGTAGTCAAAGGCTACTGCTTACAACCATCCGTCTGTGTCCCTTACATGTTTGTGTGTTTTATAAAAAGAAAACCTTACAGAGAGATGAATTAGTGTAGGCCTACATTATTTAATTGTGACTTATTTTTTATTCATGTAGGTACAGAGAAGACAGGGTTCTACCATTTGTCATGTGTCTAACAACCTCAAAAATGCTGGGCGTCTACCGGGCCATTCTCAGCCATGTGAAAGGGAAAGTTTTGGAAGTAACTGGCCATCGCTGGTGTCCGAGAAGGGTTGTTTTGGATTTTGAGGCTTCAATGCTCCGCGCTTTGGAAACAGAGCTCCCGCGTACGACCCAATCTGCCTGCTACTTCCACTTCACGCAGTCGCTCTGGAGACGTGTTCAGGCTTTGGGTCTCGTGGCGGCATATCGGCGGGTCGACTCCCTGAGGAAATGCATTAGGAAGATAATGGCCATTGGGTATGTATCAACTTTTTAGGCTACATATGCTAAAGATCTGTTTTCATTTACTGCTCTAAACTCAAATCCTTGTCCTAGTTTTCGATTAAGTTAAATTGTAATTAATGTCTTTCTGTTAATCCTATTACAGGTACCTCCCACCAGATGTTGTGGAAGACGCATTTGCAGGACTGTCTGACTCCAGGTCGACCGCCCGTCTCAAGAGGAGATTTCCCGGCCCAGGCCGTAGCGTAACGGTCTGGGCACCGGACTGGTAATCCAGTCGCAGTGTGCCGCGGGTTCGACTCCCGGACCCGACACGGCCTTTACTGCATGTCATCCCCCCATCTCTCTCCCGTTTCCTGTCAGCCTACTGTCTGTCCATTCAAAAATCAATAAAAGGCGTAAGCCGAAAAAAAAAAAAAAAAGAGGAGATTTCCCAGCCTGCGTCGGTTCATCCGATATGTGAAGAGGAATTACATCCGAGACGGGTGTCAATTTCCCATCCCCTTATGGAATGTCTACGACCGTGACATCTCCAACCGCACAAACAACAGTGTTGAATGTAATAATTGTTTTCATTTTCATTTTTAAATAACACAATTACAGAAACTCGCTATCACTGAGATGTCACCCGTTCTAATCTACTTTTTATCAACTTCAGCATTTCACCACAGGTGGAATCTGGCTCTTCAACGCAGACACCCCAACATCTGGGTGTTTATCACTTATTTGAAGGACGAACAGGGCCAGACAGAGGAACATGCACGCTTGGCACGCCGTGGGGAACCGGGCCCCCAGAGACGCTTAAAATGGCGAAAGTTAGAGAGAAAAATAAAACGCCTGAAACGCGACTACGCAAGTGGACGTCTCAATGGCCGACTCTACTGGAATGCAGTGCGTCACGTGATCCAAACGGGTGCATCCCTCCATTCCGACATGTTGCCATTCCGACATCCCCCCATTCCGACACATTTTAGTCCCACCATTCCGACAGTCCACAAATCTTAAATGTATTTTCAAGGCAATTTTTTAAGGGGTGTGTAGCAACTTATAATGTAATAATCAGCTCATAATTTAATTAAAAGACGAGCACATGACTTAATAGATTTTTCTATAATGTAATAATGTGTTACATTAAGAACCTCCACATAGGCGACTCATACTGTAATAAAACTTCATAATGCAATAATGTCTTTATATTATATGAGCTGATTGAGTTTTTATTACATTTTAGCCATGATACTGACATGACACTGACCATGATACTGACATGACACTGACCATGACACTGACATGATACTGACCATGACACTGACCATGACACTGACATGACACTGGCATGATACTGACCATGATACTGACATGATACTGACCATGACACTGACATGATACTGACCATGATACTGACCATGATACTGACATGATACTGACCATGATACTGACATGATACTGACATGATACTGACATGATACTGACCATGACACTGACCATGATACTGACATGATACTGACCATGACACTGACCATGATACTGACATGATACTGACCATGACACTGACATGACACCGACCATGACACCGACCATGACACTGACCATGACACTGACATGATACTGACCATGATACTGACATGACACTGACCATGATACTGGCATGACACTGACCATGACACTGACATGACACTGACCATGACACTGACCATGATACTGACATGACACTGACCATGATACTGACATGACACTGACCATGATACTGACATGACACTGGCATGATACTGACCATGATACTGACATGATACTGACCATGACACTGACATGATACTGACCATGATACTGACCATGATACTGACATGATACTGACCATGATACTGACATGATACTGACATGATACTGACCATGACACTGACCATGATACTGAACATGATACTGACCATGACACTGACCATGATACTGACATGATACTGACCATGACACTGACATGACACCGACCATGACACTGACATGACACCGACCATGACATTGACCATGACACTGACATGATACTGACCATGACACTGACATGATACTGACATGACACTGACCATGATACTGGCATGACACTGACCATGACACTGACATGACACTGACCATGACACTGACCATGATACTGACATGACACTGACCATGATACTGGCATGACACTGACCATGATACTGACCATGATACTGACATGACACTGACCATGATACAGGCATGACACTGACCATGACACTGACCATGATACTGACATGACACTGACCATGATACTGACATGACACTGACCAAAGAAAAAGAGCACCAATCACAAACATTCAATCAAGAACTGACCAATCTAAGCAAGGCAGTAAAAAGAGTACTCTGCTGCACTAATTATGAGATGAAACACTTGCATAGAATAGGTAATCAACATGAGATCAAACACTGTTGCATAGAATAGGCAATCAATATCAAACACTGTATCCTAGCTGAATATAATTCAGAGTTAAATTAATAATTCAATTGAGTAATTCATGCTATTACATTCGATAATATTCAAGCAGGATAAACCATTTGTACTATAATCAATAAACCATAAATAAAAAATAATAAATAAATAAATAAAATAAAAAATATAAAAAATTATATTTATATTAATATAAATAATAATAAACAAATAATAAATAAATAGTTGTAAACCATTTGTACTATAATCAATAAACCATAAAAAAAAATATATATATATATATATAAAAAAAGAAATATTTATATTAATATAAATAATAATACATAAATACTAAATAAATAGTTGTAAACCATTTGTACTATAATCAATAAACCATAAATAAATAAATAAATAAATAAATAAATAAATAAATAAATAAATAAATAAATAAATAAATAAGTAAATAAATAAATAAAATAAAGAATATAAAAAATAATATTTATATTAATATAAATAATAAATAAATAGTTGTGAACCATTTGTACTATAATCAATAAACCATAAAAAATAATAATAATAATAATAAAAAAAAAAAAAAAAAAAAAAAACAATAAATAAATATAAATAATAATATTTATATTAATATAAATAATAATAAAAAAATAATAAATAAATAGTTGTAAACCATTTGTACTATAATCAATAAACCATAAATAAAATAAAAAAATAATAAAAAAATAAAAAAATAATAAATAAATACAATAATAATTAAATAAATAAATAAATAAATAATAATATTTATATTAATATAAATAATAATAAATAAATAGTTGTGAAAGTGATCTGTCGGAATGGTGGGACTTTTTCTGCCGCGGGTCCCTGTCGGAATGGTGGGACTTTTTTCTGTCGGAATGGTGGGATGTTTACAAATATGAAGCATACCACCATTCCGACAATTAGAAGTCAATGTAGGAGTGGCAGCATGTAGGAATGGAGAGTGAACACCGATCCAAACTTTTACATGAGGTGAGGAAAGAAATAATATATATATATATATAACGGTCTGAATTCAGTGTCTTCCATATGAGTAATGAGAACTGACTGTGTTTATTGTTACTTTACAGGTGACTCATCGGCTCATCCAGCTCATACAGGGATCTTTTTTTAAGTGTCATTTATTTTTATTTGTTATTTTTTATTAGTTTTTTATGACACAAGATATCTTTTTCTTTTTTTGTAATTTTGTTGCACCTTATTTGTTATTGTACATATGAACAGACCCTTAATATAGCCTTAAATACTTTTTAGTACTTACTTTTTGTCCTTTTTACTGCATTTTTTTTATTGAAGTTTGGTGCACCTTATTTTGTTGCCTCCCATTTTGTTTTGTAAATATGAGCCTTTAGTTTTAACTACTTTTTAGTACTTACTTTTTGTCCTTTTTAGCCTTTAGTTTTAACTGTTTAATGTTATTTTGAAAGTACTTTTAAATTGTTTGTTTTTAAATAAAAAATTGTAAGTAGCCTATGTGATTCCTTGGTCGGGGGGGCGCTCATTGAAGCAGGCCAGCACTGTCTGTGATGTCTCTGACGTCTTACTTTTTCAGACACCTATATAGAAAGCTTGCTTAGCACAGCTAGGGTAATGGTAAATACTTAACTTAAACAGTCTACCTTATAACCAGTACAACCAGTCTATAGGAAATAAATACATAGTTTGAGTTTATAATATTAATAAAGTTTGGCTCTTGCATATATGATTGTAGGACATTAAATAAATACATTTCAAACCAGCCATTACCCTAACCCTGTTGCTGTCAGATTAATGTAAATAAAAACGTAAATCAAAGCACTCAATAATCTCCACACACTATATAAGGAAGGATAAACAATGTGGACCCTGTTGTGAACAAGTGTAATGCTTAATTGGGTCGTCCACTCACAGTTAACAGTCTTGGTATTGAGTTTGTGCTTGAAATGTACTGTAATTCACAGAGGCTACCCCCCCCCCCCCCCCCCCCCCTGTCCGTCTAGGTGGCGCAAACCTCTGGGAGCGCCTCCCCCCCCCTCACCCCCCGCCGCCAAGGGTGCTCTAATGTTGATCGTTTGTTGTGCACGACCCCCGTGCCCCAACCCATCATTAAGTCAGTCATGTGATTTTACAATAATGGAAGTGTTAGCAAATAAATGATACTAACAAATACATGTTTGCTTTAACCGAGATTTGAACCAGCGAACACATGGATAAAAAACTCATTGGCCTGAACACTACCCGCTAGACTACGAGAGCACTAGTTTATTTAATAGATGTGTGTCACTAGAATTAAACAAACTGTAAACCGAAAAGATACAAAAAAATAAGAAAGGTCCCTCCACCCTCTCTCACCACCCCCCCCCCCCCCCCCTCTCTCTCTCTCTCTCTCTCTCCTCCCGCACCCCCGTTAAAGGCGGCCACCCCTCGTTAAAGGCACTTCCGACACCCCCTTCAGTCGACAAGACAACTGTCCGACATGCGTGCACGTGCGCGCGCTGTCTCCCGTGTCGGACTATTGTTCTGTCTACCATTGGGTCGAAATTTTGTCTGTCTAATGTCATGTCTGACTGTTGGCGACTCTCTTTTAGCCGACAAGACAATGGTCCGAAACTGTCGGACCATTGTCCCGTCGGCTAAAAGAGTGTCGGAAAAAAGACCTGGACCCAGGAAGTCCAGGCCATGAACTTGAAGCTCGGCGACAAAGAGTTCAAGGCTACAGTTGTAAGTTCAAATCACTTATTCACTTCACCACCTCTGCTCCCCTTTAATCACTGATATTCTCTCTCTCACCCCTGTCAACAGCTTGTGATGTGACTGTTTTTCCCCTTGATATTATTATTTAGCTAAATGGTAGGGTGTTTCTAAATAGATTTTCCACTTTCTCTTTTGAAGACGTTGGCTTGCATGGCTGCTGTTGTCTCTATTCTCCAATTATTCTATTCTTCCCATCACCTGCTTCCTTTCACTCTAACTATTCATTACTGACATACAGAATGTCCTTCCTGTGACTCATACTCAGGTTGCCATGGTTGCAGACCTCGGTGGAACCAAATTGGACGATTGTGTCAGGCGAATGATGGGATTCCTCATGAGCAATGAGCTGTCCATGCAGTACAATCTCTTGGCCTGGCTCTTTTTGATGTGCTTTATGGTAAATTTTAGTTTTCATTGTACATTTTCCTTGAAATTTCCTTAATTCTTATATGCTCACTACAATTCTGAAGAGAGGCCACTGTTTGTATTTAACTCTGTTTTCAATATTGACATAACATAATTATGCCATAATGCACTCACGTTTCATTTCATTCTGTCACCTGAACTTTGTTATTCTACATGAAAACAAATTTGCCACCATAGATAGCCATAAGACATTTTAAAATCACTGGTTCTGTCCCTCCCCCCTGTTCAGCAAAGAATCCTCAGCAATGTAGCAGACATTAGCCATTCTTGCTGTCAGGTTACACGTTGTGCATCTCATGTAGTACTTTACAAGATAGCAGTACTAAGTTGGCTTTTTGTCATTTATTTTTAGTGGCACTCAAGCACAACACCACCACAAAGGACGTGAACCAGAAGGAAGCAGAGCACGCGCTGGGAAAATGGTTTACCGGAGCTCGGGATCGAGGTGGGAATAGAGCTGTCAGAGTTCGTAGATCACATGACAACACACTTCACACACAGGAAAGCACACAGGACAATGGGGCACAGTCCCAATAGGCAAATTCGGCCAAAGTCTTAGCATGTGCACACACGCACGCACTCACACATATGTGAAGAACTACCTCAGTTAGGTTTATTTTTATTTTTAGAATCTTTCACGGTAAATAAACTACCGCCCTCTTTAGTTTACCCTCAGTTGTTATTTCAGGACAATGGGGCACAGTCCCAATAGGCAAATTCTGCCAAAGTCTTAGCATGTGCACACACGCACGCACTCACACATATGTGAAGAACTACCTCAGTTAGGTATTATTATTTTTTTGAGAATCTTTCACAGTAAATAAACTACCGCCCTCTTTAGTTTACCCTCAGTTGTTATTTCGGGTCAAACGGGTTCCTTGAAAGTCACATTTTGTGTTCTGAAAGTACTATTTGTTAAGTACTTTTAAAGTAATTGTGTTCTGAATATTACTTATGCACTTTGTTAAGTACTTTTAAAGTACTGTAGGTTTTTGTAAAGTACTTTTAAAGTAATTGTGTTCTGAAAATAACTTTCTATGTAGTTAAAGGGATATAAAGGGATATGTTTCAATTTCAATGTTTTTGTGGGTGAAATAATTAAGACCTGGCAGTGTTTCGAGGAAATTGCAATACGGTTGCACTTTGTTTTCATTTGTTTACATTTTATTTCAGTGCAAATCATTTATTTTGTTAAGATCACGCAGGGCAAAATATTAATTAATACCTGGCAGTGTTAAGGCCTATTCATAGTCTGGATTTTCGGTGGTGAGGTGACCACCGAACTACAACATCAGCTCCAGTGGTCAGCTCACCACCGGAGTGGTGGTCACCTCACCAACGAAAATCCAGACTATGAATAGGCCTTTACGAGGAAATTGCAATACTGTTGCACTTTGTTTTTATTTGTTTACATTTTATTTCAGTGCAAATCATTTCTTTCGTTAAGACCACGCAGGGCAAAATCTTAATAAATACCTGGCAGTGTTAAGGCTCATACATAGTCTGGATTTTCGGTGGTTAGGTGACCACCGAACTACAACATGACGTCACGAGCTGCGGTGAAGAGCAAACCACCGCCACTGGCCCTTCTCTGTTTTTACTGGTCACCTCACCACCGAAAATCCAGACTATGAATAGGCCTTTAAGAAGAAATATTACATCACATGCAGTGTCACGAGGAAATTGTATACAGCATTGATTTAAATAAACTTTGTCAAAGATATTGTCTGATATTGTATTTTCACCCAGGTAAAAAGTATACTGGCTAAAATGTAGGTGCTTTTTACATCTTAACCCATTGACGCCTGATGCAACGTATACGTTGTTCTACCCTTGATGCCAGCCCGCTCTCTGTGTCTCATCAGCTATTGCTATACATGTAGCAACATAACTATTTTAAAAGAAATCATCAGAATTTGAAGGTTTTCAGAAACCTTAGGTCAGGCCCTAGAAGGCGTTCCCAGATTCGGCCTCAGGCATCAATGGGTTAAGTTGTGTTTGCAGTAGTTAAATAGCTGGTCCATGTCAATATTGCTAACAAATTTAAATCCCTTCAGGACCAACTTGAAGTGGGATCTTAATGGGTCTGAAAAGTGCCTAGTGGGCTAGAAGCCCATTCAGATCCCAGTTCAAGCTCATATAGGCAAACACAGGTGGCGCACACATGGTTCCGACATAAAATGGCCCATTTGGACCCCTCCTAAGACCCAGCCAGAAACACACGTAAGCCCATATGGGCTAACACAGGTGGGTGCTTTGTGAAAAGTGGGTGCACGGCCCACTTGGAGCCCTTAACACTAGGAAGTCTGAGCAGCCGTTCTGACCGAATTTGAGATTTCAATGTTTATTTTCACAGCCCATGGAGTCCAGAGAAAGTTCCCCTTTCATGACTTTGTCTAAATATTCGATTGAAATCATCTCTGTTTTTTTCCCCATTTGAAACTTTTTCTAAATATGATTTTAGGCATATATCTCTTACTCAGTCTGACTATATCGGCCCATTCGACCGCTCTCCCCCTTTATCCCCCCACCCCCGCACCACTCGTTCACACCTCTTCAGCTGGAGACGTCATTGTTGCCTACACGCACTCACTTTTATTTTTATTTTCTTCCCTCTCTTATGAATACATTATTATACACCCAATGAAAATGTACACTTCACGGATTATATAGGCCATTTGGAATTAGAACAATCGGTAGAAAATTGGCCGAGAATAGCACAATAGCACATTAATTGTTGCCTAAATGTACGGACTTTTCTGAAAATGGTTAATCTGCAAGCTGCCCGACATTTCCTTTTCAACTTGATATGTTTCGTAGAGAGGGCATACACAAGCCAGAATTCCGTAGTTTACATGGTATTTTGAATTTTTTAAAATGAGCAAAAAATAAGTGTAAAGAGGGGTGGAGGGAAAAAAGGCGATTATTTGGCACAATCAATCAAATATATATTAATTACATCGCGTAGCCTATAATGTTTCCCCCTCTATATAAAAATGACAATATATAACTCTAATGTCGTATTTCGTCATGTATGTGAACTATAGGCTGCTTGTAATACTGTTGGTCAAAGTAACTAGTTGGGCAGGCTAAATATAATTGTTCTCTTTTCTCCAGGCCCATACCCGCATCGAGATGAGCTCTGCGACAGCCGTGCTGTGCTGTTTTCAATTAAATTACTTGCAGTATAATATTAATAAATACTACATCCTATATACATTGCTTGTCTGTCTAATCATTCAAATGTTTTTCTATATGCATATTGCATAGTTTATGTAAGCCTGAATTAAAGTCTGATTACTGAGGCTTTTCCCCCCGTCTCTCTCACAAACAACGAAGCCTATAAATATTGTCACCTTTATGCAAGTTCGTTTGATATTGTTTAATTCGATAACGATAGCGAATATGCACTGTTGCACTTGCACACATGTAGTAGCCTACACACGCTCTTTATTTGTTTCTATTGAAAAACACCAGTAAAATAACGTTTATTATATTTTATTTCATTCAAGTTGAGTTGAGTTGAATGCGTGCCTTCGCTGAGTTCGCTCGTAGCATTTTATTGAAGAAGACTTGAATCGGGTGTGATACAGCATATGAAAGCAAATTTCCCACGGATTATGGAGATGTTTTTATTTATTTTTAAGGTTGAGAAATGAAAGAATTATGGCCGTTTCTAATCTCAACATTTTTAAAGGCAAAACTAGGCTGCCACAGTCCGTTTGTCTTTCATAAAAAAACGTTGATATTAGCCTATAAACACTCATGGTTCTCTCGACAGTTTCGAATTGCAGCTATCCGTATAGGTGCCCTTTGTGTCAGTGTGCGCCTGCCCAACCCCTGGCCTCTGTAGAACCTGAATCCCCCCCCCCCCACCTCATTTCCCCTCACTGTATTTTACATTCCTGCTGTTGTCACCACGCGGTAAATCGGGATCGGGTTTTGGGGGGAATATGAAACATGACTCACCAGAACCCCCACTGCTACTGATGAGTCATCTCTTTTGGCCGTGTAGGACATGTGGCGATGTGGTGGTTTGGCTGGCCACAGTAAAAACACACCCCCATCTTCCTTCGGCGTTGGCGTTCATCTGGTGTGAGATGGGCCCGGCCCAATTGCATAGGTTCCTCCCCAGAAAACTCAGCAGGAGGAGGAGGACGACCAAACTCAGCAGGCGGGGCTCTGTAGTTTCCTCCGACAGAGGGCGCTGTAGGACTAGGTGGAGAGGGCTCTGCCTGCCACTGAGCCATCTGGTCAGACATCTTGATGGCAGTGGTAATTGCCTCATCCAGGGAAGGCTGTTCCTTCCTCAAGGCCATCTCTCTGCCAATGCTGCGGGTGAGCCCACTCTGAAAGGCGGTTAGCAGTGCCGGCTCATTCCACCCTGACTCAATTGCTAAAGTTCTGAACTCACTGGCAAACTCTCTCACTGTTCGCCTGCCCTGCCGAAGTCTTAACAGTTGTTGACCAGCCTGCTGCCCTCTAATTGGATGATCATAAATACGTTTTAACTCAGCAGTGAACAGGGCAAAAGTCTGAACAGCAGGTGAATCCTGCTCATGCAAAGCATTAAAATAGCTGAGAGGAGGCCCCTCCAATAGGCTGGCTACATAAGCAATTTTAGCTGCCTCATAAGTGAATCGAGAAGGCTGAGCATTGAAAACTAGCTGGATTTGAGTAACAAACTGACGACAAGTATTTGGATTACCAGAGTACTTTGCAGGTGGAGGAATATGGGGCTCTGCAGCAGGAGCGACTGGAAGCATGGGAGCAACAGCGTCAGCAGCAGGTTGTTGATGGAGCTGAGGTGGAGGTGTGTGGCTGATGGCAGTCAGTTGGTTTGAGATCTCAGCCACGCTATCCATGAGAGACTTTAGCATTTGCTCGTGAGTTCCCAAACACTGCCCCTGTTTGATAATGGCCTCCTTAACTCTGTCATAGTCTGCTGGGTCCATTCTGGCCAGATTGTTCTGTCACGGTACCGAGAACTGGCGGACCCAAATGCAGACACAGACAAAAGTTCGACAGTTCAAGGGTGTTTATTGAAAAACAAACTGGCAGGCAGGCATAGCAGAGCAAACAGGCTGGTCAGAGCAAGGGCTGGCAGGCAGGCAGGCAGGCAGGCAGGTGTGGTCTGAGGAGGAGGAGAGGAGAGCGGTGAGAACAGGCAAAATGCAAAAACTAGAAAACACAATAAAACTGAAGTTCACTGCAGGAACAAACACTGGCATAATACTGGCTAGAAAGTCTACTACCACTGTGGTTGATTTAACAATCTGGCGCTGGTGATGTGGGAAGGCCGGGTCTTTATAGGCTGCAGGAGTTGATGAGCTGATGGCAGGCAGGAGCGTAGATTGGAGACTGGAAACAGGTGAGCCAAGTGATAAATGGAGCCAAGCCAACGCCCACACACACGCCCACACATAACACAGACACTGACAAGACAGAGACAGACAAGAAAACCACAGCCCTGCCTGGGACTGTGACATGGCCTACATGGGTCAAATATAATTCACCCAGCTGGTACCCACTTAAGGCCCAATCAGATCCCATTTCAAACCCATATAGGCAAACACAGGTGGCACCCACATATTTCTGACATCAAATGGCCCATTTGGATACCACCTAAGACCCAGTTAGAAACCCACGTAAGCCCATATGGGCTAACACAGGTGGGTGCTTTGTAAAAAGTGGGTGCACGGCCCACTTGGAGCCCTTAATGGGCGGACACAAGTGTGGCCTACATGGGTCAAATATAATTCACCCAGCTGGTACCCACTTAAGGCCCAATCAGATCCCATTTCAAACCCATATAGGCAAACACAGGTGGCGCACACATGGTTCTGACATTAAATGGCCCATTTGGATACCACCTAAGACCCAGTTAGAAACCCACGTAAGCCCATATGGGCTAACACATGTGGGTGCTTTGCAAAAAGTGGGTGCACGGCCCAGTAAAAACCCATAGCCCATAGCCCATGTCAAAACCCATGTCGGGCCCATATGGACATGTTAGCTGGGTACTAGCATGGAAGCACTAGCATTACTTTAGCAGGGAACCTTCACTTATTCAGTTACTCTGTGTGTGTGTGTGTGTGTGTGTGTGTGTGTGTGTGTGTGTGTGTGTGTGTGTGTGTGTGTGTGTGTGTGTGTGTGTGTGTGTGTGTGTGGTTCTGCAAAGTGCAAACACACAAAAGACATAAAACATAAAATTACAATCATTTCCATAAACAAAATATAACTGGCCAAACATACAAAGATCACCTGCCTAAAACATGCACACATTTCCAAACACT
This sequence comes from Protomyctophum parallelum, assembly GCF_964188405.1. Taxonomy (NCBI): domain Eukaryota; kingdom Metazoa; phylum Chordata; class Actinopteri; order Myctophiformes; family Myctophidae; genus Protomyctophum; species Protomyctophum parallelum. The sequence goes on along the minus strand of NC_139710.1, from coordinate 246,527 downwards.
TTTGCAACAGCACATAAAGAAATCATTACTCACAACAAGGAGACGCACACGCTGCTGTGGTCTGTGCAGAATGAAGATAAAAAAAACATACTCTCCCCCCCATGCCTTCGGCCTGGTGGAGACAACTAGGCTTCACAAACTAAACTGTGCTGTGCTGATTGCAGGGTGGATACAGCTGCTCACTAATTGAGAATACAGCAGGGATAGGCTAGGGTCAATTTGCCCTCTGCCAGCCAACAGTTCTTAATTGAGGAGGTCAGCATGACCTCAGCTCAGTACTTGAGTATATTTCAGCTGGCATTTTCCACACACACACACACACACACACACACACACACACACACACACACACACACACACACACACACACACACACACACACACACACTTCTAGTACAACATTTGCCAGTAGGGGAGACGGGGGTAATGTGAGACACTGGGTAATGTGAGACACCCCCTGTATCTGTATCACATGACCACAATACATTTGTGTCATGTGACCATTATATGTTGAAGCCCCTCCCATTTCCTACCTGCCATGGAGGAGAGGACCTTATTGTGCTGTGGTAAGCATGTTTTTTTCACAAAAATATGTTTTTTGCATGTAAAAGTTAATTTTCTTGTCGTCAACATAATCAGCTGTTGTGTCAAAGCAAATTAATTCAGGTAGAAAAACTTAAATCATACACGTTGATGAACTACCATCATATACATCCATGAGATTGCTGCTAGCTGAAGATTAGCCTGAATTGCTAAAAGAGGTCCTGTTTACCAAAATGTGGGTGTGGGGTAAAGTGAGACAAATGCTCTGGGGTAAAGCGAGACACTGTCTCACATTACCCCACCATGAGGCACAAGTTAAGTTCAGTCTTAAACATATTTTAATCTAATATTACATTGCATATGTTTTATTTTCTATGTCATAAACATTGTAGAAAATGCCAAGATACACCAGAAAGACAACCTGGGGTGGAACCGCCCTTGTAGAGATGGAGAAGGCATCCGCTGAGGCCAAGGCAGAAAAGAAGATAATACACCAGAAATATATGCACAATTGCACAAATTATCAGAAGAATCCTGGGAAACACGAAAGCATGGGAGAGACCCACATTTGCTATAAAGGAAAACGATGTGGCACATGTTCTGAAATGTGATGTGGCGAAGAAGCTGCCACAACCTAAACAGCGTGGAGGAACCACACAGAGAGAGCAAATCCTCACCTTTAGAAACCAGTGACTTCCAGGAAAGTCTGGATGGCAACCGAGGAAGGTCAGTAACGCTGGAGAGACAGCTGACCTCCAGGAAAGACTGGCGGGGTAACAGGGGCCAGCAACCCCTGTCGCAGCACTCGCAAGAGGGCACCAAGCAAGCTACAGAACGTACAAATAAGCAATACCCCCAGAGTCTCCCGAGAGGAGGGGAGGAAGGGAGACTCGATAGGACAGATTCAACGACAACAACAAGTGACACCGACTCAGCGAAGGCTTCTTTGACTCAAATACACCAGAGTAAGGCTAAGTGTGGACACTGGACAAGGATGGACACATGCACACCGCACAGACGAACAGTCTGGTGAGATGTAGGAGAACCCTAGGCATGAGGCAAACCATAGTCCTAGAGACCTCAGTGCCTGCAGTCCCCCAAGAACACACAAGGCCGAGGGAGCCTCCTGTTGGTTCAGGCATGACAGAAAGGACAGTGGGCGGATCTTCGGGGGGTTCCCTGGGCGAGCTGGTCGCTGGGGTGTGGTCAGCACTGGTTTGCTGCACCTGGCCAGCAGGTCACTGCGTTCCCTGTTGGCCGGGTGTGGCCAATGCTATAGCTGGTTTCACCTCGGTGATGGCTGTACCCGGGGCGCCCCTCCACAGATGTGTCTATAGCTGGGGGCCTGGAGGAGAGGGGCAGTGACTTGGCCAAATCACTGCTGACCCGCCAACTGGAGAGTGTAGTTGTTGAGGGTTGAAACACTCTAAGACGTTTGGAGACCACCTGATAACCTCTCTTCCAGGCCAAGGCTTCATCCATTAGAAATGGATTATAATCACATCGTTGATGTATTTACAAACTGTAACCTTGGCTGGAATGTAGAGTAGGCCTAGTTGTAGCTGTAGCTGTTCTAGCTGGTTCTGATGGTGCTGAGCCCCTACTAGCCTGCTCTAAGGGTCAAGTGTTCCGAACCCAATTGCTGTCTACTATGCTAAAGTGACACAGATACATTCCCGGTCTTAATGGGTTAAATGTGGGGAAACTTCGACCGAGAGAAACGTTTATCTCTTTTAGCAAGTGTTGCTTTTTGTAGAGATGTGAATTGTGTGCGTGTGTGTTGTGTTCTAATCATTTGAATGTTAATTAAAACATTTTGAATTACAGAATGTTGTCTTTGATTCTGTTCAGACTTACTTTCAAGTGTTTAGAAAGAAAATGTGGTTAATGACCAATTCCCATGATTCTGTTACTAGTCTGACATTAGTTTTGGAATGTGTGGTTGTCAAGCTAGCTGTCAGTGTTCTAACTGTTAAAACAAGTGTTTTTATGGTAGTTTTAAAGTGAAAAGAATAAGTGGTTCACTTTACCCCATTGATTTTGATGGTCTGTCTCACTTTACCCCAGCCCTGGGGTAAAGTGAGACACCTGACCACTTTTTTTAAAAACAATCATATGTTCACTGCCCTTTGTCTTGGATTCATTCTAATCATTTCCATTTTTAGGAAACATCCCAAATGAATGGGAAATATGTAAATTTGACTGATATATCATTTTAGCTCGCCTACAGGGGAGCAAATGTAAAAAGTGTCTCACATTACCCCCGTCTCCCCTACAGCAGTAAAATGCAGCAAATGAAGTAAGGAATTACATTAAATGCAAAGTAGCCTACTTAGTATCATTGTCAACAATGTAATACGTTTATCTCTACCATCTATCTCCCACATACATAGCTGACATAATAAATAAATCAATGATACTAAGTAGGCTACTTTGCATTTAATGTAATTCCTTACTTCATTTGCTGCATTTTACTGCTGGCAAATGTTGTACTAGAAGTGTGTGTGTGTGTGTGTGTGTGTGTGTGTGTGTGTGTGTGTGTGTGTGTGTGTGTGTGTGTGTGTGTGTGTGTGTGTGTGTGTGAGGGTGTGTGTGTGTGTGTGTGTGTGTGTGTGTGTCAGTGTGTGCGTGAGAGAGAGGAGAGAGAGAGATGTGGGGAGGGGGTGGAGGGAATGTGTGTGTGTGTGTGTGTGTGTGTGTGTGTGTGTGTGTGTGTGTGTGTGTGTGTGTGTGTGTGTGTGTGTGTGTGTGTGTGTGTGTGTGTGTGTGTGTGTGTGTGTGTGTGTGCGTGTGTGTGCGTGTACATGTGTGTGCGCATGAGAGAGAGAGGAAAGAGAGAGATGTGGGGAGGGGGTGGAGGTAGTGTGTGTGTGTGTGTGTGTGTGTGTGTGTGTGTGTGTGTGTGTGTGCGTGTGTGTGTGCGCGCAGATTTTACGGTTGTGTTTACCCCTTGTGAGATATATGTTGTGATTAGTACAGGTGGTGAGGAGATAAGGCAGACAGACATTTGCTTAATTATAGTATGATGATATGATGATGATGATAATGTCACTGCCCACCTTGGAAGAAGCTCTTGATACGGCGGAGGTAGGAAGCAGCGAGGCGGACAAACATCTTGTCCAGCTTTTTCGATCACATCTGGGGTGAAGGGCATCAGACTGGCCAACTGATCCAGTTCTGCATTGAGATGGTTCCTGTGCTGTTTGGATGGATTGGCCATCACAGTGAATGCCATAGGCTATCTGGGGTGGAGGGAGGCGGAGAAAGACAGAGGGAGAGATCAAGAGGCAGCAAGACAAGACATATTAGCATATTATGCTTTGGCCCTATCTTGGCCAGGTCATACTGGCAAAAGAGGTTTCATGCACAATTCCTACATATTAATTGCACCTTTTAACCCTTGGGGCAGATTTGAACATTGCTCCTCTACAATGGTGACAAACAATCACTAAAGAACCATTATTAGCATTATTACAGTGTTAAA